>NC_139344.1:121493158-121527494 GCF_055883805.1 Amblyomma maculatum
ACTAGAAATACCTTGACGCCGCTTTTCTTTAGATGACCCAGAAGTGTGCAGTACATAACTCATTAGAATGGAAACAGATACTCTCTGTTTCAGATTAATGCGCGATTAAGCAGCAGTCGAACAAAACTTGAGGCGCGCCTCTCATCAGTTTGACTTCTGTTCGAGACATAAACATAAGACTTAGTTTTTATACCTGCAGTTGGTCAGTTTTAAAGGGGTGTGTTTGCCTTTCTGGGCCTCTTAATGATTATATACGACTTGTACTTTTGTGAAAGGCGTCGCATGGCCACAATTTTCACTGCCATCTACCCATGCCTTCAAACGTTCCATGTCTCGGTTAAGTTCGTATTACCATCGACCATTGCGATCATCCACACGGCCTCCATCTCGATTTAAGAGCTGCGCACAGTGAACCAAGTATAAACAATCAGGATTTTTCCTCTATAGCTGGCAGTACGCGTTAAACTTTTCGTTCTTTTGTGGCGCGCTATATATTAATTGTTGCGGACTCGCAGGCTCGCCCAGCAGAAATCACCCATGCAGAGATGCAGGAGCGAAGGAAAAAAAATTAAGCACCGCTGTTTAGTGTATGGCGCGACAGTTTCACACACGCGGATGATATTTCAACTTTTTGTTTATTTTTTATTTTTTTTTATTTTTGACCTTTTTTATACAGCTATACTTCGCATTGCAGTTTGACTCCAACGCATTTTTCATTTTTGTCGGTATATCAAATAATTGATTGATCAGCCACACTCTCTCTTTTTTTTAGCATCAAGCATTGCAATTTCATTCTGAGCATTTTAACATCTTTGAACACCCCTTTTTCGGATTTTTTTCATTTCTTTATTTCATCAATTAATGAAATAACTACAACGATTTCATTTACTCGTTAACGCCTATCACTCAGCAATCAAGTGATGGTTTTTATAATACGCCTTATGGCAAGCTTGCGTAATAAAAAAAAATGCTATCGCTTAAAGCCGACCAACGGCGGCGAGTTTTTATGAATCTGTACATCCGCGCGCTGGCACCGCTTATCTTCTACGCTCTCTTGGATGCCTTACGCCGTAACCTGTAAAGATATGTTGAGTACTGCCTACGCAGTGCCCGGTCGGTATGTTTGTCTGCCACCGATCTTTCAGATAAAAATGTCCTGAAAGCGGGGACGAAGACAGGCTACAGAAAGAGCAGAGCGCATACACTCGGTGCAGTTACCAAGGCCCGACTAGCCGGATGTTGGCCGTGAGCGCGGCGCGTAGCACCTTGACTCAAATAAACCAAACTGAAGTACACAATTTCATTCATTAATTCATTCGTTCATTCATTCATTTACTCACTCATCCATTCATTCATTCATTTAAATACTACCGTTCATCATATAATATGTAATGAAGAAACTACTGGAATTTTCAAGCTAATAAATTCGCCTATGAAACAAACAGATTTAGCTGCGGAATTGTTATCTCATTAGCATAATGTCGACGTACAGTTTATAGTGCAGAAGTAGAGCGGAAAATAAGCGGAGGCAGCGGCCTGGTGATCGCATGTCCAAACTGGCACAAGAGAGGAGATTTAGCATTTAAATTGCGCACAGTGGAGCTACATTCTCGCCCACACGGACAATGTTTTAGCCAGGTAGGCTCAACTCTGTGGAGTCTTGATTACCATGCTTTTTTTTTTTCCTCTATATAGTCTGGTCTGCGATATGTGAAGCTGTCGGTTAACTAACGCATATTAGACACAGAAATGCAGACTGCTATAGTGACCTAGCCTGCGGACAGGGCAGGCATCTGAGGTTCAATCTAATGGGGCTTATGCTGTTTCCTAGGCTGAATAATATTAATGTTATTTGCTTGAAACCATTTTAGAGCGACAGTTGAGCAATTACCGATTTAGTATTACCGCGATTCCTTGTGCACCGTCCCGCCGACGCCAATGCGATAACAGCCTGTCGGCAAATTATGGCGGTTTGGTCAAAGCATACTTACTTTTAGTTCCCTACCACTTCTTTAAAGGAGCAACAACCTGCACTTGACCCATGAATAGTACAACTGGAGCAAGCGCGTCTACCCTTTCATCGACTGGTGGCCACTGTGAATTCTTTCGCAGTCTATTCTTCAAGGGTCATGGAGCCATGTACCTGTGGCCGACGGGACACTTGACTTCCTTCGTGGCTGGAGTGATCGTGGCGTTTTGCTTTCACAAGTACAGCCATGTAAGGTTTGGAAAGGTGCGTACTAGGTTTCCCTTTATATTTATTGTTGGGGGCCAATTACAAGCAAGGTGCCTGTTGCCTATGGTTACATTCCCGCATCTGTATCAGTTTAAATTCATGCTCGCTGTGCGACGGACGCCGTCTATACAGCCTAAATACTTTCAATCGCCTTGAGAGTGCTACTCGTATCTTCGTATATATCCGCATGCTCCATCCTAGCAAATCTACCTCGTTAATGAATGGGTCCTTAACAGCTAACATATGGTGGTGAAGATCGATTACAATCCAGAAATGAAATACAAACGCAAATTGCAGTGCTACTGTTATATCGTATCACGTGCAGCTGCGGCGAAAACGACCGGAATGCATGTGGTCATGACGCGCGCAATTTGATGAGCCCCGTACCATGCAAGGACCACGCCCGAAGGTCTCTGAGCGGCGCTATTCCACCACCAGGTCACATACGTCGTGTGTTGGCTGCTTAGCGTGGCTGGGGGCCTTGCAGTGGTGTATTCCGTCTTCAATTGGAACCACAGCGGAATGTACGTGCAAGCTTGGGCGTCTACCTATGCCGGCCTGCAACGGCTTGTCTGGGCAATGGCCGTCTGCTGGGTCGTGTTCGTCTGCGCCACCGGACAGGCCGGTACGTCACTGTTAAACGGCGTTCCCGCGGCCGTGTACATCAGGCGCAGCTTGCACGAGCATATGTTTCGTGACGGAAAATGGCTTTTATGTGCAGCACCCGTGAACTGGCTCCTCTCTCTGGACGTCTTTGTTCCTCTGAGTCGGCTCACGTACTGCGGGTATCTGGTGCAGATGCTCGTCATCTCCACGAGGCTGGTCACACTGAGGCATTCGGTGTACTACACGCACTGGTCTATGGTTGGTATACAGTATTTATCCTCGCTCGGTGGGCGCTGCTGATAGTTTTCGATCACGCTTCTAGAATGCACTCCGCGAGCATCTATATCTATGCGTAGAACCGTGGCATCGCATGCAGTATTTGAACTGTCTTTGTATGTATCATATTGCATAGCTTGGTGGTATATGCATGTATACGAGCGCGTGAATTCATAGCAAATTTAAGTGACCAATGGAAACAGATGCCGAAAATCTCAGCTCCTTGATCCAAAAGCGATAACAGAAACATTAATTTATGTGAGAGTAGTCGTTCCTGAAAAGCCGAAGCCATTGCTGCCCTCTGACTCCTAATACTTTATCCCTGCAGGTGCGGGACTACCTGGGTCACACAGTGCTTATCTCCATGTTCGCGTACCTGATGTACCTGCTGTGCGAGTGCCCCACCGTCAAGCTGAGCAAGATAGCCCTGAACGGAATCACGCGCGCCGTCAGCCGAGGTGGAAAGAAGGGCACGCAGGGCTCGGCCAATCAGAACTGCTGCCGCCTTTAGGGCTCGCTCACTGCCATCGCTCACAGCGTGCGCCTCGAAGCGTGCCTCTCAGTTTAGGGCGCAGACCCTCGCCCTCAGATCGACGGGTTTTCGCGGCCGTAGCCTTGATATAGTTCAGTTCTCCATATACGGTATATTTCATGGAAACCATGAAATACGTCCGCCAATGTTACGGCGTCGACTCATAAAAGTTACTCGACCACCGGATCATGTGCGAGTACATGTAGGCCTTCATCATGAAAACAATATCGATACCGCACTACAGGAAAACGGTCACATACCGAACAAACTTTCCTTTAGCTGCCGTGCAATGAACTTCGTTATGGCGGAAGAAGTTTGACCGACGTAATACAGAGTAAAGGTGCTGCAGCACATGTGGAGCCAAACATCGCCAATGCCCTGAGTGTCCAGTGGGAGACAATATAAATGTGAGGCTATGCCAAGTGTAAACGCCCCAAAACACTGCACGACTTTTGATAAAATGACCTGTCCAAGGCAACGTTGACAAAGATCTGTCCTCGAAGTATAAAACGTCAGTCAGCCTTTCTTGGGCGCTTCCACTTGGTTCAGTCTTTGTTCACCGACCTCAGAAGGATGAGTCGTACTGGCCAATTTGAACAAATCTGTCGCCCATCGCCTGACAATCGCATAAAACTCTCCTCATAGTATAGCCATATCACAACACACCAATATACTCATCGCTGAGCGTACGTAGGCCGCAATTAACTCATCCAAAAAGAAAAAGGTGGGAAGCGCGAGTACATATCACAGGAACGTCTCTGCGGTCGATGCAAATACGAGACATGCGCTATCACCTTCATGACAGTATTTATCGGTCAACAGTGTTGTCACGTACACGCGTATTTTCATCGACATCAGCAGAAACAGAAGTGAACGAACGCCACTCTGTCCCATTATCATTGCACACACACGATCGCCGTCTGCGTAGATTGCAATTGATTAAAAAAAAAACTATGTGATTATCTTATCACCATGTTCTTGATATTTTTCGTCCGGAGAAACGTCCGTCAATTTATTGATTTGCTACAGTGTAGAAATGACTTCTTGTCACTTCAAAGAGGCGTCATTTACAGCGAAGGGAGTCTTAAATGGAAGCATGTGTATTCCACCACTGTACCACCACTCTAACCAAGAACAGAAACCGGAATCCAGGCGACTTCGAAGAAAGAGGTATCCGGTGGTAGTTGTATCCGATGGTAGTGTAGCATGTAAAGGTTGACTAATCCCGAAAAAGAGCTTATTTCAGCATTTTTGCCGCATTGAAATTGTACTCGTCATGCTCCTCACTTGCCTTGTACCACCTTGGACGTCATAAGCTGGGGGAAGGGGGAAAGGCAATAAAACATTACAAACCCCATTACGCGAAAATCCGTTGTGGTTGTCAAAACTCGATACGGTACCCGCAAAGCGTGTACCTAGTGAACGCGTTGTGGTATGTTTAATTTACTAACGTTTTTTGATCATATTCGGGCTAGTCGATGATTCATCTTGGAAGTCAGCAGCGCGAAGGAAACGGTGGAACGAAAGTGAAGAAACATGGACGACAGGACAAGCGATTGCCCAATCGTGCAAATCTCTTCACTTTCGTGCCGGTTTCTTTCGGGCTGCTATTTCCAAGGGTGTTCTAAATGCGCACTGATGTTTTAGTTGTAATAATCGTCTAATAGAACTGTGGAGCCCGGTGCCTGCGCCTACGCAGCCATCGATGAATACAGGTCTTGACGTATCGAAGTATTGCATGAAATAAACGAAATAAATAGATGAAACCTCGAATGTACTTCGACTATGTCTTGCAAAGTAGGAGACTCTCGTCGGTTTGTAGTGACAAGGTCCGAACACCGCCGGTCGGGTGTGCAACAGACAGGAAAACACATAAGAAAGAACTTTAATGAATTAGAAACATCTGCAGCGAAATTGGGGCCACAGAATGAGTGATGCTTTCGTATTAGCACACGTAAGCAATCGTAAGTTATTGTTGTTGTTCTCCTCTAAATTGATGGCAAGTCGTAAGTTCTCAGCTGACTTTTTTTTTTTTTTCGACCTTCTGACTCCATTTTCAAAATGCTCTTCTCGTTTAGGCCTGGCATATCGCCGATAAGTTCCGTGCCTCAAATAAGGCAGCTTAAAGAAAATACAAATATGTGGGTTTAACGTAGTAATGCGAAGCATATGACCCAAATCCACCTACGCAGGAACTGAGAAAAGCGCGGAAATTTATTAGGCGCACGCTATTCCTGCAGTTATATGTTTTACTTCTACGAGCAGCTTTACACCAACGTGTAATGAAAATTTGTGTAATTTGTTCAATATCACGATTTTGTGTTTATTTATTTGTTTGTTTGTTTGTTTGTTTGTTTGTTTGTTTGTTTGTTTGTTTGTTTGTTTGTTTGTTTGTTTGTTTGTTTGTTTGTTTGTTTGTTTGTTTGTAAATTAAGGGGGGGGGAGGGGGGAGAGGCAAAGAACAAGACAAAATACACAAAAAACTAGAATACAAATCTAAAGCGTAGAGATACAAAATAACAAAAAAGGTAAATAGAAAAATCATAAGGCTAAGAAAATATTACTGTTCCGAGTTTGACATGGTAGCAAGAGCAAAATAGTACAAAATACAATGTAAAGTAAGCAAACAATGTAATTATCATCATCATCACCAGCCTGACTATACCCACTGCAGGGCGAAGGCCTCTCCCATATTTCTCCACTTAACCCGGTTCTGTGCTAGCTGCATCCACTTGACCCCTGCGAACTTCTTAACCTCATCCGCCCACCTAACTTTCTGCTGCTCTTGGAATCCAGTTTGTTACCCTCAGCGACCATCGGTTATCCTCTCTTCGCACTACATATCCTGCCCATGTCCATTTCTTCTTAATTTCAACTAGAATTTCGGTAACTTGAGTTATTTCTCTGACCCACTCTGAACGCTTTCTATCTCTTAATGTTACCCCTACAATTTTTCGTTTCATAGCCCTCTGGGTTGTCCTCAACTTAACTAGAATTCTCTTGGTTAGCCTCCACGTTTCAACCCCATAGGTGAGTACAGGCAAGATGCAACTGTTGTATGCTTTCCTCTTAAGCGGTATAGGTAAGCTGCTAGTCATACTCTGTGAGTACAGGCAAGATGCAACTGTTGTATACTTTCCTCTTGAGCGATACAGGTAAGCTGCTAGTCATAATCTGTGAGTACAGGCAAGGTACAACTGTTGTATACTTTCCTCTTGAGCGATACAGGTAAGCTGCTAATTATAATCTGCGAGTGCTTGCCAAATGCGCTCCATCCCAATCTTATTCTTCTTGTTATTTCCTTTTCATGGTCCGGATCTGCGGTTACTACCTGTCCTAAGTAAACATATTCGCCTACTACTTCCAGTATTTCGCTACCTAATGTAAACTGCTGTTCCTTTCCGAGGCTGTTGAACATTACCTTAGTCTTCTGCATATTGATTTTCAAGCCTACCTTTCTACTTTTCCTGTCTAGGTCATCAATCATTATTTGCAGTTCATCCCCCCAGTTTCTTAGCAAGGCAATGTCATCAGCAAACCGCAGATTACTGAGGTATTCTCCATCTACCCTTATCCCTAACTGCTCCCATTCCAAGTCTCTGAATACTTCCTCTAAACAAGCTGTGAATAGTACTGGGGAGATTGTGTCTCCTTGCCTAACACCTTCCTTTATGGGAATTTTGTTACTTTCTTTATTCAGAACTATGGTTACTGTGCAGCCACTATATATATCTTCCAGCACTTTCACGTACGGCTCGTCTACCCCCTGATTTCGCAATTCCTGCATCACTGCCGAGGTTTCAACTGAGTCAAATGCTTTTTCGTAATCAATGAATGCTATGTATAAGGGCTGGTTATATTCCGAGCATTTTGACCTCGTCCTTCGTCACTGGTGGAACGTCTGACTGTTTTTCCCTACCGCCAATCTCATTACGGCCCTGACTACTTTGGCTACTATAGAGATCTGTATAGAACTCCTCGGCTACTTTGACTATCTGTTACTATGTTACTAATGTTACTAATACTATACACAGACTAAGTCATTTGTTACATTAGTTTACAAAATTAAACCTTGGTCGGCTGTTTTAAAGTTATCAATGCTGGTAATGCTTGTAAGCGACGCAGGTAAGTTGTTCCAGTCTGCATGTTTGGGGAAGAAACGAATACGAATAGCTTACGGTGTTAATTACTATGAGAAATATTCACTTTTTGGGGGTGGTTTAGACGAGATGAAATATATGGTGGTGGTTGAACCCAAAGAGGACGTAAATATGAATTGTAATAATATATTTTATAGACAAGACATAGGCGAGATATTTTTCTGCAGACAAATAGCGGCGAGAGGTGTAGGAATGATTTAAGTCCTTTGGTAATTGCTGTAAACTCTGGATTTGGCTCTTTCCGATTTGAAGCTCCATATCTGGCCCTCTTTAATTCTGAAAACTCCATTTCGGCAGCATCGTTAAGTCCTGCTTATTGAAATAATGCTCATAAAATAATATTTTTTTACTTAAGAGGAAGAATGATTAGAACATTTAATGTGTGTTATCAGGGGCACAGAAGTGTTCCAGCAATACAAGCACGTAAACGTGAATAGCACGCGGCTCTGTCACAAGCGCAAACTTGACAGCCTTCTTTTTTTATGTTCCCACTTCGACATCAGAGAAGGAAGCTAGCTAGAATGCATGGTTGGTTGTAGGTTTAGTGCGGCAAAGATGAACCTGCCCGTCTCTGTGGAGGAAAGTCTGTTGATTAGGGCCGTACAATCAGCTTCCACTAGTTCTTGGATTGTGTTGTGGACTTCCATGTTTAGGAGGCGTGTGGTAGGATTGTCTTTCTGGAGGTGGTGCTGCTTTGTACGCCTGAAAGATGAGTGCGTCCACTTTCTCCGTTTCTGCCTTTATAAGATAGAGATTTGGGAGGGAACAGACCATTCGGCTAATGACGAATGGTCCAAGGCGCCGGAGATCGTTCTCTAGAATGCCTCTGTTCTTGTTCACTATTTGTTTGGTGAGTCGGATAGTTTGATGGGTGGTGATAGTCAGTTTGAGGATAGTTTATATGTCGAGTCCATTGTTTTGCAGGAACATTCCCAGAACTCGAACTTTGCTGGCCTCGGGTACTGGGAGTCCATCTATGGTGATGTGTATGGAGGCGCGTTTTTGCTTAGCAGGGGTTTCGGTGGAACAACAGGAGTTCGGATTTGGTGGGGGAGCACGCTAGGCCTATGGACGCTGCGTGCGTTGCCACTACTTCCGCTGTTGCTTGAATAGTGTCCCCGATTTTTCCTCCCGTTATCCATAGGTATAATGCCGTCCTCATAGAGAGAGTGGGAGAGGTTCGGAATTCGGTTATGTTTGCGAGCCATGGGGATGAGGGTGATGTTAAATAGTAGAGGGGAGAAGAGTGGTACCTGATATGGGGGGTTCCGCAAGTGACAAGGGAGAAGGTGGGGAATCTACAGGACCCAGTTTGATTTCCGCGTTGTGGTCCCTGAGAAAAGTTGTGATATGAGTGGATGCGTTCTCCTACTCCTAAGCTGGAGAGGGCGTCGAGGATTGAGTCATGTATATTATCAAATGTTTTGGTGAGGTCCAGATCCAGTAAGGCTCTCGTGCGGTTTCAATGCTGGGGATGTAGAATTTCTTCGGAAATTTGAAGCATGATGTCCTGTGTGGATAAGTGCCTTCTGAATCCTATCGTATGTGGGAATAGATTGTGGGTATACATGTGGTTGTGTAATCAGTTACTGAGTAGAGTGGCGCGTGTTTGCAGCTAGACATCACCGGTCCGCAGGCGAACATGCCTCTGCCTTTTTACCGCGTGGTCAGTTAAGTTCAGTTCAGTCGTTCAGTCGTGTCCGACTCTTTGTGACCCTATGGACCATATCGGGCCACGCTTTCCGGTCTCTCACTATCCTCCTAACATCGCATAACTTCATCTGCAGCGCCTCGAGGATGCCATCTAACCATCGCGTTCGCTGTATACCCCTTCTCCGGTGACCCTCAACCTTTCCCAACATCGTCTTTCTCCAGCGACGCCTCTCTTTTCATCAAATGGCTAAATTAGCTGAGCTTTAACTTTAGAATTTGACCCTCCAATGAGCAGTCAGGGTTTATGTCGACAATATCGACTGACTTGATCTTTTGGCCGTCCAAGGAACTCTCTAGAATCTCCGCCAGCACCACAATTCAAAACCGTCAATTCTCCAGCGGTCAGCCTTCTTCACAGTCCAACTCGCCTCCATACATCACAACTGGAAAGACAATAACACGAGTTATACGGATCTTGGTTGGCAGTGTAATGTCTCTGCTCTTTACTAGGCGGTCAAGGCTAGCCATGCCTCTCTTTCCCAGAAGCAGGCGTCTCCTAATTTCATGGCTACAATCTCCTTCCGAGGTAATCTTGGAGCCCAAGAACAGAAAATCTGTCACAGCTTCCACTTCTTGTCCCTTGATGCTCAAGGACTTGATAAGGCAAGACGCCATAATTTTTGTCTTTTTAATGTTCACTTTAAGCCCAAACTTCTCACTCTCTTCTTGTACGCGCCTCAGAAGTCTCTTGAGTTCCACTTCACTTTTTGCCATTAAAGTGGTATCATCAGCATATCTAAGGTTGCGATACGTTTCCCAGCAATCTTCACTCCACTTGCAGACTCGTCCAGACCGGCCTTCCTCATGATGCACTCAGCATATAGGTTAAATAGGCAGGGCGACAGTATGCAGCCTTGTCTCACTCCTTTCTCAATCGGAGACCAATCAGTAAGACCATGCCCAGTTCTGACTGTGGCCTCTTGCCCTTCATACAGGTTCCTGAGGAGACAGACGAGGTGAATTGGAACTCCCATCTCTTGGAGAGCTTGTCACAATCTGCTGTGATCTACGCAGTCAAACGCTTCCGCATAATCAATAAAGCAGAAGTAGATGGGTTTCTAACTCTCTTGCTTTTTCCATGATCCAGCGAATGTTGGCAATTTGGTCTCTAGTTCATCTGCCCTTGCGAAACCCAGCTTGCACGTCCGGAAGTTCCCGATCCACGTACTGCTGCAGCCTAGCTTGGAGGATTTTCAACATCACCTTGCTAGCATGCGAAATAAGCGCGATCGTGCGGTAGTTGGAACAATCTTTGGCACTGCCTTTCTTTGGAATGGGGATGTAAACTGGCCTACTCCAATCATGTGGCCACTGCAGGGTTGTCCAAATCTTCTGACATAATGTATGCAGAATGTTAACAGCGTCATGGTTGAGGTTTTGAAGCAACTCAGCTGGAAAGCCATCAATTCCGCTAGCTTTGTTCTTAGCAAGGCTGGCTAAGGCCCATTCAACTTCACTCTTCAGGATGCCCGGCTCGAGATCAGTAATCACAACCGTCTTATGTTGGGTTTGCACATTCGGGTCCTTCTTGTACAGTTCTGTGTATTCCTGCCACCTCCTCTTTATCTCTGAGGCTGCAGTGAGGTCCTTGCCCGTTTGTCCTTTATCACGCCCAGCTTAGCACAGAAGCTTCCTTTGATATCTTTGATTGTCTTATACAGAGCTCTTGTGTTACTTAATTGGCTGCTGTCCTCAACTGCTTGGCACTGTATGTTCAGGAAGGCATTCTTATCTCTTCTTGCTATTTTCTGAATATCCGCATTGAGAACCTTTCTATTTCTCCATAACGTTTGCCACCCTCCTTTCCTCAGCTATTTGCAAATCCTCTTCAGATAACAAGTTTGCTTTTTTGCATTTATTTTGCTTTGGAACTACCTTAGTTTTAACTTGTATTATATCACGAACATCAGTCCACATCTCTTCAGGCTCTCTGTCTTCTAGATGTAATTCTTGAAATCGATTGCTCACTACCACAGCATATTCTGATGGAATTTGATCCAGATCATACCTGAAAGGCCTTCCAGTTTTCTGCGTTTTCCTCAATCGAAGCTTAAATTTGGCAACAAGAAGCTGATGATCAGTGCCACAATCGGCCCCAGGCCTTGTTTTTACTGCTTGTGTAGCGCTTCTCCATTTCTGCTGGCAAAGAATATAATCAATCTGATTCCTGTACAGACCGTCTGGTGAAGTCCATGTGTACAGGCGCCTCTTGTGCTGTTGAAAATGACTATTCGCTATGGTCAGGTTTTCTTGACAAAACTCTACTAGCCTCTACCCAGCTTCATTTCGCTCACAAAGACCGAACTTGCCTGTAATTCCGGATATTTCTTCACTCCCCACCTTAGCATTCCAGTCTCCTATGAGAAAGAGGACGTCTGATGATGGAGTACGGTCTAAAAGGCATTGCAGGTCAGCGTAAAATCTCTCTACGTCAGCTTCTTCAGCAGTAGTGGTTGGTGCATAGACTACTGTTATGTTGAAAGGGTGACCTTGGATCCGAAGTGAAATCATTCGGTCGTTTTTGAGGTTGTACCCTAGCACTGCTTTACCTATTCGTCTGTTTACTATGAGAGCGACCCCGTTCCTTCTCCTGGATTCGTGCCCACAATAAAAGACATAATAGTCGCCGGAATCAAATTCTCCCATTCCGGTCCACTTGAGCTCGCTGATACCCAAGATATCAATGTTCAAACTCTCCATTTCTCGCTTGCCGACATCCAGTTTACCTTGCGTCATGGATCTTACATTTCATGTTGCTATGTGATATATCTCCTTGCAACATGGGACTTTCCGGTCGCTTCCCGACACATCCACAACTGAGCGTCCTTTTCGCTTTAGCCCAGCCGCTTCATTCGTCCTGGAGCTACTAGGAATCGCCCTTTGTTCATCCCCAGTAACATGTTGGATGCCTTCCAACCTGGGGGTATCATCTTCCGGCGCCATATCAATAATGCTATTGTGACTGGTCATAGGTTTTTCTTGGCAGGAAATACTGGAGTGGATTGCCATTACCTTCTCCAGTGAATCACATTTTGTCAGAACTCTCTGCCGTGACCTGTCTATCTTGGGTGGCCCTACACAGCAGAGCTCACGACTTCATCGAGTTTCGCAAGCCCCTCCGCCACGACAAGGCAGTGATCCATGAAGGGGTTACCGCGTGGTAGCCAGGAGGAAATCTATGTTCGATGCTGACCTACGAGATGTCGATATAGCCGAACTGCCTGATGCACGTCTCAGCGAGCTAGTTGCCTGCTCCAGGCTTTCGGCTGACGACCAACGGGAGACCACTGTCTCACAATGGCGAGCATGGGCAGCACGTCGGTTGTCTCAGGGAAGTGAGAGACTGACTGGCTAAGGCGCCGCGCGTCCTCCTCCCGCTAGAGTGCCTTGTCAGGTGAGGCGTCGTAGCCGATGACCAATGTGCAAGCTGGCGCGCCCCCGAGTCTCTCTCACACGTTAGTCTCGAACGTTCGAGTGACCGTGGCGCCAGGCGCGGCGTGGTGGCTTCGAGCATTTAGTATTATGCTGTTGTCTTTGTGATGTGTCGTCGTAGGAGCCTCCCTGAGGAGCGCCGTAATCCCGACCGTGCAATGTGCAAAGCCTTGCAGAACTTGCTTTTCGTCATCTAGAAGTAAAAATCTGTCTGACCAGTTAGAAACAGATGACAAGACCAAGTGTCTGCTACGCCACATGCGGACAGGGGACGGTCCCAGGAGGCGAGCCACACAGGCAGCGGTGGAGGGAAAGGGTAGACAGAGGACTGGAAGAATACGTGGCATTGTGTCAAGCAATGTCGCATACATATTGTTACGATACGGCAAGCCGATGAAAACAGGAGAACAGAGGACAGAGAGATGGTCGATGACAGTGAGATGACGTTTAATGAAAATGTTGCCGGGCCTAGCGCGAGCGCTCCTGTCTGCCCACTGCCCGCTTTTTCTTCCTTGATGTCGTCCGTAACATGACCCGGGGCCACCGAGCGATCGTCCCGATCGTGGACGAGGAAATGCACGATGTTGATGGTTCCATGGCATGATGATGGGCGTGTCTAGATGCTTGAAAAAGAAGAGGAAGAAGGAAGAATAGAATGACTTGCCGGCACGATGATTCGCGATGAACCTTAGCAGGACACTCTCGGGCCACACGTTGCCACGACTCGATGGCGGAGGCCAAGGCACGCACTGCATGGCATAGGCAGGGGAGAATGTCTTGAAGTGTAGCGGTGTCTTGGGTCGTAGGGTCCTTGGTCGAAACATCAGGTCAGTGGGGTGACATTAGGTCATTTGGGTCTCTCCTTGTGTCTTGTGGTCATGTGTGACGTCTCGTGTCAGTCTCTCCTTCGTCGTGTCTTGTGGTCGGGGCGGGGGGGACGGGGCGGAGGAACGGCAAGGTCTTACTGGGTCCGGCAGGCTGGGGAACAGCAGTGCCTCCTAACCTTTCGCCGACGGCGCAAGAAGTCGCAGGTCGCAGGGCGCTGATGCTCCGGACCGGGATGGGGGGGGGGGGGGGTGATGATGAAGTACCAGCACCTCCAACCAAATGTTACGATACAGCAAGCCGATGAAAACAGGAGAACAGAGGACAGAGAGATGGTCGATGACAGTGAGATGACGTTTAATGAAAATGTTGCCGGGCCTAGCGCGAGCGCTCCTGTCCGCGCCACTGCCCGCTTTTTCTTCCTTGATGTCGTCCGTAACAATATTGTGAGCCTTCCAAGGACTGTCTTCTTTCACGTGTACATACCATCATCATCTTCATCTTCCCGCGGCGCCACCGGTGGCACGCGCCTCGGTGATTCATCGGAATAAACGCCAGACACGGCACCCCTTGCCTGGCCGTCTCGACCTGTCCTTCTTCCACAATATAAAGATATTTGCCGGTACGAGTAAAGTTTGCCAGGTGTGCGAAGTAGAAGCGAAGCAGATGAAGCGAGAAGCGCCGGCTCCTCACGCTGCACCCGAGGTGAAATCACGGCGTCATATGACCTAACGCTCTAAAAGCACGGCACGGTAACTTTTCGTTTGTTTCTACACTTACTGGACGATATGTACTGAAGTGTATGATATGTTTGGAAGTGTCTTCGTACGCAATAATTTTTCCTTGTGCTAATGAATATGCATGTAATTAGAGAAGGCCACAGGCCGTTATCGCGTCATAGCCTTAAGGCGGAGTTTAAGGGCGCGGTAGCCATTCTAGAATCGTTCTAGATTTCGAGAAGCCTATGTAGGCATAGCAGCGCAGCGCCGCCTCGCCGCATCATGGCAGAATACACGAGGGAGACATGGAACGGGAGAGAAGGCGCGGTTACACACCTCTAAACTACTCTAGGCACGTATGCTATACCCGCGTCCTGGAGCACAGGCCTGGATCAGCTCTCTCATTGCGCCTTTTAAGAAGCACCTTGCGCGGACCGCAGCTTTCCTACAATTCAAGTTCTTTCTGGCCAATGCCAGCTAGGTTAACAAGGCCTTCTCATGACCTCATCTCCGCACGACTGACGAACGTGGTATGCGTGTCCGTTGCTTTAGCGAACTGCGACTCGAGCGCGGGCCGAACTTACAAACGACTACCCTTGCGGTTGGACATGGTGCCTCGGAAGCTAAAATTAACATAAGCAGCTTGTCCCTATTTACTTGCTGAATGTCTTGCCTCGCGGTTACGCGTCGCGACTCTAAAAAATATGCGACCACCTCTCGTTCTGCCATCAGATGCCGAACAGGAGCGCAGTCGCTGGTTCACTCAGCCGTCCGTGACTATCTCCGACCACACAAATTTTTGACGTAATTTTTTTCTGGAATGTTGAAATTATGAGGTTATTCGCATCGTCACATGCTAGCCTCTTCCTCGCAAAAAAAAAAAAAAAAAAATAAAGGAGCAAGCATACGAAAGGGGAAAAAATACGAAATCCAGACAGAAGTACGTACACCTACCCATTGACAATCGCGCAACATCACCAAGACAAGCATAAGCTTACGTAAGAAAGCATTATCTTTATCCGGATCGAGTAAAAATATATAGCGCTCTAACGCAAATGTATGCATAACCCATCGGTCTATCTCAACATAATTAAGCAAGTTTGTTTCTTTTTATTTTTAAAGAACGGGGGGGGGGGGGGGGCGTTACGGCACGAAAAGAGATTGCAATTGCAGAAAGTAACTTCCCTGCTTGCGCATCCAACCGAAAGCTTCACTCTCTGTGCTTTAATAAAGTTGTTTACAACCAGCCAGTCCAATCATGTATAATCACGAACTCTAGATTTTGCAGTTCAAGTCCCTGATATATTAAATAAAGGATGCAGTGCCTGCATACCTCATATTCCTAACAAACTACAGCGACATAGTACATAACTGATATTAGCGACGCTCTGTCGTATTTTTTTTTTTAATATTTCAAAAAGCACACTTACGCTCAAAGCTTTAAAACAAACTATAGGAGGAAGAAGATGAGGAGGAAAGGCGGAAAGGTTAACCACACAAAACAAACTATATATATGCTTGATAATTGTATAGGATGCAATAAGGAAGCATTTAGGACAGTCAGCCTTGTGTGATTACCAGGCCTAAGTGGGAGTTCTGTGAATGGTTCTGCGGAGTCTCATGAATTATCTTAGTTAAGAGGACATATATTTCAATTACTCCCCTATTTTTCCTTGTGGTTGGGTGAACAATACAAACATTGTTTTTCTTTTTTTGCTGAAGTTCTCCAATTTGCTCTCTCTTCCTATCTTTTGACGAGTTTCGGCATTTGCAGTATAAATGCAATCCTGGTCAGTGCCATTTCACACCAATGCGAGGTGTCTCTGAGGAATTTCAGGTGTAGGACTCCTCCCCTTAACATTTATCTTCCACAGATGTCTCTTTTCCCTCTCAGCCTTGTGTTCATACAGCAATGGATTCGAGACGTTGGATTGTTTTTCCTGTCTTGTTGTTTCGCTTCCCTCCGGAAACTCTTCCTTGAAATTTCTTGCAAACATTTATCTATATCTTTGACTACTCCAAATTTACTCTCGTTCGCTACACAGCTGGGCTTCAGCAGGGGTATGCGCTCCGCGGTACATAAATTTATTATTGCCTTTTATGGATTTTTCTGTTAGGTGCGATTCCGCTCTTTCCCCATCACGAACTTTCTTAATGAGTCCAAGTAATCGTTTTTGTTTCTTATCAATATGTATTTTCTTTTATGATATATCTGCAAAAAATACAAGAAGACATTTGTGGCTTGGAACAATTTCATTACGTTTCGGCTGCGGGACCGGCCTTCGTCAGAAAAAGAAACATATATATATACATATGAAGGATAGAAGCCAACAGTCGGCGAGGCCAAGGAAAGCATTGGGGATTGTAATTTATGTCTTTTTTAATTTTTATTTCGGTAATCACATAAATTAGTAGTGTAATCTGTTTAGGGGAAAGATAAACACAAAGTAGAAGGAAAAACAACGTGCCGATGGTGGGGAAAGATAAAGAAAGAGCACCGGACGCGATATTCGGAAGTCGTGGGTTCGCTCCCCACCATCGGCACGTTGTTTTTCCTTCTACTTTGTGTTTATCTTTCCCCTAAACAGATTACAGATGCAATATATATATATATATATATATATATATATATATATATATATATATATATATATATATATATATATATATATATATATATATATATATATATATATATTGTAATAGGGCGTTTATTGACGCTCAGATGGAGAGCTGTGAGGACAGGACCTTGCAACGGCGAGCCCAGCGTACTTCTTCTTTGTCTTCGTCGCACAACGCACAGGTGCATATCGATGGCTGAAGTGCTGACTATCACAGTACATTTTCCCCCCGGGTAAAAAAAGGAGCCATCCTGGCGACTTATGGCGCGGAAAGCACAGCGGGGTCATAGAATGGCTTCAATCGGTTCACGTGAACTGTTTCACGACCACGGCGACGCAAGTCCGCAGAGGGCGTGACGGGCTCAACTACGTAGTTGACTGCAGATGTTTGCTGGAGGACCCTATATGGCCCGTGGTAGCGAGCAAGAAACTTCTTTGAAAGGCCAGGGGTTGTGGAGGGCACCCAGAGCCACACCAGTGTGTCCGGGAGATATGAAGAAGCTTCGCCGGTATCACGGAGGTATTTTTGTTGCCACTGATTTTCTGTTGTGAGAGAGCGGGCGAGCTGACGGCATTCTTCTGCGTACGTGACGGCATCGGATAGCGGGGAAGATTCGGAAACGTCAGGGCGGTAGGGAAAAAGTGTGTCCATAGTACAGGGTGGCTCGCGCCCGTAAAGGAGAAAGAATGGAGAGAATCCAGTAGTGGCCTGTGTCGCGGTGTTATATGCGTAAGTAACAAACGGTAGAACTTGGTCCCAATTGGAATGGTCGGTGTTCACGTACATAGCCAGCATGTCACCGAGAGTGCGGTTAAAACGTTCTGTCAGTCCATTCGTCTGAGGGTGGTACGAGGTAGCGGTGCGGTGTATGATGCGGCATTCTTTCAGGAGAGCCTCAAGAGCGTCTGATAAGCAAACGCGTCCGCGGTCACTGAGCAGTTCGCGAGGGGCACCATGGCGAAGAACCAGGTTTTTCAGAATAAAGGCAGCCACGTCGCGTGCGGAAGCAGAGGGCAATGATGATGTCTCAGTGTAGCGGGTTAGATGATCCACTGCCACGATAATCCAGCGGTTGCCAGCTGAAGTTGTTGGAAGGGGACCGTATAGATCTATGCCGACACGATCAAACGGACGGGCAGGACAGGGCAACGGCTGCAACGAAGCAGAGGACTTGAGAGGAGTTTTTCGGCGTTGGCAAGACTGGCAGGAGCGGACAAAATGGCGGACAAAGCGGTACATTCCACGCCAGAAGAAGCGTAGACGCAAGCGCGTGTAGGTTTTCAACACTCCGCCGTGGGCGCACTGGGGATCAGTATGGAAAGCAGCACAAATTTCGGCGCGGAGATGACGGGGGATGACTAAAAGCCACTTCCTTCCGTCGTGAAGATAATTGCGGCGATAGAGCAGCCCGTCACGAATTGAAAAATGGTGAGCTTGGCGGGCAAGCGCCCGAGACAGACGACCTGGAGAGTGACTTGAAAGAAAGTCCAGAAATGTAGATATCCACGGGTCTTGCCGCTGTTCCGTGGCCATGTCAATAGTGGCAAGCGAAGACAAATCGTAGGCGCAGATCTCGTCAGGCAACGAAGAGGGAGGCAGCGGTGAGCGCGAAAGAGCGTCCGCGTCAGTATGCTTGAGGCCTGAGCGATATATGACACGAATGTCATACTCTTGGAGGCGAAGAGCCCAGCGAGCAAGGCGGCCGGACGGGTCCTTGAGGGACGCCAGCCAGCACAGAGCGTGATGATCAGTGACCACATAAAATGGTCGGCCATAGACATACGGGCGGAATTTGCCGATGGCCCAAATAATGGCCAAGCATTCTCTTTCCGTAACAGAATAATTGGACTCTGCCTTGGTCAAGGTGCGGCTTGCGTACGCCACCACATAGTCTCGGATACCAGGTTTGCGTTGGGTGAGAACGGCGCCTATCCCAATACCGCTAGCATCAGTGTGAATCTCAGTTGGCGCATTCGGGTCGAAGTGGCGGAGGATGGGAGGCGAAACTAAAAGACGGCGTAAAGTGTTGAAGGCGTCATCACAAGCAGGTGTCCATGCGCAGAGGTCGGAGCTGCCGGAGAGGAGCTGGATGAGAGGAGCAACAATAGAGGCGAAATTTAAGATGAAGCGGCGAAAGTAGGAGCATAGACCAATGAAACTTCGTAGCTGCTTCAGTGATTTTGGGCGTGGGAATTCGGCAACTGCACGAAGTTTGGTGGGATCGGGAAGAATGCCATCCTTAGAAACGACATGACCTAGAATTGTTAGTCGGCGAGCAGCAAAGCGGCACTTCTTCAGATTCAGTTGGAGGCCGGCGGTAGCGAGACAAGTGAGAACGTCCTTCAGTCGGAGCAGGTGGGATTGAAAATCGGTAGAAAAGACTACGATATCATCGAGATAGCAAAGACAGGTTCGCCACTTGAATCCACGAAGCACAGTGTCCATGAGGCGTTCAAATGTGGCCGGGGCGTTGCAAAGCCCAAAGGGCATGACGTTGAATTCATATAATCCATCTGGTGTGATGAAGGCAGTTTTAGAGCGGTCAGCGTCAGCCATTGGCACCTGCCAGTAGCCAGATCGTAAATCCAACGAGGAGAAAAACTCGGCGCCCTGCAAGCAGTCTAGTGCGTCATCGATGCGTGGCAGAGGATAGACGTCCTTGCGCGTGATCTTGTTGAGCCGGCGGTAGTCGACACAAAACCGGAAGGAGCCATCTTTCTTAGGTACCAACACAACTGGAGACGCCCAGGGACTGTGGGATGGCCGAATGACACCCCGACGGAGCATGTCGTCCACATGATCAGCAATTACTTGGCGCTCCGAAGCCGACACGCGATAGGGGCGCTGGCGCAAAGGTGCAGTTTTACCGGTGTCGATGGTGTGCTCTACGACAGACGTGCGGCCCAAGTCAGTTTGAGGAAAGTCGAATGAAGAAGCGAAGTTCTGCAAGAGGGCGACAAGTTGATCACGTTGCGCAAGTGGAAGATCAGCATCAATAGCATGTTGGAAAACGACGGAGGGCGTCGAAGCGGTCGCAACATCGCAAGAGCACAGACTAACGTCGAAGGAGGGGGTTGAGTCAGCAAGAGTGGTGATATGACTGGGATCAAGCTCTTCAAGACGTCCAATGCATTCGCCACGGAGCAGGACTGCTGGGCAAGAAAATGGGTTCGAGGCATAAAGTGCACTCTTGCCGTCTTGAATTTCGAGAACTGCGAACAGAAAAAGGAGGCAGGGATGACGGGAGGTGGCTTCGGAAGGTGTAAAAATCGCAGTCAAAGGAGTTACCCACTCACAAGACAGTGGTACGAGGGCAGCAGAGAACGGAGGAATGTCGGTGTCATGGGCGACGAGAAGTTTTGCAGTGCGGGGAGGGGTATCACAGAGGGGGGCGAAGGCAATTTGTGCACGAGCACAGTCAATAACGGCTTGATGAGTCGATAGAAAATCGTATCCGAGGATGATATCATGCGAGCAGTTCGGCAGAACAATAAACTCGATGGGGTACAAGACGTCTTGAATGAGCACCCCGCACCTCCACCAATTGTAATAGGGCGTTTATTGACGCTCAGATGGAGAGCTGTGAGGACAGGACCTTGCAACGGCGAGCCCAGCGTACTTCTTCTTTGTCTTCGTCGCACAACGCACAGGTGCATATCGATGGCTGAAGTGCTGACTATCACAGTACAATATATATATATTGTGAAAGAAGGCTAGGTTGAGACGGCAAGGTCGTGACGGCAAGGCCAGCGATGCCTTGTCTAGCGTTTTAATCCGATGACAAAACCCAGGCGCGTGCCGGAGCTCCGCCGCGGGACGATGATGATAGTATGCACAAATGAAAGAGGAAGATCATGGCATGTACAAATTAAAGAACATCCACAGAAGGCTCACACAATCTGCCCGGGGGGTCGGAAGCGGCCAGCCTGGCCGCTCCTAACTAACCGATGCATCGCGGCGCACAAACGGTTTCAAGCGAGACACATGGACAATTTCAGTTCCACGGTGGCGTCGATCGGCTGGGGGATCAACAGGCGTCACTTTGTAGTTCACTGGGGATGATGATGATGATGATGATGATGATGATGATGATGATGATGATGATGGTGGTGGTGGTGGTGGTGGTGGTGGTGGTGGTGGTGGTGGTGGTGGTGGTGGTGGTGGTCTCAGGATGATCACAGCACATTTCTCAGCACTCGTCTGTGTCGTCTTCTTCTGGGAGTCTGTCGCACTCCTTTATCCTCAGCACGACCAGCGAATACCGCAAAGTAACAATATAAAACATACGGCTCTTAGTGTTAAAGCTTCAAATTTACAAATGTCATCCACCCTAAACATAGAATTGCATGTCGGACGAGTGACACAAAACTATGCTTACCATCTGATCTGCAACATTTCAAAAACAGAAAAAACCAGTAGCGGAACGAAAAAAAGAAGACTTGAGCAGTACTCTGCAAAGATGTCGATCGTTTCTCTCCTGTAATCAAATATTGGTTCTCCGTGACAGAAGTTTCCAAAGAAGTAATACAATGGAATGCATAGTTTCACCCCATTCAATTTATGGTTGTTTAAAAGGCTCAGAATTGCCTGCACATTTCCGCGTTCATTGAGGAGCCCTGAGCTAAGCGCCTACCTAAAAAAAGTCGGCACTTCAACAGGTGAAGCCGTAACACTGACTGATCCGTAAAAGGTACATGCTGACATCTGCAGTGCTGGCATAGTCTTTTTTTTTTTCCCTCGGCATATTACTCCAGCATGGCAAATTTTGCTGCGCCCCGCCAGGGCCTGGCGCAGTAGTTATGTGACCAAGGATTCGGGATCGCATCCCGGCCTCGACGGCCGCTTTTTATGTCTGCCACGACCATAACGTGAAAAAGACTGCGTGAATTTTGTCATTGTAAAAGTACGCGATGTACAAAAGCCCCGAATTTCTCTCAGCCGTCCAAATCCCCGATGAGAACCGGTGACGAGCAGCCTGAGGGTGGTCGTAATTTATATGACGTCACCAAATAGGAGCCGCAGAGATTTATTTCCGATGAAAATAAATGTTGTGCAACCAACAGCAGAGATATTCATGCTTACAGCACGGTCACGAAAGGCCGCAGTAAAAAAGAAGTAGACTGGCACCGCATCTTCTTCTTCTCGCGCATTGCTGCCGCACGTCTTTTTTATATCATGCACTTCTACACGAGTGGCTGTATAATTGATCGAATGAATCAAACTGCCGACCAAACCCGACGTGTCTAACGAGAGTCTGATAATTTTTTTACTTATTGTGCCCAGGAAGATTTCAACGAGCTTCTAAATGGCGTCGCCCTTGCATTCTTTTTCTTTTTTTTAGGACACAAGCATAAGCCCCTCGTTCCATGATGATGCTTAAAAATCCCAACTTGAACTACATATACACTAGTGTGATCTGCCGACCGCGACATAATGCACTCGAGGACTTCGAGGTTGCCCTAAATAAAATCGTTGACAAATCGTTATGCGCTTCCTAAAAACAATTATACTACAAAGCCCTATCTGAGCCAAAACGAAAAAGGCCTTCGATGAAGTGCCCCCAAAATATGGCACTGAAGACAAGTTTAACTGCAGTCGCACAACAATATAGAGGATATATATTATGTATAAACCCATGCCATTGAAAGAAGCCTAAGTTGTAAAAAGTTACAGCTTATAAGAACTGCCACAAATTTATATGTCTATATATCAAAAATATTAGGTTTCGATGTATGATTTGAAAACTTGGAATTTGAGAGCTGCATCCAGCCAAGACATCAAATTGCATGTCTGACGAGCGACACAAAACTATTGTTGCCACTCTGATCTGCAACATTTCTCCAGACAAATAGGAGAAATAAAATAGGAGAGGCAGAACGATAAACGAACACTGGAGAAGTGCATTACGATTTCTCGTTTTTATTTGGGTTTTTCAACATTTCGTTTCCTTCACTCTTCCCACACAATCATTTTGCTCTTGGTTATGTATATATCCACCTCTAAAATCTCTCTGCACCCCCAATTCTTGGCCGATCACCCTGTGTGGGCATGTGGTATCAGCTTAGAGTACAACAACATATGTACTAAGCAAAGATTGCGCTCTTTGCTCTTCTGCAATAAAACGTTGATAATCCGTATATCACTGAATGACAAAACCTTCCAAGGGAGTAAGACAAAGAAATGTATATTTTCACTCCATTGCATTTAATGCTGTCTCTAAAGCTCAAACTCGTGTGTACATTGCTGATTCATTGGGGAGCCCAGGCGCAATGCCCCCGCCACAAAAAAGTTAGCGCTTCAACGGATGAAGCCGTAATACTGATTGAACAGCAAGCAGTAAATGCTGATATCTCCAGTGCTGATATAGTCTTTTTCTTCAGTACCTTCAAGGAACGTGAAAATTTGTGCAGGATCGCGCCCAGTTCAACCAAATCCTAAAAAAAGGAAACGCCCTTTCCTAGACAGGCTCACTGCACATGACATGGCGATCTACTGATGTTTGAAAGGCGCCTCTTTTAACTCCAGCCACTTTGTCTAAGGACTTCGTTACTGGTGTTTAAGAGTGATACGTGAAGGAGATTGTGGTCCACTCTAGCGTCTATGACTTTTTTCACTCTTTCTGCAGACTAAGACGTGGCCGGTGTTCGTTACTCGTGCTGCCTGAACCCGGTCACGCAAGGGAGGAGCTGCATTCAATCCGACCCGTCGCCGGCCGTCAACACCGTGATGTCACCAGCAAGAGTTGTCATGCTGTCATTTACGCTGCTGCCGTTGCTGTCCCCTTCTTCAGTAGATGGCGGTGACTCTTTGAGTTCGGTTACTCTGGCACTCCCCTGTTGCTGAGGGGTCTCAAGTGCAAGTGGATCGGTCCTCGCCTGGCGACCGATGGGGGATGGCGGTATGCTCTCTATGCCGGGACTCAAGCCTTGGCCCAAGCACGTGCGGCCAGGAATGGAGCTCGAACAGAATGCCATAGGCTTAGTCATCGGACAGTGTTCTTCCATCAGTCGTCGGCCCCTGCACCTCTCGAGGGTCTAGTTTGCTGTCGACCACCTGCTGGTCTTGGCCGGGACTCGCTTGGCGGTTGATAGGGGAGGGAAGCAAAGGTCTGAATTCGGGACTCAAGTCCAGGCTCTAGCCCGTGCGGCCGCCAATGGGGCTCGAACACAACACCTTAGGCATCAGCGTCGGACAGTGCTCTTCTACCAGTGAGCTAATTCGTTGGCTCCTGCCCCTCTCCGGGGTCTGTATCTCGTTTTCGATGGCAGTGAAGAACAGCTTTCGCTGCAGGGAGTCATGCATGGTTTTTGTGTGGCTGGGCAGAGCCAGCGGCTTCTCCTGGCCGGGGCTCCCTTGGCGGCAGATGGGTGACGGATGCATAAGTTCGAAGTCACTCAAGCTCAGACTCAAGACCGTGCTGCCACCAATGGGGCTCGAACATAACGCCTTAGGCATGGGCGTCGGACAGTGCTCTTCCCCCATCACGCTGAACATTTGGCTCCTGCGCCTCTCGGGGGTGTGCATTTCGCCCTCGATGGCACTGAAAAACGTCTTCCGCCATAGGGAGTCATCCGAGGCATTCTTGCGGCTGGGCCCAGCCACCTGCTGGTCCTGGGCAGCAGTGAACGTGAAGTATTCGGCAAGAAGTGAGCTGAGATCAGCATTCGGAGGTATTGAGATGGTGGTCTGGCTCGAAATAGCCACTTTCTCCGGTTGCCGCACGGGCTGGATGTGGCTACCTTCATCTAGACCGCTGAAGTCGAGCAGGTATTCTGTGAAACTCCTGGTCGGTTGCCACGGGGAGGTGACGATCTCGCGGCGCGAGAAGTATATGTCAATTGCCTACTGACTCTGTTCTTCACCCCCGGTAGGCTGTGGAAGGAGGGGTTGCCGACCATCGATGTCGACTGGAAATATAGCAGCTAACTGCTCAATCGACCAACCAAATGAACTGCGCGATTCCGATGGTCGCCGGCAAATAAACATTGTGGGCGAACAGATCGACTTTGTGAGCTGTTCAGGCTCAAATTCAAAGGGATTGATCCTCCTGCCACCGCCAGGGCTCTCCGGTAGACCGACGCTGGATTGGGGTCTTCTCTGGAACAGTGGGGAGTCAGTGCCAGAAGCGCCGCTTTCGTTATCACTGCCACAGTCACAGCGTAAAATAGACTGCGTAATTCTGTCATCGTAATACTGGGCGATGAATAAACGCACCGCAGTCCTCTCAGCTCTCTTACTCCCCGATGACAACCACGGACGATTAGCCTAAGGTAGGTCGTACTTCAAATGATGTCACCAAACAGGAGCCGCAGATAATTCACGCCCACAACACGGTCACGACAGGCCGCAGTAAAAAAAGTAGACTGGCTCCGCATCTTCTTCTTCTCGCGCATTGCTGCAGCACGTCTTTTTTTATTTCATGCACTTGTACACGAGCGCCTGTATAAGATCGAATGAAATGAACTGCCGCCCAAAACCTACATGTCTAATGAGAGTCTGATCGTTTGTTGCTTTCTTGTGCCCAGGACGATTTCAACTAGCTTCTAAATCGTGCCGCCCTTGTCTATAATTGAATTCTTCTTTTATATGAATGTAAGCCTAAGCCCCAACTTCCATGATTCTCCATCCTTCCATCACAATCGTCAGTGGCGTGACAATATGTATACACATGCAGTTGCAACCAGCCTGATTGGTAGAAAATTACAGCTTACAAGAACTGCAACAAATTTATATGTCTAAAAATCTAAAATATCAGGTTTCGATGTCTAGCTTGAAAACTTGAAATTTATGAGCGGTATCCAGCCTAGACATCCAATTGCATGTCTGGCGAGCGATACAAAACTATTCTTGCCACTCTGATCTGCAACATTTCTACAGTCAAATAGGAGAACGAAAATAGGAGGGACAGAACGAAAACTGAAGACTGCAACAGTTCATTACGATTTCTCGTTTTATTTGGGTGTTTCAATACTTCGTTTCCTTCTCTCTTCCCGCGCAATCGTTTTATTCTTCGTTATGTATATACCCACCTCTAAAATTTTTCTGTACCTTCAATTCTTGGCCGGTCGCACTGTGTGGGCAAGTGGTATCAGCTTAAATTACAACGTAAACATAAGAAGCGCTCAGCAAAAATTCCACTATTTGCTCTTCTGCAAACAAACATTGATTCTCCGTGTATCACTGAATGACAAAACCTTCCAAGGGAGTAAAACAAAGAAATGTATATTTTCACTCCATTGCATTTAATGTTGTCTCCAAAGCTCAAACTCGTGTGTATATTGATGATTCATTAGGGAGCCCAGGCGCCATGCCCCTGCCACGAAAAAGTTAGCGCTTCAACGGACGAAGCCGTAATACTGATTGAACAGCAAGCAGTAAATGCTGATATCTCCAGTGCTGAAATAGTCTTTCTTCCGCACCTTCCTGGAACACAGCAAATTTTGCAGGATCACACCCAGTTCAACCAAATCCTAAAAAAGGAAACGACCTTTCCTAGAGAGTTTCACTGCATATGACATGGCGATCTACTGCTGTTTGAAAGACGGCTCCTTATAACGCCAGCCACTTTATCTAATGATTTCGTTGCTGCTGTCTAATGGAGCATTGGGTTGGGGTGACGAGAGCAGAGACGCCGAGCATTGCAGAGCAGTACAGGAGCACGCCAAGCGAGTGTGTAACTCTCCTCCCACGGGAACGCTCTCTGCGCATGAGAGGAGTGCGCCACTACCACGTGAGCGCACTTCTTTCCCCAGCATTATCCGCCTGGCCGCAGTGGCGGAAGTTACAACCAGAGAAGAGGCCAACGCTCCGTGAAGAGCCGCTTATTTTGTGTCCCTTTGTTATCACAGCGGGGTTCTCAGCGACTCTCAAACACGCATACAGCACCTGAGCAATGCTTTCCGCTCCTGACGCAGCTCACCGAGGGCCGACGCTTTGCTGCCGCCATTTTGAGCCTCGCCGAATAGAAAACAATGATAGCGCGAATATCACGCTTTATGCCATGTGACTTCTTCTACGATCGCTTTCGACAAGAGAGCAGCCGGGAGTGCACTCGGCTGCTCTCAGCGGAGGAAAAGCTCTCCTCCTCTACCATTGAAAGCCGGTGATTCTACTCTTGCTCTCCACTGGAGGGCGCCCACTTGTCTGAGAGCACTTTCGAAGTGCTCTCGTATGTACCTTGCTCTCCCATTCGCCTCCTTTTAACGCCAGCTACTTTGTCTAATGACTTCGTTGCTGGCGCCTAAGAGTGATACGCGAAGGAGATTGTGGTCCACTCCAGCGTCCACTTTTTTTCGCCCTTTATGTAAACTAAGACGTGGCCGGTGTCAGTTACTCGTGCTGCCTGAACCCGGCCGCGAAAGGGCTGAGCTGCATTCAATCCGACCCGTAGCCAGCCGTCAACACCGTGATGTCGCAGCAAGAGTTGCCATAGTGTCATTTGCGCTGCTGCCGCTGCTGTCACCTTCTTGCCGACGACTGGCTAGCTCACTACGAAACAGTCGCGACGTTCAATGGCTGGGACGACGCTGCAAAAATGCGGAACGTCTACTTCAGCCTTGATGACGCAACTCGGGCAGGGTTCGAGAACCGCGAGGCCACACTGTCTACGTGGCCGGCCTTCCGGATCCTGCTCCTCGTTATATACGTCAACAGTGACCGCCGGAAGAGCGCGAAGCGTGCCCTCACCTCTCAAGTCCAACGTCCTAAAGAGGGGGTAGCATGTACGTTGAAGACGTCATGCGTCTTTGCCATCGCGCCGAGCCATCCATGAGTGAAGACAAGAAGGTGTGGAACCTGATGCGTGGGGTCAAACACCAGCTTTTTCTCGGCCTCGTGCGGAACCTGCCCAGGCTTTTCTGGCGTAAGCTGTGCTTGTGGAGAAACTGCTACAGCAGCAATGCAGCCAGTACACTCGGCAACTGAATTCCCTCTCCGCACTACCGCCGACTGACCGCACCGACTACAATCCCGGGGAAGATCTGAGCGCCCTTCGTGACCTCATTCGCACCGTGGTCCGTGAGGAGCTGCAGCAACTTCACGGAACATTTGCCCCTGGCGCGGCTTCTCTGGCCAACGTCATCCGTGAAGAGGTCCAGAATGCCCTCACGCTACCGATAAGTACCACTCGTTCAACCACAGCCCCCGGGCCTCACCCATCCGATGACGTATGCTGATATCACACGCCGCCTAGCCCTGCTTCATATTCATTCGCTTTATACTGCACCTGAGGTCGCTGTGCACGCTGAGGAACTATGAGGAACCGCTGCCTCTGTGGACAGATCGCTCCAGGCGCCCGGAAGACTAATCTCTGGCGCGCTCCAGATAACCGCCCTCTCTGCTACCACTGTGGCGAGACAGGCCACCTCTACCGGCGGTGCCGTTATCGCCAGATAGGCCTGAGAGGATTTTCTCCCGACAGCTCTCGTCCACGGCCTCGTCAGCGGCCTCAGGACATCGCCGAGTATGTCATCCGCCAGTGTAGTCCCACGCATTCTCCTCGTCGTGAGTCGCACTCGCCTTCGCCACACCGCTCTTCGCCCTCTGAGCCGCATTATACCGCAGCACACCGTGGTTCCTCGAGGTCTCGTTGGGAAAACTAGCTCCGGCGACCTTAGGGGCGAGGCCGCCGCACACCTATTCACCACAAAGCTTCCACCGCCGAATCGCTTGATTAGCCCCGATGTCGAACACTGAATTCTCGTCCAGTTTTTGCCACGCAGACCACATCGCCTCGACGTCGTCAGCACCACCGACCAGTTGTCATCGCCGTGCCCATTGAATCGCCAGACGCAGACCATCCAATTGCCGCCTAGCTTCCGCCGCCGCACCGATCACTTCACTCCGAGCCCCGGTTGTTATGGCTAAATTGCCCTGTGCCGGAACTTGGGAAACAGGTTGCGCGGGGATCCGAGAACCACCGACCTCTCCACAATTTTGCCCGCTCGTGTGACCTTTTGTCCGAAAACCGGATACGAAGAAGGGTCGCTGAACGACACACTGGAATGCGGTGATGATGTGCTAATGACGGCTATACGTGCGCTGTTGCGAGGATGGCGAGGGTTCCGGGGACGAGAAAAGGGACCCGAGGTGACAAGGAAAGTAGCATGAAGGAAAGTAGCCAACAGTCGGCGAGGCCAAGGAAAGCATTTGGGATTGTTCTTTATGTCTTTTTTTAATTTTCCTCGGTAATCACATAATAGTAATGTAATCTGTTTAGGGGAAAGATAGTTAAACACAAAGTAGAAGAAAAAACAACGTGCCGATGGTGGGAACCGAACCCACGACCTCCGAATATCGCGTCCGTTGCTCTTCCAACTGAGCTACATCGGCCGCTGTTCCCTCTGCTACTTTCCTGTGTATTAATGTTGTCTGTATACGAACATTGAGAGGGTTCACCAGCGCCACCCTCAACCATAGCGGTGGACGTGGAACGTCCTGTGTTACCGCCAGCGTCACGTAGAACGTGATCAAGAGCGAGGGCGAAAGCTGTGCTACAACCCTCTTCGAAACGGCCGCATCTGGAATGCATCTAAATTATCTCGCGTACCAGAAAACAGCTCTGACTCTACACCATCCTGGGCACTGCTTCCAGACAACGATCCAACTACTTCTGAAGATCGCGCGGAACCAGCACCAGCTGAAACGACATCTGAACCGCAGTCTCCAGTGGTTGAAACAAGTTCAACTCCTCCGCAAAGCAACGACACAGGACAAACGCTGCGTCGAAGTGCAAGAGACCGTCGCCCACCTGACAGACTTCAATACTGACTTTACTGTTTCTGCCCTTGTGCATACTGTGCTTTTACGTGTGTTTCGTGTTTTTTTTTTTTTTTTAAGCGGGAGGTGATGTTGTATCCCGCACAAGTTTCGGTTTCGTTTCCGTACACCAGTGCTACCACCATCAGCACATTTTTTCTCTCTCTCTTCTCTCGAGCTCATACGCTCACACTCTGACGTAAATAAACAGTCTACCCTGAGCTGCGGTCTGCGCCTGTTCGTTCCCTCCGTCCGGATACCGGACACCACAAACGTCATCTTTGTTATGTCCGCCGTTGACTTATATCAAGGCATTCGTCGGCAAAAGGAAACTGTAAAGATGCAAAGACTGGGGCTGGCGGCGTGCAGACAGGGACAAGGGGGGTGGGAAGGAGGAGAAGGGCAGTGACTCCGCGATATGGAGAGGATCGAGGAAAACGCATTCCCCGCTTCTGTACATAGGCTGCAGTTCGCGCATTGTGAGTCTTCATTAGAGACGTCACGAATCCCAAGCCCGGGCACTGAAGTGCCGGGGTCGTTAGCGCTTTCGAAGAACGGAGGCTGCTGAGGTGCACCTAACTGCCTCTGCTGGCACCAAAGCTTACCCTTGTGTAGAACAGCGTGAAAAAACGACAGGGACGAAGGAAGAGAACAAGACGAGCGCACAATGGATTACCAACGTGCCCAAGGTTTTGTTTTAACGTTGTTTCAAAGCTTACCCCCCGTGGAACTGGCCTCCGTGGCTGTGCGTGATGCATACTTTCTCCTGTAGCAGTCCATTGAAATTCTCGCCCCTCAAATGTCTTGCACTGTCTTCTCATGTCGGCAGCTGGCCTGGTTGGCAGGACCTGGGCGCAGATGGAGGGGCGCAGAGAGGGTGGATGTGTTGTGCTTGTACACGCGCGCCCTACCGCGTGGAGCCCATCCTTGTTCCTGTCTCCGCCTCCGCATTTGACCACCGTAGAAATTAAGGAGAGATGCTTTAGAATCGCACCGACAAGCGGTAGCAAAGGGTGTAGCACTCTTTCCCTGATGGCGGTTTCCGTGTGTCGGGTGCAATGTGTCATCTCCCAGCAGTGCTGAAATCACGCGTGCGTTTTCCCGGGTACAGGCTCTCCCTGCCTACAATACACTCTCACCCCACTCTTTCTGTCAACGGTGGAGTAAACTTCTTTTCGATGTTTCTTGAAGATTTTTTTTTCTTCTTCTTCTTCTTGTTGGTAATGGTCCCGTCTCCTTGCTTCGTCGAAAGAATTTCAACGGGCCGAATTAAATTAACAAACTGATTTAATTAAACTGATAGGTCGGATGGATGAACAAACACAGCACAGTTGAGAGAAAGAACAAATAAAACACAGAGTTGGGTCGCCCTCCGGCTTAGGACAGTCCGTCGTCCCAAGCGAGCGTACGGGAGAACGTCCGTCTTCTCCTTCGCTCGGGCCGCAACTCCCCGGGCCACCCATCGCACCTCCTGGTTTTCGCGCGCTTTCCATTTCCGTGAAAACGTCCTTGGTGCCCCCCCCCCCCCCCCCCCCCGTTCACACAGATTCGTGGAAAATCGCAGCCGAGGTCCAGTTCGCCGAAGCGTCCCAACCCCGGCCTTTCCACCACTGGCATTCCACTCTCGAGGACGCGCACGAGATTTACGACCGTGCTCTACACGTATAAAATAACAAAAACAACACCAAACGGACGCTCGACGGGGTCCGCCGACGGCGTTCGGAGCCTCGCGCTCTAACCACCAGGTCAAACACAGAACGGCAGAGTGCCCTTCAATGCGCGAGACCCCTCGCCCCTCAAGAAAGACACAAAACAGATAACGCGCACAAGCAGGGACACTTCACACTGTAACCCAAAAACAAGAAAAAGGTCCCCCCTCCCTGGGTAAGGGCGCCGCTCCGCCCGCGCGCCTCGCGGGCCGGCTGCCCGAAACGGCAGGAAACACAAACACACACAAAAGGAAAACACGAGAAAACATGCACTGTTGACGACCTTACACGCCCCTCCTAAGATCGTTGCAACAACCTCACTGGTTGTTGCACACGATAAATAACACAAAGGTCGTCACAACTGCATTACAACGCACAGAAGGAAAAGAAAACGCCACTTTCAACAATTAGGTACTGAGACACAAGGCAACCGCCGCATGCGAGGCATCTAGCCTGGCACCATGCGAACGCATCCCACACGAAAACATTTTTCAGAGTGGTCCTTATGCCTGCCCTCGGAAACCACAGTGGGTGGCGACAGCTCTGGTGGCCTGCTGCGCCATGATAGAGGTGCCGATGATTGGCATGCGCATGCCCCATTTTGCCGCAGCCTACCACTAGTTCCTCTGACGCCCTCAGTTTTTCGCCACATCTTTCTTCTGCGTCTCCAATAACCTCCTCCGCTCTCCGGTCCCTCTCGGCGTTTGCTACCTCCCTCGCCGCTACCTGCCTCCAAGGTGACGGCCGCCTGCCCTCTCATATCGGGCACCTCGCAACCGCTGTTGCCTGCTTGTTGTTCAAGCGTGTGCCAAGCGTCTGCAGAAAGCAGGCAGTCCGCTTCCTTGGAAGCCAGTTCCCGTGTTACGGCGCAGAGCAGTGACGCGCTTCCCCCGACATACTGACCCTGGCCTGCCTCTAAGCTCAGTGGAACTCGAGCTAGCTTTGCTGGCACTCTATTACCAAAGGCGCCAACAAGTGTGACGTCGCCTACCTTCCCCGTCTCATTGTTAGGTAGCGCGCCCTCTTTTACGACAGTTATTTCGGTGCCACTGTCAACTAGCGCTCGCAGAACCGCGTCACCACATCTCAGGTTGACGTAGTCCCGTGAGGCTTCCTTCCTTAATAATGATACTGTGCAAGTCTGTACATCAACGGTATCTCCCCGTCCGGCCTCAACCATGGCTCCGCCGCCGCCGCTGCCAGCATCTCCACAACTCTCCTGCCCTACAATGTTTGCTCCATTCCCCCGCATGTTGCCGGCTTCCCTGCTGGTGGGGTTTTCAGGGCAAGACCTTGCAAAATGTGGGCCATTACAAATGAAGCACGCAGGAGATTTGGAAGGCCCTGGGTGCGCCGGCGGAGTCAGGGCGGATTTTTGCAAAGTTGGTTGTTGTTTGCCAGAAGGGCTTCGGCCTGCCATTATTTGCTTCCTTCCTGACCCCTTTCCTTCGAAATCCTCAAAAGCCTCCACCAATTTTGCAATCTCGTGTGGCTTCACCCAGCTGTCCCTTTCCTCTCGTTTGACATACTTGTGAGCCTCAGTGCTCAGTGCCTGTTTCATCTGGTCAGCCACGTGCAGAGCAATCAGGTCCTCTAGCGTTTTGATCCCCCGCGCCGCCATGTAAAAAGCATAGTAGCTCTCAATTCGCGACGCGAAGTGCTGCCAGGTCTCGTCACGAGCCGGAAGCGCATTGCGGAACTGCCTGAGGTAGTCACCTGGCGACAGACGCAACTCGGACAGAATCGTCTTTTTTACCAGATCGTAACTGTCGAGCTCCTCGATTGAAAGTTTTGAAAAGAGGTGTGGGATTCTCGCAGTCACCAGAGGCAAAACTAAATGGCTTCTAACCTCTTCAGGCACCTTATAGGAACGAAAAATGCCCTCGATTCCCTCGAGCCACACTGGAACCTCTGGATCTGTTGGAATTTCGGTCAGCAAACTCTTAAGCCGTTTTGCGAAATGCGCTAGTGATTCCTCGCGCGTCAGCTTACCATCTGTTAGCGAGCCCTGTGGTCCACCATTTCGCAGCTCCAGCTGACGTGTTTTTTCCCGCTCAATGAGCAGGGTGGTCTTCCTAAGCTCCAGCTCCATTTCCAGCAGTCGCATAGCTGAATCGGGGGTTTCGCCACCGCTTTTATCTGCTCCTGCTGATCTTATTGTTCCCATCATTCCGCTTGCCCCGGTCGCCTCCTCTGCTCTTGAAACTCCGCTATCACTTCCGCTCTCCTCCGCACTCATTTTCGTGACCACTGCACCGCTACGCAGTATCATGCACAATTCCTGTCACTCGCTACAAAACGCACGGCACCAGTGGGTTCCGAGGACCAGCATAAGGGCCACTCACCTTTCCGCTGGAGTAGCCACCCTGCCTTCCCCGACCACCGCGTTGTCTGCCGTTCCTGCGCCCGGGCTTTGCTCCTCTCTGCTGCCAATGCGCGAAGTAATACTTGGAAAATACACAAAAGTCCACCGCTAGTCCATTAGCGGCTGATATCACTTTCGCTGCCTGATCCCTTGGCTGGTGAACTGGAATCAGTTCCTTGATACGCTGAGCACCGCTGGCTCGGTCCGTTGGCCGTGATGCGTGGCGTCTTTCGCTGGTTCGCGGCTCGCACCTTACGCGCAGTGAAGGCTCAATCCGTTGGCCACCAGCTGGGCGTCTTTCGATGCTGTGCCGCTAACTCCTTAGCTTCAGTGTCAGTCCGTCGAACTGAAGTGATGGCTCGGTCTGTCGGCGACAATGTTGCTG
>NC_139344.1:121527594-121822594 GCF_055883805.1 Amblyomma maculatum
GTCCGCTTCCTTGGAAGCCAGTTCCCGTGTTACGGCGCAGAGCAGTGACGCGCTTCCCCCGACATACTGACCCTGGCCTGCCTCTAAGCTCAGTGGAACTCGAGCTAGCTTTGCTGGCACTCTATTACCAAAGGCGCCAACAAGTGTGACGTCGCCTACCTTCCCCGTCTCATTGTTAGGTAGCGCGCCCTCTTTTACGACAGTTATTTCGGTGCCACTGTCAACTAGCGCTCGCAGAACCGCGTCACCACATCTCAGGTTGACGTAGTCCCGTGAGGCTTCCTTCCTTAATAATGATACTGTGCAAGTCTGTACATCAACGGTATCTCCCCGTCCGGCCTCAACCATGGCTCCGCCGCCGCCGCTGCCAGCATCTCCACAACTCTCCTGCCCTACAATGTTTGCTCCATTCCCCCGCATGTTGCCGGCTTCCCTGCTGGTGGGGTTTTCAGGGCAAGACCTTGCAAAATGTGGGCCATTACAAATGAAGCACGCAGGAGATTTGGAAGGCCCTGGGTGCGCCGGCGGAGTCAGGGCGGATTTTTGCAAAGTTGGTTGTTGTTTGCCAGAAGGGCTTCGGCCTGCCATTATTTGCTTCCTTCCTGACCCCTTTCCTTCGAAATCCTCAAAAGCCTCCACCAATTTTGCAATCTCGTGTGGCTTCACCCAGCTGTCCCTTTCCTCTCGTTTGACATACTTGTGAGCCTCAGTGCTCAGTGCCTGTTTCATCTGGTCAGCCACGTGCAGAGCAATCAGGTCCTCTAGCGTTTTGATCCCCCGCGCCGCCATGTAAAAAGCATAGTAGCTCTCAATTCGCGACGCGAAGTGCTGCCAGGTCTCGTCACGAGCCGGAAGCGCATTGCGGAACTGCCTGAGGTAGTCACCTGGCGACAGACGCAACTCGGACAGAATCGTCTTTTTTACCAGATCGTAACTGTCGAGCTCCTCGATTGAAAGTTTTGAAAAGAGGTGTGGGATTCTCGCAGTCACCAGAGGCAAAACTAAATGGCTTCTAACCTCTTCAGGCACCTTATAGGAACGAAAAATGCCCTCGATTCCCTCGAGCCACACTGGAACCTCTGGATCTGTTGGAATTTCGGTCAGCAAACTCTTAAGCCGTTTTGCGAAATGCGCTAGTGATTCCTCGCGCGTCAGCTTACCATCTGTTAGCGAGCCCTGTGGTCCACCATTTCGCAGCTCCAGCTGACGTGTTTTTTCCCGCTCAATGAGCAGGGTGGTCTTCCTAAGCTCCAGCTCCATTTCCAGCAGTCGCATAGCTGAATCGGGGGTTTCGCCACCGCTTTTATCTGCTCCTGCTGATCTTATTGTTCCCATCATTCCGCTTGCCCCGGTCGCCTCCTCTGCTCTTGAAACTCCGCTATCACTTCCGCTCTCCTCCGCACTCATTTTCGTGACCACTGCACCGCTACGCAGTATCATGCACAATTCCTGTCACTCGCTACAAAACGCACGGCACCAGTGGGTTCCGAGGACCAGCATAAGGGCCACTCACCTTTCCGCTGGAGTAGCCACCCTGCCTTCCCCGACCACCGCGTTGTCTGCCGTTCCTGCGCCCGGGCTTTGCTCCTCTCTGCTGCCAATGCGCGAAGTAATACTTTGAAAATACACAAAAGTCCACCGCTAGTCCATTAGCGGCTGATATCACTTTCGCTGCCTGATCCCTTGGCTGGTGAACTGGAATCAGTTCCTTGATACGCTGAGCACCGCTGGCTCGGTCCGTTGGCCGTGATGCGTGGCGTCTTTCGCTGGTTCGCGGCTCGCACCTTACGCGCAGTGAAGGCTCAATCCGTTGGCCACCAGCTGGGCGTCTTTCGATGCTGTGCCGCTAACTCCTTAGCTTCAGTGTCAGTCCGTCGAACTGAAGTGATGGCTCGGTCCGTCGGCGACAATGTTGCTGTCTTCTCGTGCTCCTCCTCCTCCTCCTCCTCAGGCGCTGTCCATCGGCCCGGAAGTCTTCCTGCTGAGCAAGTTTTTTTTTTTTTTGTGATCGCCGAAGCCTGACGGGAGACGGTGATCCTGTCGGCTGCGCCAGTAAACTTCTTTTCGATGTTTCTTGAAGTTTTTTTTTCTTCTTCTTCTTGTTGTTGGTAATGGTCCCGTCTCCTTGCTTCGTCGAAAGAATTTCAACGGGCCGAATTAAATTAACAAACTGATTTAATTAAACTGATAGGTCGGATGGATGAACAAACACAGCACAGTTGAGAGAAAGAACAAATAAAACACAGAGTTGGGTCGCCCTCCGGCTTAGGACAGTCCGTCGTCCCAAGCGAGCGTACGGGAGAACGTCCGTCTTCTCCTTCGCTCGAGCCGCAACTCCCCGGGCCACCCATCGCACCTCCTGGTTTTCGCGCGCTTTCCATTTCCGTGAAAACGTCCTTGGTGCCCCCCCCCCCCCCCCCCCCCCCCGTTCACACAGATTCGTGGAAAATCGCAGCCGAGGTCCAGTTCGCCGAAGCGTCCCAACCCCGGCCTTTCCACCACTGGCATTCGACTCTCGAGGACGCGCACGAGATTTACGACCGTGCTCTACACATACAAAATAACAAAAACAACACCAAACGGACGCTCGACGGGGTCCGCCGACGGCGTTCGGAGCCTCGCGCTCTAACCACCAGGTCAAACACAGAACGGCAGAGTGCCCTTCAATGCGCGAGACCCCTCGCCCCTCAAGAAAGACACAAAGCAGATAACGCGCACAAGCAGGGACACTTCACACTGTAACCCAAAAACAAGAAAAAGGTCCCCCCTCCCTGGGTACGGGCGCCGCTCCGCCCGCGCGCCTCGCGGGCCGGCTGCCCGAAACGGCAGGAAACACAAACACACACAAAAGGAAAACACGAGAAAACATGCACTGTTGACGACCTTACAGGTGGCAAGAGGTTTGGCAGGGGTCAGCGCCTTATCCCCTCCCCACCCCCAGGGCGTCCTGACAACGAGCTTGTAGTCGTTTTTTTTTTTTTTTCGCTACTGAAGATGGACTAACAGACCAAACCATGGTTACACCCCTAACCACGGTTATCGCAAACCGAGTTTGGCGACCTCGGTTTGCGTTGTTAACCGAGGTTATGGCGGCGTCTGTTGACGGAGGCTGCTCGTCGGCAGCCGAGTGCGCGAAGCGTACGAGCGTGTCTGCTTCAACAGCGTGTACTCCTTTACCCGTACTGAATAGGCGGTGTCTACTGTGCCACCCGGCGTCTTCGGTTACGGCCTACAGCCAAACGTCTGCGTAATGAAGTCCCGTCCTGTGTCTGCAGTATCGCTTGTGCGGCTTGGTGCTGAGCGTGGAACGTAAAAAAAATGCGTGGTCTTAGCTTTATAATGAAAGTGCACAAGTTCGCAACGCTTGCAATGCTGCGAGCAGGCTGAGGTACGTTACACTTATCGTGGCGGTGAAGCGAGCGAGCGCGGCGAACTACGGCGGAGTGCGTAACCCCCTTGTCGTCGACAGGCCTAAATTATTTCTTTTCGAAGCTGCGGCGGTCGGCGCTTTGGAACTGGTCAATGCTGTCGAAATTGTGTACTCGTGAAACTATCTTATTCTGAATCCTATTCAGCCACCGTAAAATAACGATATGATCAACTTTGGCGACGCATTAATCGCAGAACTAGTATAAGCAGGGCGGTGAGCCGCAATGCACCGGCGGCAACTGGCTTGAGCAGAAACTTGATAGTGTCGCGGTTATCGGTCTTGCCAGCAATTTGCCGCTGGTCAGTGATCCTCAATAGTGATTCAATCCTGATATTCGGTGCAGTATTCCAGATGCCAATAAATTCAGCAAGTTTTATTTCTGACGTCGGCGCTAGCGAGCCGCCGTGTCGTTCGCGTACGGTCTGCGGCTGCGGGAGGGGCCAACGCGGCGGTGTTTACGATGGCCGATGAGGTGCTGCCATCGTGCGGGGCTTCATCGCGTTGTTGACGCCTTGCCGGACGGCACTCCGGAAACCACATTAAATAAAATATTTGTAAATGCTACTTCGTTCCGCAGATCACCGCGTCGCTTCGGTTGTACTTTATGGGTAATGGCGGCCGTAACCGAGAACAGCGGCGAGCTGTGTAAGCACAGCTAACCGCACAGATACCTGGTCTACACGCAAACCTCAACCGTTGCCCTCACCCATCGCCATTAGAAGTACCACTTTGCGTCGCATTATAAAGAAACAAACAGGTCTGACTTCCCAGGAGGAGCCTGCGCCCTGTAAACGATGACCTACCGAGGGACGGCGACAGAGCAAGAAACCCTAGTCGGCTCCGCGCGGGTCGGTTACCCGGTTATCCCCTGAGGGCCACTGTCCACATCCGATCGAAAGTGTCACTGTGAGGCTTCGCCCCCAGAACGCAAGGCCGAAGAAAGGTTTTTGAAAAGAGGAACTAATAACGCAGTTACAGCAGCCGCAATCACCCGATTCTGTCGTGTTTCTCTCCTCCCATTTCCTCGAAAAGGTTGTTCATTCACATGCCCGGTCGTCTAGCCTCCGCAAGCCAAATTCCCTTTCATCTTCCGCGTTTGGTTGGAGGTGGAGCATGGCACTCTGCGTGCGCGAAAACGAAACGGGCGAGGGAGCGCGCGCCGCTGCATTCATTGCATTCAATCCGGCCGTGGCGAGGGAAAAGCGCGCAACGAGCGGCGCACACAATTAGTCGTGTACGCCCATCCTTAACCAGTGAGTCAGCGAGACGGACCAATGGATGTCGTCGCTACTCCGACGTCAGCCTAGTGATTCGTAGAGAACGGGGAAGCTGGTTTCCCGAAGGGAAGGCTGAGAGAGCTTTGATTTGTATTTTTGCTGGGCGCGTGTATCGCTGTGGCATTTTGCACAGATTATCTCCGGTACCTGATCGAAGCATCGGGCTCCTTTGCTTAAAAAGTCATACCCTGAACAGTGGCCCTTTAAACTGTTTGGAACCAACATGCCGCTTAACAGAAGCGGAGGAAAAATTCATCGCCGGCTTCGCGCGAGGTCTGGCCGGTGGCTGTAGCATAATGCCGCTGAGGGAGAGACCCACAAGGCGCCGGACCGGAAGAACAAAAACACAGGCAATAAGATGCTCAGCCGCGTGAAGGGCTCTGGTCGCCTGTAAACTGCCCGACGTATTTATTTATTTATTTGAAAATACTGCAAGCCAATATTTTGACCCATGAAGGAGTGGCAATACAATGCATTTAAAGACTCACAGATAAAAAAATAAAATAAAAAGGTAGTTCATGCGGTTGCAATTAATAAACAAAAAATAACACATATGAAACTGAATCACTCAAGAAAATACTCTTCTAAAAGCTTTACTAAAATTGGCACACTAGAAAATGGCCTGAGGAAGACAGTTATGTTTCGAAGCCGCTGTCCAAGCTGTCACCCACCGTGCTCGTCCAAAGAGGCGACGGTCTGTTCAGCTGCTAGCCTTCGAAAGGGTTCTCCTCTCACCCGCCGTGCTCGGATGCGCTGACAGGCGGTATGTTGAGGTGTGCCTGCTGGAACGAGATTACAGCATGTTTATTGCAACGGTATAGCGACTTTTATTCAAGGGGGGGGGGGGGGGGGGGGCAACTTACAGCAGCTGTCTTGATTTAGCTCTCGATGCCTGACCAGCAACGTCCAATGGTTTGCAGATGTAGAAACACACGGAAGACCACATTTCTACATATGTGATCATTAATGGCCTTTCCACATCCACTTCTGTCCAAAGAATGCGCCACATCGATTGGTCGGCATTTCAAGCACTTATGGAGGATGCTTGCACAGCAGGACTCTCTGCAGGTATTGAAGAGATAATTAAGGAGGCCATGATAAACGCGACGTCTTTCTTCGCCCCAATGCCTACCTACACTGAGTTTGATACAGAATTACAACGCCTGCGATCATTGCGACGGAGGGCAGAGCGTAGATGCCGACGAACGAAGTCGCGCCTCGACCTCAAAGATGCGAGACGGATGCAAAAGAAAATTCAGCGCAGAATTCAAGCCCTCCAGGCAAAACGTTGGCGGTCATTCTGTGAAACGCTTGAACCCCGCAAGCCTTTATCACGCATCTGGAATGTCGTTCGTGATCTCCGACCATCCCCTAAACAGCTCTACCCATTTAAATCTCTCGCACTCTACCAAAGACGGGGTGAGGTCGAGGTAGCAGAAGATTTCTGCGCTAGGATAGCAGGCCAAATGACTCCAATGGCAGCGCTACGTTTCAACGATGTTCCAGCTTCACGGGATTCACGAATGGACCTTCCCTCCTCTGTGGAGGAGCTTGACGCTGCGCTGGCTTCTTGCAAATGGTCATCATCGCCGGGTCCCGACGGTGTAACATACACTGCGCTTGCAAATCTTGGACAAGAAGCTAGGCACTCTCTTTTAGAAAATTACAACAAATCATGAAGTGAGAGTACAGTTCCAGACGAGTGGAAGTGCAGTCGTTTAGTTCCGCTCCTGAAACCTGGCAAATCGCCTCTGTACTTGACATCATACCGTCCGATTGCACTGGCTAGTTGCGTTAAAGTACTGGAAAGAATGCTGCTTACACATATTTAGTGGTACCTGGAGTGCTACCGCATATATCCCGATATAATGTCAGGGTTTCGACGCGGACGCTTTTCAGTTGACAACGTGGTGGACCTAGTATCATCTGTACAAAGTCAAAAAATTTTGACTTTTACCCGCGGCGTTGTTCCATGGATATAACGTGCGCATATGACAACGTCACTCACCAGGCCATTTTGGACGCTCTGGAAGCTGCCGAGCTTGGCGGTCGTGTTTTTTGCTGGATACGCAGTTATTTATCCAACAGATCTCACTTTATGCAGACTGAGGATGGCCCAACATCTCATTTCACTTCCCATGGAGTCCCACAGGGCGGAGTACTAAGCCCAACGCTCTTCAATCTCACTCTTGTCGGGCTTGTCGACTTCATACCACAGTCGGCGCAACTTTCAATATATGCAGACAACATCTGTATCTGGGCATCAGGAGTTACGCGCCCACAGGTAAGAGCGAGGCTTCAAAAGGCGGCAAGTATAGTTGCGGCCTACCTCTACCTGCAAGGTCTACAGATATCAGCGGAAAAGTGTTCGCTAGTTGCATTTACATGCAAGAACATCTTACACCGTACGCATTAATGGTAAAGATACCCTACGAAAGCAGCCATCGCTTTCTGGGAGTGATCATCGACCGAAATCTTTCGTGGACTCCCCATATTTCATTCATGAAAAAGATGCTGACAGCAATTGTTCACGTACCTGCCTTTATTGGGGGAAAGTCATGGGGAGCATCCGTGCGGTCAATGCTCCAGCTGTACCGTGCATTATTTATGGGATTTCTTCGGTACAGCTTACCTGCACTTGGAACTATCAGGAAAACCAAGTTAGGAATTCTACAGAGCATTCAAGCTCAAGCTCTGCGAACCTACCTGGGATTGCCGAAATGTTCCTCTACGGCTGCTACCATTTTAATTGCAAAGGAGCACCCCATATCTACCTACCTAACAGTTGACGTCCTGAGGGCACATTTCCGACGCACCTCCTGGGTTCCCTGTCATCATTTGGCCGGTCTTCCTATTACCAGACCGCGTACACCGTTTACAGAGACCGTTGATGCGCATCGCGCTATTCTGCCGTCCCAGCTTTACACCCGCATCTAGACCATCCTCTCCACTATGGAGCCTGCATAAACCACACGTGCTTCTTTCAATACCCGGCATCAGGAAGAAGGTCGAGCTATCGCCGACAGAACAAAAACAAGTCACTCTTGAATACTTCCATGAGCACCATGCAAACCGTTTGCACGTCTACACCGATGGTTCAGTGAATGCCACGAGTTCTTCAGGCTCCATGGTCATACCCTCAATTAATACAGAAATAGAAGTTAGGACAATTGACCAGACTTCTTCAACAGCTGCAGAGCTAACCGCTCTCCGTGTCGCAATTAGGCATGTCAGTCAGCAGAGCCCTCAGCGATGGTCTATTTTCACAGATTCAAAAGCAGCCCTACAAACCTTACAAGCGGCTCTTCGCCGTGGAGCCCATGAGTAACTCGTTGCGGAAATACGACAAATTCATCACTATGCAATTAATGGAGGACATGACATCATCTACCAATGGCTTCCGGAACACAGCGGCATAGCGGGCAATCTCCGAGCGGACGAGCCTGGTCGCACGAACAGCCCACCAAGACGGCGATTGTGTGTTGACTCTCTTTTCGAGGTCAGACGCAGCGGGCAGGCTTCGCGCACTTGCGCGGGAACACACGCTCTCCTTGTGGAATTCTGGCCAGTTTGCGAACTGCCGCTTAAAATCCCTGGACCCTGACCTGAAGCTTCGGCTTCCACCTGGCCTACCCCGACGTGAAGAAACTTTGCTGTGCCGCCTGTGGGTTGGTGTAGCATTCACAAACTCTTATTCTTTTATGATAGGTATGGCAAACAGCCCTGCATGTACAAACTGTAAGTGCGACGAGACTATAGGCCACATTCTTTGTGAGTGCCCCATATACAGTGAGGAAAGACATTGTCATATGCCGTGCGCTGGAGCGTCTAGGATCGATGGACGCCCATTGACTGAAATTAAGATTTTAGGTATCTGACCACGGCGGTCGTCTGCGGTGAAGGCCTCCCAGGCACTGCTCCGCTTTATGAAAAGCACAGGCCTAATCGAAAGGCTATGATTTTGCTGTTACGTTACGTGATATGACTGTGACGTGGTGTGACATGTCTGTGATGTGATTGTATACTAACTTCACCCATCCCTCTCTTACCATTTTTATATCCCCCTGTGCAAGGTAGCAAACCGGTTTCTATTACGGGTTAACCTCCTTGCCTTTCTCCCTCATCTTCCTCCTCCTGCTCTACTCCCCAAAATCACCCCTGACACCTCGTTAAATAGGCTTGCTAAACAAAGGCCACAACGCTAAGTCAATAGGGACGAATAAAACTCTCTGGGCGGGGCCAATAGGCTCCAACCTAGTTCCTCCTCACACCTGTAGTGATGTGCTCACAAATTCACGTGTGCACATTCCATAGTGTTCGAATCCGCTGCCGTCGTCACGTGCGCCCGTGCCAGACAGTCCGAGTCCCGTGGGAATGAGCTTCGTGGCATCCTCTGCTCCTTTACACAAGAGCTTAGCACACACACAAACACATCCACACACCGCAGATGCTCTCTGAACTTGCGGTTGGGAATATTGCTGCTCGCCTTGTCGACGCGCGAACATCCGGAGTTGTCTTACGGGCGGCGTTGCGTTGACGACTTGAAATCCGCGCCAGCCGGGCATTCCGCGATCCGGGTATAGTGATCCGGGGCCATGGGAAACGAACGAAAAGGCACGCACAGCGCGCCGGCTCTCAAGTGCACACATCACAGCTGCGCTCTCGACGAGCAGGCGCCAGTCCAGAAGCCGGCGGTGTGGTACGTCGCGTTGATGAGCGCAACAAAGACAGTTCCAATCGGCAGCGGTCCGTAGTAGTTAGTGGCGTGCGAGAAAGAATGTGCGGGGCGGGACTACGTGATGCAGTGCGCAAAGCTGTCAACTTGTGCTTCCCGGAGAGCTTTGTACAGACTATATATGAGAGATGATGCAAGAGTCAAGACGGATTTACTTCCCCAAGGGAGCAACAATCAAAAATGAATGACAACTGGCCGCGATCGGCCGCTCCGACTGCTAAAGCAGAAAAACGAGGGACTCTGCGTTCCCGCAGTCGAGCTGGCGCATCTTGCACCAGCTCCAAAGCAGCCGCTACTCCCAGCGGTCGGCCAGCGCGAGCGCCCTATCGCGAGGAGTAGCTTCAGCAAAAAAAAAAGACTCGAGCGCAATCCCGCGCTCCTGAAATGAGCCAAGAGCATGCCCCTTTTGCCGCTTTCCACAAGTCAAAATAAAAACAGTCACTGCAAACTGTCTCCTCGGCAACCTTCGCAAAGCGCACCAGATGCGCGCTACACATCGCAGTGTGGCGCAACGAAAGCCTGACCCCTCTCGCGGGTTGTATGGCCTCCGGCCGCTCACACTCGGGCGACGGGACAGCGGGAGACCGCGCTAATGAGGGTCCGAGACAAGGCAAAAGAAGCGCTTCTAGGGAGCCCAAGCTGGAGTATGGCCGGCCTCGATACCGACCGTAGCTGGAGAAGCCACCATAGCTGGAGTTTGCTCCGCGACGCCAGCGCTCGGTTTCTAGCGGAGCGGAGAGGTACTGCAAACCTACGCCACAGCACGGCCGGTCTCGAGGGAGAGAGCGCGCGCTCTTTCTTACGGCCTTCTCAATCGCCGCGTGAACAATGGAAACTTTTCTCCTTGAGTTACGCTCTCTGCCGCCGCAAGGGGCGCGACCTGCTCACTGTTCGTTCCGCATCTGCTTCAGTGGCGGCGGGTGGCTTTTGCCTAGTTTCGCGCTGTCGCCCGCGGGTTTCGTGGCGAGTGCAGCCCCTAAATGAAAGATTACAGAAGGTAGATGCTGCAGCGCCATCCTGTCAGCGTGCTACACACGTGAATGGAGTCTTTATATTAAAAAACACTGTCGCGCTCAGCAAACGTTCGACAAGCATATGACATGTATTGCGGCATGGCATTTACTTTTGTTCATTTTAATCTGAACGTTTTCCCAAGCCTGTACAAGAAGATGAATAAAAAACATGAATGAGCATGATCACATCGAATCTTCTTCAAGGCAAACATAACAGCAACAATGGCAAAACCATCTTTCAGCGCTAGATGAGAAACCATCGAGGTAACACCGAAGATGAAAATAATTTTATAAAAAATGTAATGTAAGTTGCGCAATGCTTACATGACATAAAGTATTAGTATAACGTCAGAGTAAACGCTTTCAAGTTTTGTTATCAATTTTGCTATAAATTATAGACCAGCAAATGTTTTATGTTGTATTTTAAACATTATTTTAATTTTGCAAATAAATGTTGGTTTAATGAAATGTTTACATGATATCATGATTATTTCATGAAAAAACAGGAAATCTATTTCAAGCACTAATTCCTAGCAATATTTCCTTTCTTTTTCTAGTATGTTTTTGAACTAATAGCAACTATCTGTGCAGTAATGCCTGCCTTAGAGAGCAATCGCTGCCCCATTATTTTGGTAGAATGCTTTGCTTAATTATTACACATTCGCCACTGTTACTCAAGGGGCACTCCTCAGTAATGGATATGAAAGCTTTTCTCTGTGCTATTTATTCAGAGGTGACTATAGGAGTTGTATGTCGCGCTGTATTGCGCGCCTAGGCACCTAGTGTCGACACCGACGAAATCATTTCAGCTCTGCCGCAATCAGTAACCGAGGAACTGAAAGAAGTGATGGTATCTCCTGTCATCCCATTACCCACTGTCACGTATTCTGGTTTAGTTTACGTCGCTGGATACATTGTGAAGTTAATCAGTGACTTCGGGTGTGACGCTTGTGCTATCCTTCTTGAAACCAGCGAAAGAAGCAGCCCCATGTACACTATATTCTGCGAGGACAAGATTCTAGCGGGCTGCATTATCCAAAACCAGAGTTTGTAGCCCTCTTGGACAAGGCTGCCTTTTTTTGAAAAAGCTGTCGTGCACCTACCACACACAAATGTCCTTGAAGTCCTTAAAATCTTAATCCAGCCAGCACTTGAGAACTCACCTTTGCTGAGTTGCCCGGAAGGCATTGACAATAGCCATGCTATAAGGTCCGCTTCTTTAATATGTGAGAAATTTCTCAGAATCCTTCTTGTCAATTATGCTAAGAAAGTGACAGACAGGAACGAAAGGCCAGCTCCTTATGTGCACAAACCATCCAGAAAGATTTCGAGATATTAATTTTCTAGCCGCATGTACCGTTTTGATGAATGAGTGCAATGTATTGACTTTGAAGGACATGTTTTTTTATTGTTTGTTGCTCTTTTCAATTATGCATATATGTTTATGCCTATTTCCTTGATTAAATGTTTTTTTTTTTTTTATCACTGTATTAAACTGACTACGACTGCCTACGTGTGCGTCAGTCGCGAGACTACGTATACATCTGCTGTCTTTCAACCTACTGATTTGTTTTAAACGAAGCTAGAACAGCCCACTTCACTAGACAACTGAAATTTTAACTGTATGCGTAAATTTTTGTTCCTTACTCTGAATCTCAGACGTGCTGTGAATTTTCGTCAGTGCCTCTTTTGCTCTAAACGAAAACGGCAGCGGTTGACAGAATATCCACCGAACAGTTTGTCATGCACTAGCGTCAGGTCGCGCTGTACCTGCTTACAGCTTTCAAAGGCACACTGCATAAAATGGTACATATAGTTTTGTGAAAAATTTAGGCACAAAAAGTGTTGATGTAAGTGCACCCGAAACTTCATTCGACCGTGCGCGACAGCACTGACGAAGGCGCGCGCGCTCTCGCGCGCACGCGCATTATTGACTATTTTATTGCTCATACACGATAAATCAGACGCAGATTACGGCTTCTTCCTATAAGCCATAAGGCGTGAAATATCAGAACCTGGGTTGCAACCGATGCGGGCGGAGCGAAGAGCGAGCGCGCGTTTCCCTTGCGCGTGAACGGCTGTAGCGGAGGAGCAGCAGTTAGCAGCAGTGGGGCGGTGGCGACCCCACCGAGGCGCGGCGGGCGGTGGAAACAGACCCCATTGGAGAGGCCGTAAGAGAAGAGAGAAACGCGCTCTCCCTCGAGACCGGCCGTGGCCACAGCCGGTCTCGAGGGAGAGCCCCGCCGGGGTGGTGCATTGGTAAGACGCCCGACCACTGTGCCGGAGTACCCGGGTTCGAACCCGACCTCGGCGGCTGCGTTTCAATGGAGGCGAAACGAAGAGGCGTCGTGTGCTGTGCGATGGCAGCGCACGTTAAAGATCCCCAGGTGGTCGAAATTACTCCGTAGCCCTCCACTACGGCTCCTCTTTCTCTCTATCCACTTTCACTCCCATCTTTCTCCCTTCCCTTACGGCGCGGTTGCGGTGTCCACAGAAATCAAGTGAGACAGTTACCGCGCCTTTCCCTTCCTATAAATAAATCAAATCAGAGCGCGCGCTCCCTCGAGACCGGCCGCGCCTACGCCATGGCCTCCGAGATCACTCCTGCGCGCGTGTTCGCGGAGGTGATCTCGGAGGCCATGCCTACGCGCATACGCGCACGGCTGTCTGCGGAGTCTGCGCAGCCCACTCGCTCGGGAGCGCGTGCCACAGGCAGCCGCACGTGCACGCGGAGCGTGAGAAGGAGAGTGAGGACGAGGGGTGGTCGCGCGTCTGCGCGCGCAAAGCCGGCGCTCTTTGCCAGTGGGTTTCTTGTTTTTGCTTTTTTCTGTGCCCCGGCTGACATAGAGGCTGGCTGGAGGCACGTTTTTTATTGGTGCTTTCGAAAGTGAGAAATTATGATTTATTGATCGCCGCGGACATTGTTTTCAAAGAGCGCTTGTTGGCAGGCTCTGATATTAAAAAATAACATGAACGCGAATTCGCTACTCGAAGGCAGAGGCAAGCGACAGGTACTTTGGAAGACCTGAGGCGGCACCTCTTGATGTCTCTGTCCATGTTCAGAGAATGAAGGGTACAGCCTTCCGGTTGAGAATTGATACGCGTGCACACGGCGACGAGTGCTCCGGGCGCTGGTTGGGAAGCTTCCTTTCCATTTGTGACTGCTCACTTGAAAGGTGCCTATTCAACTCTTTGGGGACAGACGTTTTAGGCGATGCTACCGGCGCCGTGGTGCCTGTTCTCGGCGCGTTTAGGACGCGTTCCCTACAAAGGCACAAAGCATGCCGCCTTACTCTTTGGTTCCTGCTGACAGCGGTCAGGGGGAGTTCGCTGCTGCGGCACTGCCATCCGAAATCAATGACCTATCTACCTTAAACGATGAGGGGTTTCTTAACGACCTGGGTCACGGGAGAGAAGCCGAGGCATGCCATCTCTGCGGCAGTTTCCTCTTTCCACGAGACGAAGAGCGAGAAAATGCCTGACGACTTTCCATGCAAGCGGAGACATCTCTCTACGGAAACCTTTGTCTTCTTAATTCCACAGCTACGCTGTGAAATTCCTAGTTGAGTTATCTCCTCTAGCGAATGCGTAGTTTTGAGCTCCCGAAGCAGGATCCCGTATGAGGATAGAATGATTGACGTATGTGTTTTTCCTTTATAAGCGCCAAGTGATGGCATTATTGACGTATATCTGTTTCTTGAGGCCGTCTCAGTTCCGCGATGGCTGCTGCGGCACCGCCAGTTACAAACAGAGGTGCGAGATACGAGCGGTACGAGATACCTAAAAAAAAAAAAAAAAAAAAAAAAAGCCGACAACCATCCCGTTACCGTTTCAACACGAGTTTTGCGAAAAAGCGCGCCGCCACTTTTTCATTTCAGTTATTTTCTTCCTCTCTCTCTCTCTCTCTCTCTCTTTTTTTTTTTTTTTTTTTTTTTTTTTTTTTTTTTTTTTTTTTTCGTTGGAACGCGACGGCGGCCAGAACGCGGCCGGAGGAGGAGAGAAACAACCGAGCGCGCGCGCGCAAACACGTGCTGGAAAGCAGCGCGGAGCAGACGACGCATGCTTTTCGATGCGGCGGGGAGCAGACAGACGACGCGGCCGCGCTGCGCGGAGGTTTTGACTAGGGAGCCTACATGTTTCGCCGAGTCTGCTCCCCGCCACATCGAAAAGCATGCCCTATAGCAAAGGGAAAGTAAACTCAAAGTGGAGTCCGAAGGAAGAGCTCGCGTTTTAGAGCTAATACTCCCAAAACACAAGTACACGTACATATACATCAACACATGCACGAAGGTCCGGCATAGAAACTCGCACAGACAATCCAACAACCGCTGAGGCCGAACAAGGTCAACAGATTCCTTGCTTAGGGAATCCCTATAGGGAACCCTGCAACTGAAAATCTGGTGTATTAGATTAGCATCGGGAGAGGGCATTCATCTGAGTTCTCCACCATGTAAAGATAAGAATAAATTCTTTGTACTCTGCTAGAATGGAAGTTCCTCGTTTCCGCGGTTCCTCGACGCCTCACTGGTCATCGCTACCCTCGGCTCCGGCCTTGTGCGCCCAGAGTCGCGATACCGGGTAGCCCGTTTCAGCAGCCGAGCGTCTCAACCAGTTAGCAACCACGGCGGTTTAGCAATGTTGTGCACGGTTTGAATTAGACTAAATGTGATAGCGCCTTCAACACCACCTTTCATTCCGCGATTTTTTAATATTTTTGTCTCAGTTGGTTTTGGGGAAAAAGAACTGTTTGTCTCACTTTTGAGTGGACACCTAAGCTTAATTAGGTCTAGGTCACACCGCCTTTGCACTGAACGATTTCTTCATATTTAAAGTTGGTTTGGGGAAAAGAAAGCGCAGTATTTGTCTTCACTCAAGGTCATTCGGAAGCGAAATTCGAAGTTGCACCTCAAGTTTCGCGGGATGAAAAGGCGGTGTTAAAACCCTATTGCATCTACTCGTAAAGCGAAGCTCGAGTGCCCCCTAATTCAAACCGTCAAATTGTGTACAACAATTGCTAAACCATGCTTAGCAGAACTTTCGCTCGTATATATATGTTTAAAGCTACGCTCAAAATTCCTGCATTCTTGTTGTCATTGTTTTATCTTTATAATATAATGCCCCTAAAAGTATTATACACACGTAAAATTCTGATTTTTGCATTTGAGTATAGTTAGGGGGGCGTGAGCACGAAGCCCCCACTACCAAAAATTACATGCCCCACCTGTCTCGATTGAAGAAGTGGCAGGCGTCAGCGCGGGTGCAGTGCAATGCCGATTTCTCTTCCTGGAGGCTCCTCCATCCTGACCACTTTTGAGATACGAGTTTTGATCCTTTGGAGGTCAAGTTGTCCCACGCGTACGCGAAAATCGGCGTGTGCTATCAAACACAGGGATCCCTTGGTACCTTGCCAGAAGGAGTGTATAAAATGCCGCTTTCATGTGGTAGACACTATTGGCCAAACTGGTAGATGTTTGAACGTAAGGCTGCAAGAGCACTCTAATGAAGACCGCAACATTGCCATAGTCGGGCAGTTAGCTGCCCATTGTAAAAAGTGTGAACGTGAGACACCGTGCTATCCTTTGTTCGACCAAACGATTGCTAAAAGTATCGCCACCACACCGGCCTGACTAGGGAGAATGTGGAAGCGTCGCTGATAGTATGGTCAGGGGATGAATGTGTCAGCAAACCGTCTATGGCTCTATCTAAAACCGAGCTGGATTATTTTTTAGCATAGGTGGCACGTGAATATATCGTAGTTTCTCTTACCTTCTTTCCCCTAGTATGCTCCGGAACCGCAATAAACGTTTGTTGATAGTAGCGCTTGTCCTGTCCTCACCTCGTCCTTTTTTTTTTTTTCGCTCTGCTTTGCGTGACGACGAACCAACACGCCCAAACATTTATCCTTCTGTACAAAGCTTATATATCGCCTACACGATGGCACCCTGTTTTAGAGCCATACTCGCAAGTTTAGAGAAGATATTTCAGTCATTTATGAGCTTGGAATGACAAAGGTGAAAAACTACAAGGGTTTGTGGTCATGTGTTGCTAATAATTTTTATTTTAAAAAGTCCGATCTTGGTACGAGCCTTTTCATATTATGTTACAAATTTATGTTCACGAATGTTGTCTAGGTGTAACTCAGAAACATCGAGAAGTTCGTACCTAACGTTGGTTAAACGTATGACCATTACGTTACCGCCACAATTCTGAAACGTCATGGCAATCTTCCTCAGGCAACGTTACAACATTGCATGGAAGAATTGTGAACTCGTTCTCAGGAAGTAGGCGTGGAGTATAGTCGCTCGGCTGGGGAAGGATAGTTCCCGGCGAGGATACGATTCACTTACTTTTCTTGTCTTGGTCTAATTCCCACTTTAACCTTGGTTAGCTCCCTTCGGTCCCAGCGAGGCGAAATCCGGAACTGCACCCGAATAGTAGTGTTTGCACTGTCAAGGCAGAAAGCTGGACTATACTTGTGTCATCATTAATAAAAAGGCTAGCGCATTTAAAACGGACACAGACAGTGTTCGTCCTGTCTTCTTCTATGTCTGTAAATGCGGGCATTTTTATTAATAAAGTGTTTACGCTCTGAAAGTTGGTCGTAAACTCAGCGATTGCTCCTCTCTTCGCTTGGTCGAGCGTGCACGCTCGACCAAGCGTTCGTAAGGCACGTTTTTAATACATCGTAGGATGTCTCGATAGGCAAAAGCGGAGACGCGGGCGTGGCGTTAGTCAGTGTTCGAAGAATAACTTCGGAACGAAGAACTACGTGGCGGACGCGCGACCGCCGGTACAAATTCTTTTGGCACCATGCATACCAGTGCCAAAGATATATAAATCCCTAAGCGGGGGATTAAAAGAACCCCTGACGAGCAATGATGGAAGAACCGCGGCTTACCCCGTGTCGGCGATAAGGCAAGCATCAAAACCGCAAGATGGTCGGCCGCAACACCCTTTTCTAGTATGTGCTTCGATCTAATGGCAGAGCGCGCTGGAGCGCAGTTAATGCGCTTCTTGCGTGGTCCGTATTACCTTCGGTGCATCTGTGCATTCTGTATAATAGTGTTACTAATAAAATCGATCACTCATGTGTGACCCCCTTCGAGCCTCGGTGCAGCAAAGCTGCTCTCGCAAATACCCTGTTATATGCAAAGCAGCGTCTAGAACGCCATCACGCCTGCCATCCGCCCGTCCGTCTAGCTGTCCGTGTGTCCATCCATCCAACATAGCGCTGTAGATTGATTTCGATGGCTGTAACTCCGCAATTTATTAGTTTTAGAAAAAAAAAAAAAAAGCTTGCGGCCGCTCGTTCAGAAAGAGATACAAGCCTCACGACGACCAGGTTACATGCCTTAACTTCATGTAACCTCAGTGACCCTCTAAAAGTCAGTGACCTGTTAGAAGCGGGAGCTGAAATGTCTCTAACCATGAGGCTAAATAAAAGCTAAAGAATTGTGATGCATCTGGTCGTGGCTTGTTTGGAGTCAGTATAAAAAAGGCGATTTCGTTCAGTGGTCAGTACCCTGGACTGTAGTTAGCAAGTGCTGTTTCTGGAGTATATTCTACAGAACCCATCGCTTGTCGCCCGCCAGAAATCATGGACTTAGCACTGATGGCATGGTTTGCATCACTTCTCGCCACATTGAAAACTTCGTTTGAATCACAGAGGCGGGATAAACGTTTTAGACTTTGAATCGAAATATCTTGGCAATAAAAGCTCATTTCACTGGCGGACAAGCGACAACTAAGGCACAAAATGTGCTGTCAGATTTTGCCAACACAAAAAAAAATTTGATAGAGCTACGATTTGTGTCCCTTCAAGTGCTCTCTTCTGCACTTTTTGTGACAACAGACACATAGGCAGTTTAGGGCACACCAGTCATCAAGCCCCATCCAGGATTTTCATGGGCTGCCACTGCATCTCAAATTTCAAGCGCAAGCGTGATGCTGTGCAGCGAGCTGAAGAGAAATCCAGCTAGGAGCTACCGCAGCTTGTCACGCGACAGCCTCTCTCCCATTGAGCTTGCCACATTTCTTATGCTTAGGCTTCAAAAATGTCACATATATATACGACTCTCCCTAGTTGTTTTCCCACCACGCAACTGTCTTTAGATAGGCACTTACCCACATTTACAAAAAAAAAGCCACAACTTGCCAGCAAGTTGACAATCCTTTTCGTCATGTTCAAAAGCTCTTTATGTTTATGCTTTAGAGACCTACAAAATGTATATTCAGTGCGTTCATTAGCCTCAAACCAGTAATAATCCGCTGCTGGGCAGCCATGTCTCAAAGCCTTTTTTAACCCAATTTTTTGTGCTAGTTGAGAAAGGCGTTAAGATACACCACACGCAGGTCTCAATGTGCCCAAGTACAGACAAGCCACAAGATGGCTGTGTTATATAAACATTTTATTGTATAAATATGGATATCTACACTAGAAATATGACAAACAGAAGAACATGAAATGGTATGGACAAGAACTTTATCAATGAACGCTGCTGCTGTCACCCTAAAGGCGCCACTCGAGCAATGGAAAAAGAACGGAAAATGAGAAGTCAACAGGCCATACCTTTGCACATGAGACCGAATGATCCGCCAAAGAGAAAGAACATGGGGAAAAAAAAAAAAGAGAAAAAAAAAAGGAAGACATCGTGTGCGCAGAGGGAACACCTCCTTATCGCGTTTCCCTCCTCTGTGCTGGCTTGAAACAATAGAGAGAGGAGGATGTTTCGTTGCAATGTCCCCCACCATCACCGGATTCAAAACTGTGCTTTATGCATATAGTAGGAACTGTTTGATATGACGTATGTTGCGCACCTCTGCCTTCACGAAACTATAGCCCCTTTTTCTTAACCTCCAAAGTAAAGAGCACAAAGATCTTGTGCTCCTCAGCCAAAGGAAGAGCAAGAAGCAGTACTTCATTCTGTTCACACTTTCTCTAGGCCAAAAAACAACAAAAGCACAGAAAAACACTGTGTAACAACAGTGACGCAACACGGTTCGATGCTGGGGTAAGTTGTTTGATCAACTAGCAGCTGCTGTCGCAAAGATGCCCCAACAGGCCACTATACCAGACCTGGGGCTAAAGATGGCTTCCTGCTGGCATCAGGACCTAGCACTGGCTGAATGTAACGGTGCTCTACAGTTAGCACTCATTCTTTTTGCTGGCAAAGTGATTTGCCCAGTTGAAGTGCCCACCAACATTAATATTCAAGCTATAGCATGAGCAATACAACAAAAGACAGTTCCAAAAGTTCAATAAAAATGCAGAAAATTTGGACCACAACAGATGTATTCCATCAACATGCTTAGGCAAGACATCTCATATCTAATGACTCATTTTTTATCTCCATTGTTCAAGAAACTCGCAGCATGCACTCGTTAAAATGCGGCACAATTTGACCTGCCTTCTGAATGTCCTTGCAGTCAGTCAGCCAGCTGTCCACCAAGGCTTTCACATATTTACTGTTATTCATTGACTAAGTAACATTTCTGGAGAAAACAAAACTGTCCATACAAAGAAAACAAAGAGCAGAGTTGGAAATGGATTTTTTTTTTTTCTTATACTACCCATGAAGATAGTAGACCTGTACAAGAGACATGAAGCAGACGACACGTAAGCAAGCATCTAAGGATGTAACAGGGGCATGTTTAAATACAGATTATTTTCATAGTGCAAGGAAGCATTAGGGCTGGTGGGAGCACTTCCGCATGTGAACGTCTAGCAGCATTGCCGACAAGGACTTGAGGCTTGATTTTGCATTGCAAGCACTTTACAATATGTACAAGTTGCAAAAACAAGTAGGTGGAGAAAGTGTTGGTATGCACATGTGCTCATGAGGGAAGACAAAAAGAATGCTGTGAAAGCCAGCTGCCATGTTGCAAAGCCATGCTGGTAGTCTCCCCATGGCATGCTCCACAAAACTCAACAGTAAGCAGTGCACCAGACAGGACACATTGCATCAGGTATGCTGCAGGGACGTGCATCTTTCCAATATCCTTGTTACAACAACAGCAAAGAGCCAAGTGCTCAGGCTCTTGGCCTTTATTAACCCTCAGCCAGTCTCAGCATTCTGTAAAGTGTAACACCACCTTAATTGCTTTTCAGATCACTAATAGAAGGCCCGTGGCTCTTGTCAAGCCTGCACAGCACAGACTAAGTGGAGAGTGAAAGACAAAGCACCACACACACTGTGTCCTTTGTTGTTCCCGCTGCCCAAGTTAGACATTATACATAATTGATGCCAGCCAACCCTCGATTCCCGCCTCACATCTGCCATCTTGCCCCTCCCAGTCTTGCGGGATCTCACCAACAAAGCACACTCGACGAAGTTTTATTTTTTAAGCATCTAAGGACTTTGATATTCAAGGATAGTGCTCAACAGAAAATTTCGTTGCTGTGGTCCATCAATAAGCCATGCACCAGTAGCTCTTTTGCGACAGGCTATGTCATTGCAACAGTGGCAGCCATCACATGCACGTGGCAATTTTCATAGCGCACGTTTCCTACAATGCAATCTAGGAGTATCTCTCACTAGGCTACAGAAAAAGAGAATTGCATCACTGCAACCTACACTGCTTTAGAGCACAACACAGGACACGGCACCTTCCAGGCTGAAATACATATGCTTTTCTGCCCTGTGCTCAACATTACAGTATATACAGGGACAGCACAACTACTGCAAGACAAGAGAGGAACACTTTGTGTGCTTTGCATGCTGTGCACGTTCTGAGGTATAACGGGTCTGGGGAGGGCTTCCCCTGGCAGCAATGAGAAAGACTACATCTAGGCGGAGGTGACAGATCCCTTCAGATGACTCCTGCAGACTTTTTTTACAACTGAAGCATGACTGTATGATAGACACAATTTCTTGCCTGCTCAAAGACACAAGACAGTGATTGTCAGTACTGCACGGCAGCAAGACACATTTAACCAAGAACCACAATCTTCAGCTCAAATTTACAGATTTGCTTGGATAACAAAAAACTTGGATACAATCTGATATGCACAAAGGTATGAATCACAACAACTTGTGTTCCTTCCCAGGCAAATAAATCAATTTTTCTGACAAAAAAAAAATGATGCTGAAACATGGTAGGGTTCCTTTGATATTGCAAGCTACCTTTGCCACATACCAGGCTGCAAAGTGTTGACACCAAAAGTAAAACAACAGTTGCTATGCATCCTTTCTATGTATTGCTGCAAAGTGTTGACACCAAAAGTAAAACAACAGTTGCTATGCATCCTTTCTATGTATTTCAATGGTTCCAGCTTTTGAGCGCAAAACGTAAGCTAAAAATAATTTTCATGAAAAATTTGGCAAGCAAGTACAGAAGACATGCTTAGAACTCACTAGTAAACCTTATAGCTGCGGGTCATGATTATTAATATTTATTTACGAATTCTCTAAAAATTGCCATAAGTATGAGCTCAGGCGCGCTTCACCCTCTGAAGTGAAAGAAAGTGAGTTCCAACCACCTGCGGGCATTATAACATCTCCAGCCATACTCAATATAGCAAAATTCTTTTCTCATAGGCCTAACAACACTCTGCAACCCTGATAAGAGAGTTCACTGCAACAGTGAGAAGAAAAAAAGACTTCTTACGTCACCCACTCGCAACTTAGCCAGGCACATACCTGTAGCTTGCAAAGGCATTTACACAGTGTTTTGAATAAAACAAGTATGTTCTCATTAATTATAAAGTAGTTATGAAAATCTAACAAAGAACATCAAAAACTTTTGCACGCTGTTATGATTGGCTGAAGACACTTATCTGTGTCTAAGAAATTCACTGTACCATGAAATAATGACATTTTGCCCCACAAGAATCAGGTACTTGGACAAATTAAGTACTTCAATAAAGAGATTAAAACCTAAGGTTTCAGATATCACAAATTCAATCATGTTTACACAGCAACAAATGATCAAGGAAAGATCCATCATTTACAAAATGTGTGGCAGCCATGGTAAAAGATAGTGCTAGCAGCCCGTTTCAAAAGCAATCACTGGCTTGCATGAGACACATTAGTCCATATAGTAACCAGGACTATCATTTAAGAAAGTGGCAGGAAAGGATTGGTACAGGCCTCAAATTGCAACGAATACCAGCACAACACTCAGTACTTAAAGCAGTACTAACAATCTAGCACAGATTAGTGATACGATAACCCGCAAATGAGCGATAGCATCACAACTAACATCTTTTTATAGCAAATATATGCCACAGCTTCCAATTGTATCAAACGAATACTATGCATAAAATTTCAATATAAGCAGAGTTATTAGTTCAGCAATCCCTCTGTGCAGACAGCACCGAAATTGGGCAATGTCGTGCTCTTCACTAATCATATTACTAAATGTAAGCCGATTCAGAGGAGCTGAACAAAAACAGCCACCACAGATGAGGAAATGCTGCCAGATGCCTACCTTGGGAGAGCAAAAGCCTATGTGAAATGTGCATGGGCCAGCGCTGCAAGAACACTGACATTCAAGATGTGCTGGCGGTAACATGTAGTGGCGACTATGCCCCCCCAAAAAAAAGGAGGCGGCGGCACACACAAGCTCACACTTAAAATAAATAGTATATATATATTTTTTTTATTTATAATATTTATATATATAATATGTATATGTATATATACTTGAGGGCTGAAGAAACGTAAAAACAGCAGGCAAAGGACACACAAACAAAAACCACATGCTGTACAACATTCAAGGACACGGCTCACACAAGCATACACAACATACCAGGATTTTGCGAGGAATTTCAAGTATGAGGCACGAAGAATGTGCCATAAAACCGTATTTACAAAGTCACAGTAGTGTTTTGACCGTCTCTGTTGCCGTCGGGTGGAGCATGAGTGAGGGGCTGTGTGTTGCTTTCTTTCCCACGGTGAGATGGTGGGTTGCATACTGGGCGTTGAGATTGCAGTCATGCCTCCAGTTTCTGCACGCCCTTCAGTTAATGCCCCCGGCCACCAAGACGAGCTTCTGTACAACATGAGGTAATGGTGGCAAAGGATCCATGTCCCGGCCGTGCGCACAGCACTTCAGTAGCAGCTGAGATTTCTCGCCAGCATCATGACATACGCAGCACATTTGGCTTGGGATGGCTAGCCTAGGATCACGGACAGTGAAGCGCACGCACAAAGCAAAGTGTCCAAGCAGACTGCACCTTGAGGATGCCAGGTTGTGCCCACAGCACCGAATCATCCGTTGATGGCCACAGTGACACTGCTCACAAGTATTCTCAGCATGTAGTCAGCTTCTCCACTGAACAGACCATTTGATGTGCGGAGTAGCACTATCTTCGAGAAGAGCATCTCTTCCTCAAATCTTTCAACAAAAAATGTTGAAATAAGAATATTTCGCTAGGACTCAAAGGCAAGTTTCCAAATTGTGTGAATTCTTGAATGTTCCAAGTTGATTTTCGATGATTCTGTAGTTGCTGAACAACCAGCCATACATCCACGCAATCACAAGTGGTGTGAAGTCGAGCTTCCTTCTTCGTGAAGCTCCTCTATCTTTGGTGTTCTCGTGTACACACGCACAGTTTTCAAAGCTGTGTGCTTGCATGACGGCCAGCAGAATCGCGCAGTGAATGTCACAGCTGCGTCAGCATTAAACTGCATCACAATATGCTGAAAACCGCCATGCTAAAAGCATGCCACCAGATGCTAAGTTTATGGTGTGGGCTCTGTTTGGACAAAAAGGCAGTTCACTCATCACACGAGTCAGGGCTCAAACAGAGCAAGGAGATCGTCGTTGGCTGGTGTACTTCCGGCTGTGGCTGAACTTGAAGCCTGGCCAGCATGGCTGCTGCCTGTGCTACCTGTGCCGCCTCCTAGGTCAGGTGGGTCGAGGTACGAAAGCAGTTCCATGGCGTCAACACAGCTTTCCGGGAGCAACTGCAAAAACAAGCAAGCAAAAAAAGAAACGAACCTGGTAAAGTCCCCAGCTTTTTCCCTAGCTCCACGCTAGCCAAATTTACCAATTTCGGCCACAGTAATTATCTCCTTCAAGCCAACAGCCATAAGTTACGGCATAATTAAATTAGGTTTTTAGAACTGCACAGGTAGAGCAAGAAAACGAGCCAAGTAGCAAAATAAGCCAACATGGCGCACCCACAATTTCAGGTCTTGAAGCTGCTCAGTCAAGAGGCTACAAAAGCACTTTCTCAGAGATGGACTTGATTAGTTGTTGTCCTTACCCTTTTCTGTGATGACTGCATTTTTGCCATATACGAAGACATGCACCCAATAGTTGCTAAAGACAGCTTAAAAACCCCATGATCCTTAAGCAAAGTAGCTCAATATTACACTACTGCTTTGACAGCGAAGTTACTCGGTTCAGCTGCACCCGGTGCACTGACTCTCCCGCCCTTCATCTTCCGGTGTCTACACTAGCACCATGTTCTACATGAGTACGGACTTTGCCAGATGCCATAATTAAAAAACGACTTTGGGAAGCTGTGCCAGCTGTGGAAGCTTCTTGCAACCGGACGTGCCCACACAACTCACTTTAATGAAAGGAAATATTGACGCAGAGAAAGAGCAATATGCAAGAAAAATTTCCTAGATAATGAGCACTACAAATACACTGTGTTTTAAAACTATCAACTGTGAATGGGGACTATATTCCACTGCATGGAAAATGAGGGCACGTTTAAAGGTCCACTGAAAGGGGTTACCAAGGAAGATAAAGAACGCCATAACACTGTTAGTTATTGAACCACCCATCATTCTCCCGCAAAAATTTTCGATCTAGCTTCTGCAACACCAGAGATATCGGCGATTAAAAATGACCCTTCCAATTTTCCCTCTCAACTCTTATGCCGAAGGGAGCCATAAAAAAATAAAGAATACAAGCAAGTTCAAAGCTCCGCCCAGACATAAGTCACTTCGACGAACTTCCGGTTGCCGTGCGCTCGCTCGCTGGCGTACTCGCGTCAACCCGTCCTCGCTCGCAGCGACGGTTAGTGTAACTGCAAACCCGTGGTTACCCTATGTTACACGGCGGACCAAGCCATGGTTACACCACTAACCGTGGTTATCGCAAACCAAGCTTGACGACCTCGGTTTGCGTCGTTAACCGAGGTTATGACGGCGTGTGTTGACGGAAGCTACTCGTCGGCGCCCGAGTGCGCGAAACGTACGAGCGGGTCCACTTCACAAAGTTATTCATTTGCCCACTGTATCACGTTTAAAGATTGATGTATAGAATATGGTGCCGCCCAACGTCTTCGATTACGGCCGACAGCGCAGCGACTGCGTACTGAAGCCTTGTCTTGCCTGCAGTATCGTTTGAATGGCTTGTTGCCGAGCAGAACGTCACAAAATGCACTGCCTTAGCTATGAAAGTACATGAGTTTGCAACGCTTGCAGCACGGGATGCCGCGAGCAGGCTGAGGTACGTTACACAATTACCGCGGGAGTGGGGCGCACGAGCGCGGCGAACGACGGCGCCGTGCGTGACCGTCCCTAGTCGTCGCTAGGCCTAAATTGTTTCGCTTCGAAGCCGCGGCGGTCGACGCTTTGGAACATGATCAACGCTGACGTAAATCGTCTACTTATGAAACTGCCTTATATTGAATCATTTCCTGCCATAGTAAAATAATTATAGGATTAACTCTGCCGACGCATAGCTAGTACAAGCAGATCGGATCAGCCAAAATGCACCAGCGGCAGCTGGCTTGAGCAGAAACTAGCTTGTATCACGGCTATCACTCTTACCAGCAATTTGCTGCTGGTCAGCGATCCTCACGAGGGCTTCATACTTGATATTCGGCTCAGTATTCCATACGCTAACAAATTTTAGCACGCTTTATTTCGGACATCGGTGCTAACGATCCGCCGTGTCATTCGCGAACGGTATGCAGAAGGAGGGGCCGCAGCGGCGGTGTTTACGGCGGTGGAGGAGGTGCTGCCATTGTGCGGTGCTTGACTGTGCTGTTGACGCCTCGTCGGACGACACTCTGGTACTCCTGAAACTACCTTATATAAATAAGATATTTGTAAATGCAGCTTCGTTCTGCCGATCCCTGCGTCGCTTCGGTTGTTGTACTTAATGGGCAATGGTCACCTAACCGATAAGGGCGGCGAGCTGTGTAACAGCCCGCACAGAGTTCGAGCAGCGCATGAGCAGACGATTTTCGCAGCTACCAGAAGTGTGTCCATGACGTCATGGTTGCAGTGGCCGCAGCAAATGGCAGCTTCTAGCAAGCCTTGCCAGTCAACTTACCCGTGACGTCACAGGTCAAGGAAATAGTTCCATGCGACACCGCCAAGCGACATTCTCTCTGCTCGCGAATTTCAAAGAACGCTGTTTTTAAAAATAATAATAAATCGCTGGCTTTGTTTCAAGGAGTTATACTTTGCGTTAATGCTCAAAAGGATGTATTCTACACACTCAACACGTTTGTCAGTGCCTTCTTGGGGGCCGTTTCCGTGGACTTTTAAGCTCTGCAGCTTTTTCTGCACTGCCAAGAAAAGTTGTCATGGCGTACCTCATAATCCATCTCTCACAGCAGCCCCCACTAGATCCTTTCAAGCAGTGCTACATGCGTAGAATTTTTTACAGCAACACTACTTGAATGCAAACCAGTAAAAGCTACCTTACATTTCCTTGGCAAGCAGGCTACTCCTAACTGGAAAACCAAACTGCAAACCATGCACGTGTGCCTCTCCTGTGTGTCGTCGCCTACTCTGCTGCGTGGTGCATCATGTCGAGTACAACATGTTCTAGGGCCGCTCTAATCACGCCACTAAGGGTTAAGGAGAAGCGCCTGACACAGGCTCAGAAAAGAAAGATGAATACCGATAAAAGTGTCAACTCATATCTGGGGATTACAGGCATTCGCGGACTGCAGAATTTTAAAATGTTGCATCGTGCATTCACGCACGTAGTACAAGTATGCTGAGCCCGCATTTCGTGTGGCTTCGTTAATACATACGGTCGCATCAGACTACTTATAGTCTGGGCACAACAACCAAACCATCACTATAAACTTGTACAAGGCACCAATGACAGTCTGCTGATTTTAACCCACCAGATTTTTCTTTTTTTACAGCACAATAGGCAACGATTTTGACTTTCGCAATTCATGACAAAACCCTGCCAAAAACATTTTTTTAAGCAATGATTGCTTGACAAGTGAGATGGCTCCAACTTTGAAAAAAAGCAGAGTTACAATTTTTCGATGTTGCAAATGGGCTATGGGTGTATGCTATAACCCCATGTCACTGTATAGTTGAGTACAAGTTCTGAATTCAGCGTGCATCTGGCAGCCAATGATTGCAAGCACTGCATACATTGAATCAGGCAGGAACAAACATTTTTAATTTCTCAAAAGTGTATGTGCCGTGAAGTGATCAACACTCAAAAATGTTATCTTAAAGGATGGTCCACAACTTACGTTAATGAATATAACTCCTCACAACAGAAATGCGCACTCCGAACGGTCACAGCCTTGGCTACAGGCTTTCCAAAGTGAAAAACGGAAAAACGAAAAACATGAATAAACTCAGAAATAACAAGATAGCTACACTGCTTTTACTGTCATTGGGGGTGTTTCTTTGTCGACCAGGTTTTATCATGACACTTTTCACAGCGAGTAACAAACTTGCTCTTACAGAGATATTAACTTGATCTCTCTCTTCTTCCTGGGCACATACCGCATTTACTCGAATGTAATGAGAGCTTTTTTTTTTTTTTTAGATTTTTGGCTCTCGAAGTTACCCTCTCGTTATAATCGAATACTGCGATTTGGATGGCTGAAAGCAGCACCGGGGTGCAGCCATATTGAATGCGTCACCACTCGGTTTAGGTTTCCGCGGTTTTACGATGTTACGTTGGCAACGTGGGTACCAGCGAAGCCAAACCAGCCAAATCCCAATCCATCCAAAGTACAAATGTTTCGCTTTTTTCTCATAGGCTCAGGATCATGCTGCTACCTTTATCCCGCACTTACCGCATCTTTCACAGTGGATTAGTGCGGTTATTTCTGTTGATATCGCAGTTTGCATGATGGCAATGCACCGTGCACAGCACAACACTCACTTCGAAAGTAAAGGTATTCTGATAGAAGAAACCGGAAATTCTGCGACAGCTCGACGGCTGTAAACGTTAACTAATCTATCATATGCGAGTGGTGGATGCAGCAAGAGGCGATTTTTATTGCGAGTCTGACTGCAAAGGCTTCCGACGACATCGTCTGGGAGGACGAGAGTGAAGAGGAAGACTCGGTTTGTGAGCACTCAGCCTTTGACAAGGAATGAGCATTTTTGATGAGGCCACAATGTCTATTAAAGGTACTTTTTCAAGCGCTTAGCTCGCGTTACATTTATGGTTTTATTTTTCCCACTGGGCAATATGCAAAGTTGCCCCTTGTGTTACATTTAAGTAAACACAGTAATCTAAAGCAGGGGTTCTCAAACTGGGTTCCGCGAACCCCTGTGTTCCGCGGGCTGTCTTCTTGTGTTCCGCGAGAACCCTCACCGGCTGATCCCCGTTTCAGGTTCATTTTTAGTGTACGTGCGCGAACCAAACAGCGCTTGGTTTGTTAAAGCTAATTTTTACTCTTCGTAGCCTCAAAAAACAATCTTGCGTGTCACGCCCGCGATAGCAGGCGTCGACAGCGGACGTCTTTTTGCATACGATCTAATTCACACGCCTACCCGTTATCCTTGGCCTCCGAGATCCCGTCTGCGCACGTGTTTCTGAAACTCGCGCGCGGACGTAATCTCGACCATGCGTTTTTGGCACTACCCACGCCGCCGTCGCGAAGTCAAGCCTAGACAAGCAAAAAGAAGCTCGTTGCTCGTTATGTTGCCGAGGTAGCCGCTGGATCTTAACACGCAGTACTTTTGCCCTAGCATCATGAGCCAGAAAGCAAAAGAGAGATTGTATGATAGCAGCTATCTTGCATACGGCTTTACACAAAGTGGAGGAAATCCACAATGTGTTATATGTTGCGAAGTTTTGGCTAACAGCTCCATGAATCCGGCCAAGCTGTCGCGTCACCTGGCTACAAAGCACCCGGCCTTCAAGGACAGGCCAGTCGAGTATTTCGAAAGAAGAAAGCAATTGTTCGATGCGCAAAAACTGGACTCTCACCACCAGGTAAGAAAATTTGTTAACTATGATAGGAAAGTCGCGTTTCTGACACTAGCGTATCTTATTGCAGAAATCGGCACCATTTCTCGGCAAAACAAAGGCGTCGTACCTCCTCAGCTACAGAATTGCCAAGCAACTGAAACCGCACACTATCGGCGAAAACCTCATCATGCCTTGTATTCAGGATGTGGTGAAGACTGTGCTTGGGAAAGAACAATTGAAAAAAGTACAGTAGACTCCCTTTAAGACGAACTCCAAGGGACCATGAAAACTGTTCGTCTTATCAGAAGTTCGTCTAATCAGGAGTGCTTCCAAAAATGATGTTTGAGCATGCAGAGTGTGTCCAAATACCTCGTATATGAGAACAAATGAATAAAATGGCCTTTCAGGAAAACAAACTGCAATACAAGCATTTATTGGACTAATGATTACTACACTTTGCAGCAGTAAGGCATCAGGCATTGTTGACTGTTACCCAGTCTTTTTTTTTTTTGAGTCTGTCGTGAAAATCGACGGCCTGCTACAAAAGCAGACATCTCACTTAACTTTTGAAGATACCCTTCAGTGCCCTCACACTGTTAAAAAAACTGCACTAAAGTGTCTAAGCAGGCATCAGCTGCATCACAGGTAACTAGTGCAGATTCAGGCATAACATTCAAGCTGTCATCTTCAGCAGCAGTTTCCGGTGGTAGGTCAAGCACTTCTTCAACCAGAGCGTCCAGTGTGTCAGCCCTACACGTTTCCACACTTTCGTCAATGCTGACATACGCACTGATGTCAACGAACACACCCTTACTGCTCAGCGCAGAAACAATGCTTCTATCCCAAGTTGGCAGTGTGGTCCTCATTCGTAGTATCGCAGTCATTCTGCACTGAGCAATCACTAAGCGCCACAAATCCTGCATGGCAGAAGGCGTTGGCAATAGTGGCTTGAGTAACCTGCTCCCAGGCGCTTGTCAGTAAGTGGACAGCACTTAACAGGTTAACTGTGTACTCCTTACTGCTCTCCATGCAAATCGGCATCCTTTGCAGCAGAGAGCGACGATAGTACCTCTTCAAGCTACTTATTACTCTTTGGTCCATAGGCTGCAGCTTCGCCGTTGTATTCGCTGGTAGAAACTCCAGCCGGATGGCATGAAGTCCGGCAACGTGGCCGTGTCCGGGACAGTTGTCAACAACGAGAACTTTTCTCTTCTGTCTCTAAAAGTGGCGATCCATCTCTTGAAGCCACTGCTCAAAAAGTGCCTGCGTCATCCATGCTTTTGAATTAGCCATGTACGTGACCGGCAGCGTTTTTATGTTTTTAAAGCAGCGTGGTGCTTTAGATTTGCCAATCACCAGCAACTTTAGTTTGTCAGTCCCAGTCATATTTGCGCCCACGAGGACCGTTACTCGAAGCTTGCTCCGTTTGCCCGCCACGCAGTCATCACCAGCAAATGCGAGCGTTTTATTTGGGAGTAGCTGGTAGAAAAGCGCAGTTTCGTCCACATTGTATACGTCTTGAGGGTCATATTCATCCATTCATCTTGTTCTGCCTCCAATCGCTGCAAACCGCTTCATTCACTGCAGCGGCCTCGCCGACAACACAACGAAAGGCCAGTCCATGCCTTTTCCGAAAACGGTCGAGCCACCCAGCGCTGCCCGCAAACTCGACATTCAGTCGCAGGGCAATTTTTTCCGCCTTTGCTTTCAGTAGCACTCCATTCACTGGCAAATTCGCACTGTGCGCTCTCTTCACCCAGGCAAGCAGAACGTCTTCAAGGTCTTTGTGCATAGCTGTGCGCATCATCTTCCGCTTCGGCGCAAATTCACCATCTTCCAAAGCACTGGTAATCCGCACTTCGTCTTTCACGATACCGCTCACGGTACTTTTTGCGATGTCGAACTTGCGCGCTATTTCAGTCTTTGAAAGCCGGCCGGCGCGAACTTCGGTCAAAACTTCAGCCTTCTCACGAAGCTCAAGCGGTTTTTTTTTAGTTGTTGGCCAACTAGCCATAGTAGCAACACGGCGAACACGGCGTGCACGAAAACAAACAACGCACACCACGAGGTGAGAGCCTGGTAGAAAATTGCGGGACACGATGCGCACACCCGCCACGAACAATGGATCTGTGCACTGCGTAGTAGGCATCATTGGCGGTCAGCAAAGGCGCGGAGCTCAGTAGCATTGGCACGACGACACGAGATCACCATTGGGAAATGTCATCGGCTGCTTTTTCTTCTCACCGTTTTTTTTCCCCGCATTTCGCTAGTTTTGCTGGCCGGGCCGCGCATGCTCTCTCTTTTTTTTTCTCCCTCTCTTCCTCTCTGCGCTCTGTTTCATCCTTGCCCGAGGTCGTACCAAGACAGCCGGCGCGACGCAAAACGCGAACCTACTCCTACTGCGGGGACAAAAGGAGTGAGCGGGGGAACGGTGGGAGAGGATGAGCAGCGGCATTTTTCCGCCTGCGCAGAATCGCATTTCCGACGCCGACGTGCTTGGGTCTGCGTGCGTCGGCGGCACGGATGGTCGTGGCACTGAAAAGCTTTTTTTTTTTTCTTTCTTTCCGCTGAAGCGCTGCTCGGACAGTCGAGTAAGCTGCGCGGGTGGGGTGCGGCCGGCCGTGAAAATTCATCTTAACCGATTAGAGATTGCAAAGTGTTCATCTTAAGCGGATTTTTTTTGCATTGACTCTATGGGATAGAACCAAACAAACGACCTCCACTGTTCATCTTAACCGAGGGTTCATCTTAAGCGAGTTCGTCTTAACGGGCGGCCGGCCGTGAAAATTCATCTTAACCGATTAGCGATTGCAAAGTGTTCATCTTAAGCGGATTTTTTTTGCATTGACTCTATGGGGAACCAAACAAACGACCTCCACTGTTCATCTTAACCGAGGGTTCATCTTAAGCGAGTTCGTCTTAACGGGAGTCTACTGAAGTGCAAATTCCATGCTCAAACAACACTGTTGGCCGGAGGATCCGTGAAATTGCGTCGGATGTGGAAGAGCAAGTAATTAATAGTGCCAAAAGCTCTCCAAAATTTGCAATCGCCGTGGACGAAAGTTGCGACGTTTCTGGGCACCCGCAGCTGGTGGAATTTTCAAGGTTTATTTCCAACGGCGCCATTGTGCAGGAGTTTCTGTGTTGCCTTGAATTGAAGATAACTATCACAGGAAAGGACTTATTTGACGCACTAAACAAGTTTTTGGCAAAACGGGGCTCCTATGGGGCAAATGCGTAGCCGTGTGCACGGATGGTGCGAAGTCGATGACGGGGCACGTGAAAGGGCTAATAGCTTTAATTAAGCAAGTAAATGCCAACACTGTTTTCACACACTGTATGATTCACAGAGAAGCCCTTGCCTCGAAGGAACTGAGCCCCGATCTCATGGCTGTCATGAGCCATGTTGTGAAAACTGTGAACTGCATCAAAGCAAAGCCGAAAGCCATTCGTCTTTTCAAGGCACTTTGTAATGAAATGGGTGCAGGTGGGAGATGCCGCACCAAGCTAGTGAAGCCCATATTCACCGGATATCACCTCAAGTATGGCCAAAGGAAGAGGTTGGCCCACTCACATTGAGACCCTCCTGTCCTTGGCCCTCGCCATCAATGACTGCTGCAGGATCAAAGCTCAGTTCGCTGAGGTCTGGAGCCAGGCTGTCTGGCCCCCCACTGCCTTCTAGGCCCTGTGGAGGCACACTTGGTGGCCCTCCTGGCGTGTGGGGCGTGTGGGGGGTGTGCGGAGTCTGGGGCCCATTACTCCCCACCGACAGAGGTGGCTGCTGCTGCTGCTGCTGTGGGGGGGCCTGCGGCTGGCTGGATGCAGGGGTACTGCCTCCGCCAGGCGCATTGGGTGTTCCAGGAGCATTGTTTACAGCGTTCTGAGATGCAGGCCCACCACTGCCTGGATGGCGACTCGAGGCTCCCTGCGGTGCTGGTGGGTCTTGATGGTGGTTGGACATTGGCATCATTTGCTACAAGAGACAAGCACAACAGCACTGTAAGAGATCAATGCAGAAACAATGCAGGAAAATAAGATCCCTGATGACACAAAACAAAATGAACAAGCACTGGAAGGGAAGTAGTCCGTCAGCCAATGTTCTGACAAGAGGAATTATATTCGTGTGGCCCAAACAAACACAGGTCATTATTGAAGCATTGGCTAGAGGACTAATATAGAGAGCCACTCTCTTGTTCTGTAGTGAATTGTTACTTATAGGCCTTGCTGCCAAAATCAGCAAAAGTCAAGCAATTGTGTGATCAAGATTTGTGCTCCCCTCAACAAAAAAATAACATTTGCTTCACCGTTACCCTAGGAGAAGCAACACCAGCAAAATAAAAGCAGCTATCTACAAAGCAAATATTGCACTTCCTCACCTGCTCATGATGGTTCAGTGACTTCTCCATGGCTGCCAGGTGGTCTAGCGAGGCCACACTATCATTTAAATGAGAGAGGGGGCTGCCAAAGTCCGATGCCTGTGACTGAAAGTCAAAGCCTCCGTTGCGACTGCCATAGCCCATTCCATTAGGCATGCCAGACCCATTTCCCATGACTGGTCCATTGGGCATGTTAGGACCACCGGCCATGACTGGTCCATTGGGCATACCAGCACCGCTGGGCATCACAGGGCCGCCAGGCATGACAGGTCCATTAGCCATGTTTGGTCCATTCACAATGGCTGCACAAAGAGAAGGCAAAAATTCAAGATGTTACCCTTTGCATGCAGAGGTGCAACGTAGGCATAAATTGCTAAATGCAAACTTATAAAGCTGGAACATTTTTGTCTGCTGCCCATCTCATTTAACTTTTGCTTCTTTAATAGACAGTGACTTCATCTACAAGCACTGTTTTAAGGACTGCAATAATCATACTAATTACTGGTAAAAAACTGTTCATGATGAAGGAAACTTTGAAGAAAATGCTGAAATAAATTACCTTTGTAGCACATGGGACTGTTATATTAAATCACTGGACAAACTATATTCGCCAAAAAAAAAAAAAAGAAAAAAAAATCTGCAATGTACATTAACATAAAAATTTTTGAAAAAGAAAGATGAAAAATCCAATTCCTATTTATAACTGAAATTTCTTCTGGAATGCAGGTTTTGCTTTAATTTCAGCAGCCAAACAATGGCTATGATGTCACAAGTAGGTTCGAGGCCGTGTGAAGCCTAAAGACCTGATACAATAGGTGTACGCTCACTCACCATCTTTCCACCTACTGGGCTAAGCTGGCATAGGAGATGGAGCAAATTAGCAAAACAAAAAAGCTAGATTTTTGTTGCAGCTTTTGTATGCCTCTCTCGCTCGACCTCAAATATACTTGCAACATCATAGCCCCCATTCAGCTGCTGAAATCAAAACTGAAAAGCATGGAAGAAGAAATTGCACTATAAATTATATACCTAGTGCAATCGAATTCAATGCGGCAATCTGTTTACTAAGCTGTATATCATTGCAAAGAAAGAATTCACAGCAAACGATTTGGTCCTCTACTTCCTGAAGTAAGTGAGGTTTACGCCTTCTACTGCATGAGGGTAGTTTGAGTTGCTGAAATTATGATTAACCATTCATAGGCTTTTCTCATATGAGAGGAGACGAGGAAGTTTTCTAGTGCACCATGATGCCTGATTGGCCAAGTGTCGGAAGAACTGAATGTGCTGCTACAGACCTCTCCTTCAAGAAGTTGGAAAAACCTCAGAGACAAAATAATGGCAGCTCCAATGAAGTTTGCCAAGGGGAGAAAATTCTCACATTGCATGTCAGGAGGTGGCAGTGCTGGATACGGAGAGAGACCTTGCCCCATCTCCCAACTACTTGTGGTGGGCATCGTCATACTGCTTGGGGACATGGCTTTCAGTCGCTTGCCACCACTGCATGACTCTGCAAAGTGAATAGAAAAATAACCACAGGAGATTCACTAATTGTGTTTTCAAGAAAAACATTGATGCCTCTTGGGAATTAAGCGAATGTTAAGAGGTGACCACTAACCAGTCCCATCATGCTCATCCTTGATGGACTTCAATGTGACCGGCTTCCAGCTGGCTGTCGCATCAATGGTGACTTCCTCCACATCAGAGTTGCTCAGGTTGGTCAAGATCCCCCACATGTACTGGTCCACCTCTAGCCCCTCAAGGATGGCTGTTTTACTGCAAGGAAATAGTGCACATGCCACAGTGCTCAACCAAGGCTTCTCCTTCTCAATCCACAGCTTCTCCAGGCTATTTCAAAAGACCACGGGAACTGCACAGTCTGTGCACAAAAGTACAATTTGCCTTACAGACTCATTCAACGTAACGAAAAGCAAGAAAAGAGTGCCCTAAGCCCAATTTGTGCCCCTCTTCCGTCTATATACGGTAAACACTGTCAGCAATAAAAACATTGATAAACAGAAGAAACACTGTATATGTCAAAAGCATTCAATTCTATAAGCAGAAGCAACAATTAGATTTTTTACAACCAGTCCCATTTTGCCAAAAGATAGGTGGTGCATTATGTGCACTCCCATAAACGCTATTGGCATAACTGATCTTTAAACGCATCCAATATCATTATGGCAAATTTTCACAACGCAATGTCAGCATAAACTCAAAAGATAATCAGCCAAGTTAGAGATAAGTAATTCCTTCTTACCTGCACACTGGGCACCGCCATGAGCCTCGTTCACAGTTCAGTTGCAGGTACGACTCCAAATCAAAGCACTGTGGCATATAAAAATAAATAATCATCAGGTAAATAGAAATATGACAAGTGTCAAACACAATACTGATAATGTTAAAAATTCTTGCATTATAAACATAAAGGTTTCAGCATGAACCAATATCGCAGTGCCACCTAACAGTCATTTGCCACACTACACACAGAAAAAAAAAAAGTACAGAGAATTGGTTTAAATGTCCAATGCAGTTCACTAACCTTTAGAAATTTATACACAATGAAGAAAATACAAATGAAGCAGAAAATCCAATGCATGATAAAATATTGCTGCAAAACTAGATGCAACAGACATGAGGATACATGTCAAGACAATGTTGCTTAGCATGGCTTGGTTTAGTTTTTGATTATTCTCTGCTAACCAATGAGCACATCCTTGCAATTTTAACTCAAACTTCAAGGGACCGGAAAAAATGTATTGAGCTATCTGCAGTTCGAACTATTGAATAACACCCCAAAAAAACTTTCGCGAGGAATGCTTGCATCACAGTATATTTACTCAGTGACAAACAGGGAACCAGTCGCCAGCTCTTGAGATGAGAACGGAACAATAACCAGAACTGCTATGAAATGTTAACAGCTGTTAAAGCATCTTGCACAATTGAACACAATAGCAGCGGCGCCTCCTCACAAGTGGTTGCGTGTGACAAGGCTTCACTGCACCACCCTCACCGCGGGATGGCTTGACGCTCACACAAGTGAAACCAAAACTACTCAGTCGGACTATTCTCGGAGGTGCAACTGTCCAGTTTTCGCCATGCCTGCCTGTGTGCGCACGCCAAAGGTGCGCAGGCGACTCTGCAGCATACAGTTCAGGTTTGAGCAGACCTCGGAAGGAGACTGCAGCCATGAAATTTGGAGACGCCTGCTTCTGGGAAAGAGAGCAATGGTTAGCCTTGACCGCCTAGTAAAGAGCAGAGACATTAGTCTGCCAACCAAGATCCGTATAACTCGTGCTATGGTCTTTCCAGTTGTGATGTATGGATGCGAGAGTTGGACTGTGAAAAAGGCTGACCGCCGAAGAATTGACGCGTTTGAATTGTGGTGCTGGCGAAGACTCTTGAGAGTTCCTTGGACTGCCAGAAGATCAAATCAGTCGATATTGTCGACCATAAACCCTGACTGCTCATTGGAGGGTCCAATTTTAAAGTTAAAGCTCAGCTACTTTGGTCATCTGATGAGAAGAGAGGAGTCGCTGGAGAAAGATTTGATGTTGGGAAAGGTTGAGGGTCGCCGGAGAAGGGGTAGGCAGCGAACGCGATGGTTAGATGGCATCCTCGAGGCACTGCAGATGAAGTTATGTGATGTTAGGAAGATAGTGAGAGACCGGAAAGCGTGGCGTGACATGGTCCATAGGGTCACGAAGAGTCGGACACGACTGAACGACTGAACTGAACTGATTTTGATAAACTCTGGCCGTGCCGGTTATGCATGGACATGGCCTCACTTTGGGCACCTCTGAACAAAATGGCGCAAGAACTGTAGCATCCAAATTAGCGAGCATCCGACGTCATAGACTTACATGGGCCCTAGCTAGGACTGCACAATTATCTGGATTTCCTAATTAACGAAGATCAAATTAACAAGCTTGTACCATATGTACGCAATGATATGACACAGTATAATCATTGCAGATCACAGTGTACATCACTGCCATGGTACATATGCGAATGCGAATTCCCTGCACCAATATTACCACTGGCTGATGCGCTTCAGAAGGATCTAGCAATAAAACATAGAAGAAAGATACTATAAGAAATGGTTGTCAGGGTTATAAGACAACAGAAAACAATTATGACAAGTGTACAAGAGCCTGCTTAATGGCACCGTTTAGCAGGCTCGTCACAATAAGTTTTCGCCATAAATGTTTCTCGTTTTCTTTGCCAAAAATGCCCACACTAGCGGATCATCAGCACTTTCTGTCACCGATATGTACAAGGATCGTTTTTAAACTAGACATGAAGAAAAAGTGTGCCCGATTTATTGGAACATCCAAAATGTACATTATAGCTCCCTTGAGGCAAACAAGATGTCATAATGTAAGGTATAAAAAATACTGTATAAATCATAATATAAGTCACGATTTTTTCCTGAAAAAAAAAAAGAAAGAAAGCTAAAGTCGCCCCTTGTCTGATATAGCGGTCTTTAGCAAAATTTGAAGCACAGTCTGACATGTGGCATGCCTGCTTACAAACGGACAGCCATAGCGGAGTCGACACCCTGCAATTAATTTTTTTTTTAGTCCCTGGCGTATTTGCCTCCACATGGGCTCTTTCATTCAAATTATAATAGTATATAATGCCTCTTTAGCAATGAACAGCGGCTTTTCAGAAAAAGTTGGTGCTCGCCGAAGCAAACGGCAACGTGGCCGCTCGCTCAGCGACAGTTCAGCGTTTCAGAGAAGTGTGCGGTGGTGTAGACAAGATCAGCTGTTCGTGTGCAACCTTTCAAGAAATGCTGCACTTGATGGAACTAGATGACGCACTCTGGAAGGTGGCGAGCGGCAAAGAGTCATCCTTCGATGATGCTGCTAAACATTTGGAGTGGGTCCGCAGCTCTGGTGATGCACTGACACAGCAGATATTGTAAATATATGCGCTTCTTCACTTTTTTTTTTTGTTTTATTTTTCTCTATTATTTCACTTCAAGGTAATGGGTCGACCTATATATCATTTACACAGTATATTTTGAGGTACCTGACTCCTTCCCGGCAAGAATTAAGTTTTAAATTTTTGTAACAAAAAGAAACAAAAAATCTGCAGGACAATTAATTTTTTTCATTTGAACTGCAGCATACCATTCATTCACACCCAAAGCGACTGTTTTTCTAAAGGGTCACTCGTGTAAAAATCCTATACTTTACTGCTTACATTTTGATATTTTTGAGTAAAGTTACAACCTTTTACTCTCATCGTCAGTGTGTCTCAACAACTACAAGGACATTCTGTGCTTTTTCCACCCTTATTCAATCGCAGCAGACTGCCATAAATGTGACGAAGCTTGGGGATGCGAAATCAGTTCGAGATACCCACCGTCATAGTCAGGGAATCTATATGAAGCCTAAAGCAAACTAAGCTTTCATTTACTTTAATATATACTGTGACAGCTACTTCTTATGCTGTCAAAGGGAACACAGTACAAAAAGCCCTACAATGCTGATGGGTACCATCAAAGTTTGGATGGCTGTGTTTTTGACTGCAGAGAAGTCTTGCACATCAATGTGCAGCTTTCACTTTCACTTCGGGTTGACCAGGCTTATGAGCAGGTATGAAGATGCTGCACTTGCACAATGTCATCTGTTTACTGCATCCATCACTGTCTCCATAAGATGTGGGTACTGCTGTGAAATGTGTAAAAGATAAGGTGTGCACCAATCTTTCTTCATGCTTTCATGCCACTATTTCTAACTAGATACTTCCATTCCTCAAAAAAAATGCTGCAAGTGTCTGTTCAACAAAATTTGCACAGAACTTTTCATATATGATACCATAGCCAGTTCATGGGTTTGTCATAAGGTTCTACAGTTAAAAGAGTTGCCATAAGGCTTTAAGTTCCACGCTATAATTTATTATTGTATATTTTACACAATCGACTAGACTCTAGATAATTCTTCAAATTTCTGTAACACGCAGTTTTTGCAGTACGATTTCAAACAGTGCAAAGCTGAGCTCAGCCAAGAAAAGCAACAAGTAACATTTGAATTCATGCTGACACGGAAGTGCTGGAAGCTCAGGTACAAGTCTTCCAAATTCCAGACATGAACCTTTGTTACTGTGAACAACAGTGTTTAAATACCATAAAAACTCGGCTATAATACGAGTTTTCTTTCCTCGATTTTATCATGTTAGATTTCCGCCTCGTATTATATGTGGATCCGAACAAATTCCCGCCTAAATTCGCAGTTCCAGTCTCATTATTAATCACAGCTATCAGCACCAGGCTTTCAGCGAGAGCACTATCTAGCGGTGACGCCGGCTGACCGTTTCGATAGTTCCGGTTTCACCCCGCTGACTTCATGATCCTCGCGACTACAGTGCCCGCGACGCACATGCGACCAGAAGGAGGTAGGTCACACCTCGCACCAGTAGGGATGACGAAAGGATCACTCGACATGTTGCTCGGGTCGCTCATGGGCCTTTTCAGCCATGCTGACCATGCCCTGCAGCCAAATCGCAGACGTTTGACCGGTATTCCTAAGGAGCGCGTCGATCATGCTTTCAAGAAATGAGGATACTGAACGCATTTAGAGGTACCCAAGATGAGTTTCGACAGAAAGATATCTCTAGCAAGGAACTCTCAGCATATGATACATATACCGGAAGACAATGATTGCGAAAACCCTGAATCTGAGAATACTTCCTGGGCACACACGCCGCGTGCCTGCGTGCGGTGCTAGGTACGAACAGGCGCACGCATGGCGCATGATGGCCAGCAGCTCGTGTGCTGCTGTCTAGTGTCTGAGCGGGAAGTAGCCTACTGGTTTTAGAACAGCCGGATGACCATGTGGCTTCCGCGATTGATGGGGCAGACGTGAGCTGCTTTTCTCTTCACAACGCATGAAATTTTTTGATCAAGTAAGTCAGTGCGAGAAGGGGGAGCGAACCAGCACTGACACAAAGTTCACGGCACTGTTGACGCCTGGTGCAAGGCTGCATTGGATGCGAAAGCGCGGAGCGCGACAATGCACGGGGCAACCACGGAATGTAGAGCAAATAAATACTTTCGCTGATCTTTCCTTGCTCGAATTGTACGCATTTTTTTCCCCCGTTTTTGCTATTCCAAAATTAGACCTCTAATATATGCGGGTCTGTATTATATGCGAATTTTTACATTCTTGACAATCTCGGCACAAATCATCTATTTTCAATGCTGCTGTAAATATCGGGACAGGCAAGGCAACAGCGTAAAAAGGGACAACTAGCTTTTTGTATTTTGGGGGGTTTACCAATTGAAGGAAAAAAAAAATGATGGCATAGAAACTAAGCCGAACTAATATTTCAGGCTAGAGTGGATGCTATGAAACTGCCCGAAAGAAAGCAGCTTATCATTTGATCAAGTTTGGTCAGACAGCATGGCCTTCTTTCAAGACGGCTTCATGTATCTGTTGATAACACAGCAGAAAAATAGAGGAACTACGCTCCCTTACACAGAAAAGAAAGGCTCTTGCAAAGTTAGTCTACCTATATTCATGCAAAACTCACTTGTACTTAAGCACTATCTAAGTTTTCAGAATCCGAAAGAAAGAGGAACAAAAAAAAGAAATGAAATAGGATTCTCCCCATACTCCTTCTTGACACTAGCTTTTTATGCTCACCGTGTGCCTGTCTCTCAAGCCACCTACATCTATGTGCCCTGACCAGAATTTCCCTTATTAGCATCACAGCACTGGAAGCAGCAAATGGTAAACTGCTGGCTCCCAGGTATGGGAATTGCAAGCGCACACTGGCATATAAGCACAGCACTGAAATCCTTGCACATGAACACAGTGTGCCTGGCAAATTTGCCAAGTTTATATGTCAGCCCGCTTTGATCTCTAAGAACCATATGCCGTTTATCATTGACTCATTGATGCTGTTCGTAAAGGCTGGATTTTTATAGACAACAACCTTTGCAGCCTGGATCAGTTCTAACCGAATACGAGGGGGTGCTGAGAAGTTCCTGGCTTTGCCCTCTTTGATGTCGAATTGAAAAATTAATTTGGTACCATATAAAAGCATGATATTTTGTTATGTAACTGTGTAAGTATCAGATGTTTCTGATTTTTATAACTATTTTTAATTTCATGTAGAACGTGAGATGGCAGAGGCGCAAGCCAGTTTCACTCTTGTGGAGTTACAAGTCGCGATGAAGTTTTTGTTTCTGCAGGGAAAGTCTGCAAAGGACATTCACAGTGAGATGTGACAAACACTAGGGGAGAAGTGTCCTTCTTACAGCACTGTCAAAATCTGAGTTGCTCGTTTCAAGACAGAATTTCACTGTTGAAGTTGAGCCTCCCAGTGGGCACCCTACAACCTCAACAGACCCGGCAACAAGCGATTCTGTCCATAAGCCGATTCTTAAGGATCGGTGAATATCTGCCAAAAAGATAGCCCAGATACTGCACATCTCCCGGGAGCACGTTGGTTTTATTATTACTAATATCCTAGACATGCGCAAGATTTCAGCGAAATGGGTGCCGAAATGTTTGAGCAGTGATCAGGAGGAGGTTCGAGTTGAGGCATACAAAGCTGTTTTGACCCATTTTAATTCTACAAAAGACCTTTTGGATGGATTAATGATGATGATGAAATATGGCTCCACATTTATGATCCCAAAGCGAAGGAACAGTCAAAGGAATGGTGCCACAGCGTGTCCCCGCGACCGAAGGAATTTCGCACCCAGAAATCGGCCAAAAAAGTCATGGCATTCTTTTTCTGGGACAAAGATGGTGTTCTGTTGGTGGAATACCTACATCAGGGCTGTAGTATAAGCAGAGGATATTACTCCGGCCTCCTCGACAAGCTGAAAGAGGCAAGACAAAACGCCGGGGAAAGCTGAACAAAGGAATCTTTTGGTTGCAGGTCAATGCACCTGCACACACATTCAAAGTTGTCGCTGTCAAACTGAAGGCCCTCGGTTTCCAATTGGTCCACCATCCCCCTATTCACCTGACCTGGCTCCTTCTGACTACCATCTGTTCCCCAACGCGAAGAAACATCTGAAGGGTCGTCATTTTGACGACATTGCTGATCTTGCTGCTGAAAGCTAGTTTGACGACCTGTCACATAATTTTTTTTTAAATGGAGTAGAGAAGCTGAAAGAATGATGCAACAAGTGCATCGGACTCAGGGGGAAATATGTTGAATAAATGTGCAATTTAAAACTCTGACTACATTTTTTCTGAGCAAAGCCAAGAGCTTCTCAGCACCCCCTCGTAAATTTAATCATGCCATCTAATGGAAAAAAAAAAAAAAAAAAAGGAAAAGCAAGCGGAATCCTACTATCGCGAACTCAATATATAAATGTCGAAGTATCTTGACATAGGCTACTTGACTGATTACCCATCTAGATATATACACAGCACTCAAAAAAGATGAGACACGCAAAAACAGATGAATGATAAGTCCCATCACATATGCATCAACAAATATTTGTACGCTCATTGTTGCCAGTCAGTTTCAGTACTGTCATCACATCAATGAGCCAAACAAAACTATTTCAAAGGAACAAGGGCAGTTAGGTGCCATTCTTCTTAGAACAACTGCCAGTCCATTCAAAGAGGACTCTACTGTGCTTAAAACCTCACGCAACAATTGAGAAATAACTCACTCTGCTATTTTCGTTCAGCTGTTAACAAAAAAAAAATTACGACACTGAGTACGCACCTGAATGTGCTTGCACTCCTGGCCCCGTGCAGGTAAGGTGATGCGCTTAAAGGTGATGGGACACTTGAGCTGCACCTTGATGGCAGTCTGCTCGACACCATCCTCCACAGGCCCTGCACCTCCCGAGGGGTTCTGACCGGGGCCACTGTTCGGCCCCTGAGGTGAGGGGCCCACCGAGAAGTTGCGCTTGATTTTGCCAATGCTGTGTTCGGCCGGTAGGAGCCTTTTACGAAGCAGTCCTTGCAGTACTGATCGCACTGTCGGCCGGTGCACTAGTTGCAGCAGAAATAGGTGCGACTGCGAGAGTAGTACCACCATGGAAGAAATCATATTACTGCCTGCCTCAGCAATGACAAGCAACATAGCACCTCTACATAAGTGTGTAAATGCGTAACGTTCCTTTACAGCTCCAGACAAAACACACTGCTGGGCCAGTTGGTTTGGTAAACGCAGCTACTACAAAATCTAAAAGCGCAAGCACACACAGTGGCTACAGCATGTTACTGCAGAGACGGGATTTTCTTCCCTCTCCCGTCTGCTTTTGTGGTACTATCTGCAGATACTACTACAAAAGCAATTGCCCAACTCTAATGGAAGTTCACAGACAATGCAAAAGCTGCAAATGAAAGCCAAAGCACCTGCAGTAGTGATATGAAGAATGAGAGAGAGAGAGAGAATTTACCACATGGCTTGAAAACCATGTGTTAAGGTCCTCCCGGCACTCAACCATGCAAGGTTGAACCATATGAGGCTAAGTACAAATTTTATCATATAAGATTAAGTAGTTACAGAGAAGCTCAAAAATAAAACTTTAGTGTTAACCCAAGGTCTTTTCTTTTTTTTTTTAATTTGACCATCTTTATACGAGCTTTAATCAGCATCATATTGATCAGCCTCATACTGAAGTCCAAGTAAACGAGTAGTCTGTGAAAGCCAATTTTGCATGAGGAATCGACTGCATATTCATTCAACGCATCACTACTAATAGCCAAAAATAATTCATGTTTTGGTGTTGTTCACTCTTCCAGCTTGAGTAAGGTTCTTACAAGAGAAATTTAATATGCAACAACATGCTCTCCTCACTTCTACCACCATCTCTCCTACTCTTTTCACTATGACATGCTATGTATACAAGCGTGTACAAAGCAAACTCTCAGGTTTTTCTGAGGGTGTGCTGTGCCCTAGCAGCATTTTTCTTTTTTTTTAAGTGACCAATGCATCTTATGTGTTGCACCCCCCCAACTGCCTATCGAAAATTTGAATTTTTCCCTTGCATAATCATCGCAACCCCAACATTACTGCCGCGAGAGTCGACTACTAGAGAGCCTACATGGTGCGCCTCTTTCAAGTGCTACTGAAACTAGCTGGCCCGGTTAGGTGCATGCGCTACCAGGAGACGCAACCCGAACCACCATCATCGTCATAATCATCAGATCTTTGTCCATCGCTTCTCGTTCTCGATAGCTTCCGCGATCACCTCATGGACTCTGTTCGCGCAAAGTTGACGGAGTTACGTACGGACATCACAATAATTCCAGGCGGCCTCACATCAATGTTACAGCCTCTGGACACGTCTTTGAACAAACCGTTCAAAGATAACGTTCGGAGGCTGTATGCAGAATGGATGACCAAAGGCCAACACACTCTTACGCCGGGTGGCAAGATAAAGAAGCCACCTGTGGAGCAGCTGTGCAGCTGGATAGCAGAAGCCTGGAACATGATTGGCGCTGAAGTCGTCGTGAGGAGATTAAAAAAAAAACTGGCATTTCCAACGCCCTGGACGCGACGGAAGACGATTTGTTGTGGGACGAAGGTGAAGACGGTGAAGCTGAGGAAGCAGACGAAGCAGCGACCAGCGATAGCGATGGCAGTGTCGACGCAGACTCCGCGGACTCAGAGCGATGGTGATGTTGCAGGCGACCAGCCTTCGCAAATAAAGTGTTTTTGCAATCCGTGTTTGTCGTCTCTGTGCTTTTATTACAAACGTAAGTCCTGCTTGAAATTAATGTTTTGGCTATATTTACAATAGCTGGCTTGAGAACCCCGGTTCACAGCCTATTTACATTTGCTTTCAGCACTCCAAAGCATTTGTTCAAAAATTTTCCTCGCGTAATTATCGCACCCCCTAACTTCACACCGATTTTCCGCAAAAAAAGTACCAGCATTATGCGAGTAAATACGGTAAACATCAGGTAATGAACTAAGGAACACACTCCAACTAGACAGATCCAAGCTCTGCCTCAAATCCTAGAGCAGTCCTGATCAGGAAGCGCCAACTAATAAAGATGTCTAACACTACCCAGCCAAGGCTTACGGTGGACATAGGATCACTTTGACAAAGCACTCTTAATGGCCGAGTGATTTCCGTTCTCCGATTATAGGCTTAGTGTTCAACTCATGGTTCCACGATGCCCGTCATTTTGTTCTCAGTTTACTCTGTACGACGTTCACGCAGTCTTTACAAAAAATGTTGACTTGTTTTATCATACCGTTACGGGCATGTGCAGCATATGCGTCAGCTTTTCTCATTCCCGCTGGTACCCATGTGGCTAGGGACCCAGCAGAACTTTTACTTCCTGTCCTTGTTTGTAAGCTTTCCCTGCGTTATTAATGATATCAACGTTCCTAAAACGTGCACTACACTGTATGCCATTGCAACCCATTAATGCGCACCTTGCACAAACCAGTGAGGTCAGCTGGTGTGTACAAGACAGCATAAAAAGTCGGCTCAAAGTAGTAGACAGAAAACACACTCACACAACAACAGGCTGTAACGGTGATCTGCACAGTGTTGCGGCCTGCTTGGCAGACTTCCTTGAGATATAACGGCCGATGTGAAGTCTTGCTCTCACCCCGGTCAATGCTCAGTGGAGTGGCATTGACAGAGACCTGCATTCAAAGCATCAGAAAACGAACTTTAAGCCACGAACAAGTGCGCTTTAGAAATTGCTACAGTGACAGACACAAAGCTTGCCAATAAATAAGCGTGTCGAAGCACATTTAAGGCCTGTTCACCCTACGCCAAATATAAGACAAGTGAAGTGGATTCGGCTGCCGGATACATAGCGCAGTGCGAATGGGCCTTTATGCAGATTCCAGGCATCTGTTAAGTAAAAAAAAAAAAAAAAAAAATGTTATTGCAAGAATTCCATAGGCATAAGGCATCAACGACCCATTGCTGAAAGGAGTGTGTGGAAGGCTGCATTTGACAAGTAACACCAGCAGACACATTGTAGTAAAAAAAATTGGGGGGACAACACATAAGCAGTGTATGATGTGATAGAGTCAATGGTTTGTACACTGCCATCAGCAGTAGCAAAAAGTCATTTTACTACCCAACGTATATGGTGACAGAGTTAATATACTCACTTCATGTCGTGTGTTCCAAGGCGGACATCACTGTTGTGTCTTTTGACATCTATAGCTTTATTTTCATAATTTACAGACCTTTTCAAACACAGGGCATGGGGCACCGCCGTATTGCTCACTAGCCAGTGCTCGTAGCACTGGACAGCACTCAGGACTAAACTCTCTTCTGCTCTCCCCTCAGTCCAAAAAACTAGTTCCATCAAGGGTTGTGAAAAAGGTCTAGAGAGTTTCCACAATCACTTCGCAGTTTCAGATTAATATTCATTTTATACACACATATTCGAGTCATGTTACACTGCATCCTTTCATTACTTAATTCGTATTACTTGATCCGGTTATTAACTGCACTATTCATATTTTCATTGCACTATCCAGTTAGCCTTTTCATACTCAAATCTGTTTAAAAAGCACTAGTTGCATACTCACAAAGAATGGTCCATTCGTTGCACTTAGCATATTAAAGATGACTGCCAATTTCTTTATTTCGATTGCACTAGCATTTTGGCGTGTTCTTTAGAGTACACGACAACTGACAAGCAGTATTTATAAGGCTTTAGTTTATTTCACATTATTAATGAATACCGTGATGCCCGTGCAAATTAAGATACGAAGTAAAGAAAATTAATGCTTGAGAAGTACAATGAACATGAAATCGGAAAACTGCTACTATTTAGTCTTGCCACTGAAACATGTGACAAGTTTCATGCGATACCTCCAACAATGCTTGTTGCTCCCTTCCACAATGACAGGGATTGTTCGCATGGGACAAAAATGCGCACCTGGACTGAGGCAGGCCAGTTGGTGTGCATCTGGCGGTCCTCGTGGTGGAAGCACTTGAGCTGCAGCTCCAGGTCAGAGCGCCAGACGAGCGTCTCGTGCACCGAGGGCTTCAGGTGGAACACGTGGTTGCTCACCGCCAGGTTATGCTCCAACCGGAAGGGCGCCAGGATGATGCCATCTTTCACGGGAAATGTCAGGCGTAGCTCGTCGTCCTCTGCAAGGAATAGGCATGCAATCAGCTTCCAATCACCTGCTGCAGACACACACAGTACAGGGGGACCAGGTAGGAAAATATGCACCGTACAGGAGGAGGTGGGTACTATACAATTTGTTAGGCAATGTGTTGGATAACCTTACAGAGAAGCTCACAAGACACACAGATATATGGAGGTCGAGCATGTTTACGGGGTGGCACAATGAGCATGTTTACGGGGTGGCACAATCACCAATCTCTTATGTACTTTAGTATGCTAGGAAAACAAAATTTCTCTAAAGGGGTAGAGACACCAAATTACAAGGTTGTGTAAACCTTGTCACGCGCTTCCTTTGCGAGTGAAGATAGTCACAGTCAAGTATTAGACTCAAGGGAGGCATAGAAAATATTGTAATACTTTTTTAAAGTTCGTGGAAATGCTCGCTCTCGCATTCTAGACCCATCGCTAGCGCACTGACTGTGACGTAGGTTCACTGAAAAAACCATAATCAGGTATTTGTGAGATCGCTGCACAGTTTACTGACGTAAAAGGCGATACTGCTGGTCGGCTCCTTTCGGCTCTTTCATTGCACCCGTACGTATACCAGCGTGACAGCGTACAAACAGTTCTAAAGCACAGACAGCATGACGGTTCCCTGTAGCCAAAATTATACTTGATGGCAATATTCATTCACTAAAATTTACGAAGGCTGCCGCTAACGACACGGCGACAGTCGGCGTTGTTGTCGGTCACCATAGCAGAGACCAGAGTGGCCAGGCGGAGTGGCTTCGGCAGCAGTGAGGCAGTGTAGCGCTCCTTGGCTTTGTACCAGAAAAAACAAATGTTATCAGGACTGCTTGCTGTCTCATGCAACAGTAGCATGCCTGCCAAAGTGTGGCGACTTCGGCAATGGTGCTTCTCGTAGGTGCGCCAGACGAATTCTGCAGTTCTCTGCCTGCCCTACTCGTCGCTAGGACTAGTCAGTTGTGCAAGAAGGGACTTAGATCAACGAATCAACGCTGAAAGGTTCGCCTGCTGTCACCGCTTTACTATAGAAAGCCCATCTCAAAATAAAATAAGCTTGATAAGACGTGTATGGCGACTGCCCTCAATAGGCCTTTCCACAAGTAGTGCCGACGACCGTTCCTTGCCGCTTGATATACTACTCGGCGCACTGGGTCACACCAACGCTTCATGACGATTGTACACACGTTCTGCAATGTAAGCAATTGTCGATTTCAGTTCACTGTTGTCAACTACTCAATAGCCATTTTCATTCGCTAAAATTTGTGAATTTTCTCTCAACGATCACCAGATTGTACAAGCGAAAGCGGCGCCTTGATCAGTACGATTCAAGCTATAATTTTGGCGAGCATTTACGTGCCCCCCATCATAGTCAAAGCCTCTTCCACTTCTTCATTTTTCCCAGCCGCTCATATAGCATAAGAATTTGGGAGAAATTGTAGCGCATTGAACGACGTCCCGACATTGGCACAGCCAGGACCAACCATGTTGTCAGAGAGTGAACTGGCAACAGCTGTTCGCAAGTGACAATGACATGTTTCCGAATAGTTCGCGTAGGCGCGGCGTGCAGTATCGCCAAAACGACGCAAACATGTTTACGGATGCAGTTTATCAACTGTTTCCACAGTGTGACTCCGTCATGAGAGCATATGGCGGAGTCACACTGCAAACAAAGCAGACGACGCGCCTACTCGTTGACATTAAGAGTTTTTGGTCCACGTGACATTTCAATGTTGTCTTTTCTGTTTTTTGACATCAAGTAAAAACCTGGCAACTACAAACTGAAACTGTTGCGTACTAATAATATGATAGTAAATTATGTAATGCAATTTCGTGCTTCTAACACTGTGCTTTGTGCTTACAGAATCACTAAGCACTCTTTACAACAAAGAAGTATGGCACAAAAATTTGGTGTCCCTACCCCTTTAATGATTTAAGTGACTATGTCCACTTTTCACTTGTTCCTCCTAACGAGCTAGGTCCTCACAACGACTGAGTTCAAAGTAAAGGCTTGGTGGTGAGCTATTGAGAGGAATAAGAATGGCAATTACACTAACACATTGAACATTCACGGGGTTTAATGACAGGAGTGCCCAACACAAATAATTAAACATCAGAGTGCCCTGTGAAGAACTGCTTATTTTAACCTAAGGGAAGAGAGAACTGGAACACTGCGCATCACTTTGACTGCAACTCACTCTGAATGGGCAGAGGAGGCTTGATATCGGGAAACACAGGCTTTGTGTCCTGGCTTGGAGACAGGTATGGGGGCATGCCCGATGCTGGGGTCAGTGGTGGTGTGGGGTTGCCAGGAATGGGCGAGTGCTGGTAGTTCATGCTCCGCTGCTGTCAAAGGAACAACAACGACAACAGGTAAATAAATAAAAAATTCCACATGAGCACCACCACAGTTGCATGCTAGGGAAATAATGTGGGTGCTCAGCACACCAAAAGCTTCCACGACAGGAAACCAGGAGAATTCGAGGCAAGTACTCAAAACGTTGCCCAGTGTTGGTGCTTTTGCTCTCACTGCAGCCCAAAATTTCAAGCTTCAGTCTTTCGAAAGGAAAAACTATAAATATCCCAAAAGGAGAGCAGCTTTCCAACAAGGAAGAAGACCACAAAGAACACAACTTTCTTTTGCAAAAAGAATTCAGCTACCTACAATGACCATGCCACTCTTCCTGGCACCAGTTACAAGAATGTGATGCAAGTGGCAACAACATGAACCTGTAAGTTTTCTGCAGTAGTAACTGCAGCAGCCACTGATGGTAAACAATTGATTTCGCTGGGTTAACAATGTAGCCATTCCAGAAGCATCAGTTCCAGCAAATCTCCTTGGCCTCAAAGGCTGCTGAGAATATGTAAAAAAATTTGGGGGACATTTAAGCTCTGCCTTTTACGACGCGATAGCGTAGGCTTTAGTCATGCCGTATGAGTGTGCCTGCGGAGGCCTAGGGGTAATGCGAATGTGAACGCAAGAGTCTTGGCAGGCCGATTCTGATATCGCCCTCCCACACGAAAGGAGAGACCTTAGTTGGCAGCTCCTGCCGAACGTAAGGTCGGGCAATTCTACGTCCAATCAGCGCTTGGCTATGTCAGTTGCCAGCTACCGCCTGCCAGCACCATACTTGGGATTTTTCACTCACAATGCCAACACTGGTGCTGACGCAGGATTTTTAGCGACTGGGGCCTTTAATGCTACCGTGTAAAAAAATCAAAGGAGTGCGCCTCACCTGGAAGCCATGCGGTGCATACTGGCTGCCCTGCATGAACTGCTGCTCATACTGGGCCTGTGGCCCCATCGGCTGCTGGTAGTACTGGCTTCCCTGGGTGCCACCGGGGTAACCACCAGGTGTGGGCATGGGCTGGCCAGGTGGCCTGCCTCGTAAGGGAGAACCCTGGTGGTATGCTGCCAGTGCTCCCTGGGGTGTGGGCGCCCCTCCTCCATAGCCCCCACCCTGCTGCTTGGGGAAAGGTCCAGTGGCCGCCCCTGGGTACTGAGGACCATACTGTTGCTGAGGAGCACCCATGTAGCCTCCCTGCATGGGTCCAGCCGGGTACTGCTGCTGCTGCTGCCGCTTATGTGCCAAGTATTGCTGGGGATTAGGATAAGGCCGGCCACGAGGGGGAGGCTGCTGTTGCTGCTGCTGTGGCTGCTGCTGGCCGTACAGAGGCCCACCTGCCCCGCCCAGCTTGGAGGCCCCCAGTGGCCCCATGGCTGGTCCCATCAGGCCCCCCATCTGGCCTCCAGCTGCACCACCATGAGGAGGACCCCGCTGTGGGGGAACCCCATAGCCTGCACCAGGGAACTGCTGATGGCCACCCATCTAGACAGAGGAGGAAGAAAGGCACACATTACAATGAGGCCCTTCTCCAACCATTTCAAATCCCATGGCAAATGATACATCTTCCTCCTATGCACTTCAATCTGTGCTGCCAATCTAAGTCATAAAGAACACAAAAACGTAGAAGTGAATGTGCTCTGCAATTGCTACTCCTGGGAGAGATGCCTGGCAGTGTAGCCTAACTACCCTCTGCGGAAAAAAAATAAATAAATAAGCGAAGTGTTTGCTTTCTAAAACCCTAAAAAATGGCACAAAAAACACACAAGACACATGCATAACTATAACCATATGCATTAAGAGAAAAATCAGGGGAATGCTTAAGCGTCGCCTTAAGAGTAGACTTGATAGTGCCCCTAACACTGCCTTTTCATTCCACGAATTGTATGCGAAGCGTATACAGCTCGTTCAGTTTAAAAGCCATAGCCATTCCCAAAGTTTCAACTCAGGAATTGTCAGGAACGTTCATAGTGTAGCAGGAAAAATAGAGGCCTGTAGTTGACCAATAAGTGCCAGGAAATGGATAGGGAGTGCAAAGGGTGATTGATGGTTAATACTAAAGTCATAATAGATAAATTATTGGAAACTGAAATTAGGACAAGAAAAAATATTAAAATCAATTACAAAAATAGAAATTAAAAGAAAACTAAAAAACAAAGTGATTAGTCAATATGTTGTATTCCGCCATACTAAATGTGCCAAGTCAATGCACCATAGTCTGCCAAAGCTAAAGAAGTAGATGAGGCAAACAAACGCATCTACTCTTAAAACAAAGCCTAAATATTATTTAGCTGGTTTGGTTATTGGGGAAAGGAAGGTGCAGTATCCGTGCTGTATTCTTTCTCTGTCCAGTTTTAGCATGTTTTTTCTGTCGAAAATGATGTACCAATTGGCCCGGCAACTTTCTGTAATGCAGTATCCGTCTCACTTGTTTATGTTGTGGAGTTTAACGTCCCATAGCAATTAGGCTAAGACAGACGCTATAGCGGAGGGCTTTGAAAATTTAAACTATCTGGAGTTCTTTAACGTTCACTGACATCGTATCTGTCTCACTTCTTGGTCGACACCTACACTTACAATTAGCAGCCTACAATTGGAGTACAGGGTCCGTCAAAAATTCCCAGGCCACAGTGTCTGCTTCTGAGCACTGCTGAGAGGCATTTGACGCCCCTGATACTCACCATCTGTGTAAGGAGTAGAAGGATGATCATTCTCACCTTTACAGGACTCGGTATCTTAAACATTAACTTGAGTGCCTGATTATAAAGCCCAAATGCAGACCCTGTGGCCTGGAAATTTTTGAATGACCCTGAACATATGTCATCAGTTCGAATTCCTATCGCAAAATAGCTAGCAAATGAATGCTAAGTGAAAGGTGAAATGCTGTGACACCACCTTGAATGCTGCACAAAGAATGGTTGCAGCACAATTTTCATACAGAATCACGTGCCCATTTTTTCCCACACATTTTCATTTTAATTTTGGGCTATCCAGGGTATGGCACTGGCTTTTCGGCCAAACGAACCCTATACACTATCATTTAAATGTAGGCTGGTGTCCAGTTTGACACATGATGCTTACTAACAAAGAGTGCTTGACATGCATGAGATTAAAGGAGAAAAAGAAATTAATGTGGTATTCAGTGCAATATCTGACATGCAGAGTGACATTGCACATAGCTGTGGAAAATGTAAACTACACAATTGTAATATGTTGCTTCTACTCACTTTTAACTACCAAATTAGGTTTTGTATACATGCCCTCGCAAAGAGCAGTAAAAATAAATTCTTTATCATTGTGTCCTGCATGCCTTCAGTTCTGCTTTTTACTGGCGTGCACTGGAGTTTCTAAACTGAATCAACTTTTTCTTTCCTCCTTCAACAGAACTTGACAGCCAGCTTCAAGCAGCTGAACTGTGAAGTTAATTATGTACCACTTGCATAGTTTACCTGTCCATATTGTCCACCCATGACCTCCTGCTGTCGCTGCTCCTGAAGAGCAACAACGCTCGCTGTGGCCGTGGCTGTAGCAGTGGCCGCAGCCACCAAGGCTGCTGTGCTGAGAGCTGATGGCCCTGTTTGGAACTCCCCCGCTGTGCCGTGCCCAGCACCCGCCATGGCACCAGGCATGCCACCAGCCATGCCACCAGGGCTCTGGCCATACCTGAACAGGCACAGAGCATTGAGCTGGCAAACAAACTTCCTGGGGGATCATCCATCAATATGGGACCTTATCCAGTTTACCTGCTAGATCTGCTCATATGTGTATAGTTGTGGAAGCAATTCTCACCCAGCATATGCATTTGGAGGCTGCCGTGAGGGTGGTACTGGTGAGTAGCCCTTGGTGGGGCCCAGAGGCGACCCCGAGGGATAGCCAGCGGGGCCATACGGGCCCCCCTTAGCCTGGGGGGGCCCAGGCGCGTAGGGCGCTGCGCTCTGCGTGGTGGATGTCACTCCCCACACCGTGGTCACCACTGACAGCTGCTGCTGCTGGCTCACGGGGCCACCCCCGCTCTGCCAGCCCAGGCCCGACATGCCTCCGGCATCACTGCACAAGAAATCCAACAGCATGGGTCACCAACAGCTTTCCAGGGTCATTTATCAAACAATGCGGCAAATGAAACAATTTTTAGTGTGTTAGCACAAAGACCATCACCCCCACATGCACTGATGACTGTTTGTCCAGCCCTCCCCACGAACACACCTCTGGCAGGTGCGAAGGTTGGTAGGTGGCACAGTCTGGCAGGACAACTCAGGCAGCACTTTTAAAATGGGAATCAAATCAACTAGGACCCTTGAATCCCAAGTCAGCCACACTACTCCCAGACCCTGGCTAAAGCAAGCCTTGGCATCTGTGTCCGATGGCCTTTCACATAATGTGCTAGATTACGACTGTATGCTAATGAGTATGTGTGACTCAAAACCTAAGTGAAAACCAAAATGCTAGCGCACCCAGTACGTACTATTTGTCCAATCACACTAAACCGACAGTTACTTTTTTTTTTTTTTCTTCAGCAGTAACAGCTGTGTGGCATCTTTTCCATTCTCCCACTTTTACAGGCTCAACCTTTCATCCACCATTTGCAACTGCAGCATGCACGCCAATTCATGCATGCAACAGAGCAGCTGACACAGCACATGCACAGGCATGGCAAGCTGAAGACTGCTTAATTCCAATCAAAGTTCTATGCAACTAAAAACACTTCAGTGTGTACACTATGCCTTTCTGGAAGGTTTCTTTAAAGCATGAATTCATAAAGAGGCTACTGTACATGGGCCACAGCAGTTGCACTTGCTAGTTTTCCATTTTGATCTAGTGGCTCGCATCGACAAAATGACTCTAAGTGGAATCTATCATCTGAAAATATATATACTGCCCACTGTTCAATGCATTGCAGATATGCAATAAGCAATGCCATAGCACGTCGTTATACACATATGTATGTGTGCACAATGCAAAAACGTGTTTGAAGAAACTAACCATAGATTCATCTTTAGCATAAGTCTCGCGAGCCTAAAGGGTAAAAAAAAATTTTTTATATGCTATATTATTATCTCCAGAACAATGCTGTCTAAAAGATATACGTCATAGATAAGGGATGCATATTAAAAGTTACTGTGCCAACTTCAGATTACAAATGCCAGTTGAATTCTCTTATATTAATGAATTTCCTCTTATTCAGCTTAAACCCATTCGAGTTTTATTTGCCATAGACACACAAAAATAACATAATAAATAAATAAGAATGCAGAGGATCACAAAACTTGGAAAACTAACACTGTGGGTAAAACCATGCTTCGCCAAGGTGTTTGTCATTTTTTTACCAATTTTAAATAAATAAATAAATAAATAAAAAGTGCCCTTCACCTTGTAGTCACCAGTGAAAAGTAAATCAAGGTTAACTGACAAAGAGTAAATGTGTCAAGTATGATGATGAGTAAACGAGACAACTACTGTTGGAAGCACAATTCTAAAGCGATTACGATGCAGTAGTAGTCCGAACTAAATGATCACCACCAGAAGTACCCAGCCAATAAAAACACTGTGCTTCCATGCTATGTAACACCTCAGCAAGGCTTTACACTTATGTCTATTACCAGTGTGGCTTACATAGGTATGTCTAATATTTTTATCCCTGAAGTCATACCAAACAACTTCACAAACTGTTGAATAATATATCTAAAGTTCTAATAAAATGTACACAATTTGCAATGCTTAAAAAATGGCCAGTAGCAGGTAACCATAAGTACAACAGCCACGTTTCACATGCACTAACACAGCTCATTTCACTCACACAATGTGCTATTGAGAGCACTCCAGACATGGTGTGCTGCTAGTCGGTGACACTTGGTAGATGTGAAGCAGAGCATTGAACATTGCCAAAGAAACAAACATAACTGCTGAATGTGTTTAGTTGGTTTGGCGCAGTGCTTACGGAGCTCGACTACTGTGCTCAAGGAAGCGGGATCGAATCCCGACCTCGGCAGCTGCGTTTCGATGGAGGCGAAACAGAGTGGCATCAGTGTGCTGTGCGATGTTAGTGCACGTTAAAGAACCCCAGGTGGTCTAAATTTCCGGAGTCCTTCACTACGGCTTCTCTCATAGCCTGAGTCGCTTTGGGACGTTAAACCAGACAAACCAACCAATCAATGTGTTTAGGTCTCTTTCCTTGCCACACTGCAGGCACTCTATCACTTCCAAACAAAATCACAGCAGACACAAGAATTTCAGGAGAATGACACATTCAGCGAGAGTACCAGTTTTTGCACATTCATTTAAGCTTACCCAGAAGTACACTTCAGCACTACTGGATTTTTGTATGAACGACAGAAATATTGGGAGGCGTTCACTTGGGTAGCAAATTTACTTTTCCTAAAATAATGAATGCTGGACATTATCACTATGTTTGAAAGTGATTTCTCGATTGTAAGTGGACACATCTTTTGATTGAGTGGAGCTTTTGTAAGAGTTATTTAAAAATTTCCTTATCATTACAAATTCCTTCCCTCGGCAAATATCACATTAAATCTCCACGTAAATTACAAGAAGCAGACAAATGCAGAAGAAGCACGCACTAATGCCTGGCAAGTAGCAAATAATGACCAAAAGCATCCAAAATCAACAGGCAGATATGCCACAGTGCCACTTTCTGCTAGGTATTGTATAACTGTTTTTGTTGTCATATGAAAAAAAGAAAGCTGAGGAATCAAAACATATCGTTCAATCCTGGACTTTATAAAAGCGTCAAACCACTTTCAATCCTGGACTTCACAAAATCGTCAAACCTCTTTCCATTAATTTAATCATTTCATTATCATTTATCATTACATAACCCTCTGATGCCCTGAAGCAATAAACATTGATCATAAAGAAAAAATAAGGTAAGTGAATCAAACTTTGAGAAGGTTCCTTCATCAAACAATACATTTCTGCACCACTCTTAAATTAGCAGTTATGGTTATAGCTTTATGCACTTCTCACCAAATGGAATAAAGATAGCAACATTGTATTGAAGTAGAGGCCGCGGCTGCACTCCCCAACTGTCTCAGTAATTACACAAAAAGTTTGCACCCAACAGGATAAGTTGTGAAGTACTTTGTAGCAGTAACCTGCAACTGTCTCATATGCATGACTTGAGTAAGTAGCTGCTTCACATGATACCAATTCAAATTTTATAGGTCAGAACATGTTCTCTGCGTGTTTCTAGCACGGTCAAACATGCCAATACAATGCTCTTATATCAAGACACTTTATCTGGCGAGGACGCGGGTTCGATCCCGACCGCTTTTCGATGGAGGCGAAAAGCAAGGGGCATTTTTACTGTGCGATGTCAGTGCACTTTAAGAGCCTCAGGTGGTCGAAATTTCCAAAGCCCTCCACTAAGGCGCCTCTCACAGCTGAGTTTGGGGACGTTAATCTTTGTATGACCAAACCAAACAGCTTGTCTAAAGGCATAAATGTTAACAGTTATCACAGATGCATACATGACAAATAAAACTGCTGTAACCCCTACCGAGCATGCTCATAACGCGCAGCCCTCAATTTGTGCACATCACTACAGCACGCAAATAGACTCAATCCGCTAAACGATAGTACACCCGGGATGCAAGGGCTTTGTTCAAACATCACGGTACTGTTGACTCTATTCACGGGCTGAAACTGGCGCAAGCAGCAGGTGTCACGAAATACGTCAAGCGGATGTCGTTTACCGACATCTGTGTCGACGTTTTAGTGTAAAGCAACGTATAATGTCAAATCTCAGCTCGAGGGAGCCAATTTGAGTTTTCAGGTAGGCAAACGCTTCTCTCAATACCTGAATACTCACAGTGTTCAAGTGAAACAGCTGCGCTACATGTTCCTTATGAGCACGGAACGGTCCAGCAAGGTACTTACATATATGTTTTTGTTGTTGTTTTTTTTAAAGCGCTTTGCTAGGTAATCATACGACGGTGGCGTCAAGCACGACTCTCGTATGCCAACGTCATAGCGTTGAAAGCGGCTCTCACCTTGCGAAACCCATCGCAAGGAGCAACGCGCGAACGTTACGACGTGACAACGTGCACAGTGGACGACAGCATACAAGTCAGTGCTCGTGGAGCCTTTAAAAGTGTGCAAACAGCTGCGGCAAAGCAAATCGCATTTCTATCGCATAGAAAAACAGCCTGAGAAAATAGAGCGGACGGGGGGTATGTGGGGTTGAACGTCCCGGAGCGACTCGAGCAATGTGGGACGTCGCAGCAGAGGGCTGAGGATTAATTTAGACCACTTCGGGATGTTGCAGTGACATCGTACCTGAAGGAATTGCAGTGACATTGTACAGCACACGGGTGCCTTTTGCATTTCGTCTCCATCGAAGCGTTTATGTTTTCCACTACCACCAGGAAACAAGGTAACTCCCAGGACCCCTCTGCGACTGTCTCCCAGCAGCATAGCATAGCTACAAAAGCACACTAATGGACAAACGGTCAAAGAAATGACATAAAATTGTCTTTACAATGAGCTTATTTCCAACCTGTCCATTTACTCTCGGTGCACTGAAGCGCCAATGGAATATCCAAGTCCTTGTAAATGCGAACCAGCACGAGCGTAGCGTGCTGTCAGTAGCGCCACTAGGAAAGAAACGGCAAGCGCACATGGCACCGCAAAAGAACGTGAGACCCTGCGCACAAAAACAAGTTCGATCGCCAGCGAACTTCAAAACGTCGCGGGTCGGCGCACACGCCGGCTAGCGCAGTTCGAAAAACAAGGTTCAGGAAAAAAGTTTAGAGATCGCTGGTACGGTGGAGAAAAGAAGAAAGAAGGCAAGGAACGCACAAAACTGAAATGCAGCGAGTGGACAGCAGCACAGAAGACGCCTCAGGTTTTGCATGCGGTACGGGTTTAGTGACAAGCCGCCAAACGGCAGCGTTCACAATCGCTCTGTAGTTGACTGAAACGGTGCCGTTGTAACTGTAGCAGCCAGAACGCGACAGCAGAAACAAAGACAGGCCAATCCAGTACAATTGTTACTGGATTGGCTCGTCGTTTGAATTTTCTGCTTGCTAATAACAGCGCTGAGAGAATCAACAGGACCGCATCCGAAGTCAGCGGCGCCGATCGCGTTTTGTTCCATATGATCGGCAGAGCCCTCATTCACGGTAACGCTCTCGGCAAGCAGGCCGCTATAAGCGCGTTTTTCTCTGCAAGAAGAGGAGCTTACCTTCCGGAAAGCGCTTGTCCATCGCAGTAAACATCAGCCACAATTTCGAGTTGGGTCATGGGCGTGATGGAACACATGATTTCGCGTGGAAACCCATATAAAACGCAATCACACACGCACGCACACTCCACACATTCACGCCATTGTTAGAGGATGGCTGCCACTCGCTCGGGCGAGCGCGAGTGCGCATGCCCGGAAGCGCCGTGACGTCACGCGCGGAGCAGTCCATGCCAACCGAGCAGCTGGCGGTCGCTCGCGGTTGGCAAAGCCGCCAGCGCGACTGCGTTCGAGCGTCGAGGACGACCTTACACGCGCGCAGCGCGCAAAAGGCGGAAAATCAATATCTGCTGCACACATACACGGAAGTCCTTGAAAATCCCTTTGTCTCTGCTGCCGCCGCCGCAGAGTGTGCCGGCCGCGAAGTGAAATCGACCACTCGGATGGACGACGCTACGAGGTCGCCATCCGAATCCACGCGCGGCCGGAATGCCGCGTCGGCTGAGTTTCAAGTAGATTCTGAGCGCTGGCTGATAATGTTTGCACAATGAATGTGCGAAGTTCGCCACGCATCGATCAAGAGCGATGCGACATAGCTCGCCCCCATCCCGCAAATACCACGGCTCACAGAACACACTCCTCTGATAAAATAGGCCCGTCCGACAGTGCTTACATTGCCTCATAGATGGCGCGGGCGTCGGAGCGCGCTCTTACGCGCGCTGCTCACCACAGGTCGTCGCCTAATCGCCGCAGCTTCTGATCTTCGTTTCTTTTGAACCGGAAAAAAAAAAAAAAAAAAAAAAAAAAAAAAAAAAAAAAAACCGTGCGCGCGGAGGGCGGGCTGTTTGATCATTATGATTAGCATCTATTGTAAAACTGCCATGTCTGACGCATCAGCCCTGCTGGTGTTGGGTAGATGAAATATTTCACAGACACGCACTGGATATGCATAAATATGATAGTTACACGTAAAAGCAGTTTCCAAAGTCTACTGCAAAAGTACAAAAATTGAGTACGTCAGAGCTATCCAAAAACTCTGGAGTACGTATGGACTTTTTAAATGTGAGGACCAATGAATAACGGCTGGTAAGTTATTGGCGCGATAAGTGATAGATGGGAGCACACGCCTAACGACTCAAGACGCGACCTCAACCAAATTATACCTTCATTAAAAGTCGCAACAAGGTTAAAGTTCTCGAAATGTCAAATGTCGACCTAAGTTGAGGAGAAAGGTGCGCAACAATTTTAAGAAAGAAACAAAGTCCTGTGGAAGCCATGACAAAGGTGGTATACCTTGCCACACATGGCAGATTTGCGTTTGCAACAATAACCGAAGATCGCCCAGACCCACAAATCCTAGCGTACCTTCGCCACGCCTTCGGTGAGGTGCAGTATGGGCAAATAACGAAAAGCGCAGAAAAAGACGGAGCGAAGCGAACAGGCGGCGACTGCGCAAAAAGTTTGGGACATCACAACAAGGTCAGAAATAAAATTAACAGAAAGAGGGCGAAGAAGGAGAGAGGTCGTGCGAGGTAGGAGCAGGACGATGGGGTGGTGTGAGCAACTTCTTCAGTGTGCTCCCCTCTCACTCATAAATCGCTCAAAACCTTCCAAAACCCCGCCGCCCGAGGTAACACAAAAATGAACAGGCGCGCCGTGAAAGAGGACGGGTAGGAATCGCTGAAATGGAAAGAGGGAGAAGGGAGTGGGAAGAACATCGTGGAGAGGAGGTCGAAGCGCATGCACATAGGCAGGCGCTGTCGCGTCGTCTGCTACTGCTGCGGGACTACTTGTTTACCGCGGAGTCACGCTGATGCACTGCGGCCGAGTTCGTCTGCTTCGCGGCCCTTCGCTCCTTCCCCGGTCACTGCATTCCTTCTCTCAGTTCGCTGGTTCAATGCCGCTCTCGCCCACACGCTGCAGCTCGCTCCAGAGAGGGAGCGACGGAGCTCTCTTCTTTCTCTACAAAACAACGAACAAAAAAGGCTAAGCGTCGCCTCGCCAGCTCTCTCTCTCTACACGGTTTGCTTAGCGGGATCGAGCACTACTGGCGGTTGTACAGCGGGCCAGCAGCTAGCCTTGGCACCGTCGCTTTCCTGCCGCCACTTGCCTGCAAGCGAAGTTGGTCGCAAGGCAGCTGCGAGGACCGCCGACTGCGTCCCCTTCCTACTCGCAGCTTTCCTGCGATTTCGGAAATTTGATGTCGAGAAAACAAGGAACTGATGAGCACGTTCTCGGAATTCTGTGACGGCTGAGAGGGACACGTCGACTGGGAGCGCCCTTAGCATCCCTCATGGGCGCATATAAAACTTCACGTGTTTGCTTGCTTTCGCCTTCGACGCCATCGTTTTTTTTAGGATTCTTGTTTCCTTTTGATGACTGTCGAGACTATGAGCTTCATACGAATTCAAGCTGCATATAAACCGCCTTCTCTGAAACGATCTCAGCGTGTGACCTCGGTACTACAGAGGAGTGGTAGAAGTGAGCCACCCGCTGCTGTGGCTCAGTGGTTAAAATGCTCGGCTAATGACCCGAAGTTCCCGGGCTTGAATCCGACTACGGCGGCCACTGTGCTCTGCGACATCAGTGCACGTTGAAGATCACCACAAGGTCGAAATTATTCAGTAGCCCTCCTCCAACGGCACATCTTTATCCCTTCCTTCTTTCCCTCACACTTTCATTCCTTCCTTCCCTAACGGCTCGGTTCAGATGTCCACCTAGAAGTGTGATCAGATACTGCGCGTTTTCTTTCGTGTAACACAATTTACATTTTTTTTTTTACAACTGAGCCAAACGCACTAACCTCTAATAGCAAGTGATTTTGGACACAGTAGAAGCGATAGCCTTTAGCTATCGAGTATCATAATCGGAGGAGAAGAGGGGCGACGGTAAAAAGGGCAGAATGTATGTTCACGCCAAGAGCGACACGCAAAGTGTTCGTGTGACACCAATAAAGCAGACAGCGGCGCATTTCGCTCCCCTTTGTTTCTTTCCTTTTTTCTTTTTTTTTTGCTTTTTTTTTTTTTTTCAAAAGGTTCAGAGACCTGTACTTTTCCATTGTGTAAAGAACCAAGCGCGTTCGGTGGCCGCGTGATAGTTCCGACGTGCTTGTACGTTTGAATTCGGAGAGCCCGATTTTAGAGCAAAAAGAAATTTATTAGCCGAGGCACAGACGGAATGCGAGGACATGTGCAGTGCCGGCGCGCGAACTTTTGTGTGCGGGCGCGCGCAATACGTGTGTATGTGGGTGCGTGAAGGGGGGGGGGGGGGGGGAGGGGGGCGTGCGTGCGTGCGTTTTGCTTTCGCTGAGAGGAACGATTTCGAGGCCACCACACATACCGCGGTGCAGAGCAAATGAACGCGGCAGCAGCGCTCCAAGCGTCCACAGCCTCAACAGAAGTGGGTCCGGCGCAGCGGCTTAGGTTGTGTGCCGTCGTGCCGCGATATGCAGGCCAACTGCGAGGGGTTGCACAAGCGGCGGCGGGCCGCGAGCGTGTCTCGCGAAGCGCGAGTCCCTCTCGCTGCTTGGGTCGACTGCTGACGGATGCGCCGGACAATCGGCGCCGCCGCGACGTTGCGCGAGAGGCCGAGCGCACTACAACCACTACAACACCGCACACCGTCGTTACCTTGGACGAGAAGTTGTGCAAGCGACGCGCTGGCGGTCTTTCGTGGGTAGCTTGCAAACGGCCAAGAAAAATAGGGCGCTTACCGGGGAGGTTAACGTCCTCCCGCCCTACTGCTAGCGTCGAGCTAATGTTCCCGACATTTCTAGTGTTAAAATTATTGAAACGCCCGTTTTTCATCGTTGCGCCGCCTGAAGGAACGGTGCGAGAACGAAAAAACCTTGTGCAAGCGGGCCCTGGTGAGAAGCAAAAGTTAAGAACGGTGCATCTGAACGTTTCTGCCAACATCTGCCTTTGCACGCGTGGAATTTGCAACACTGAAAGAAACAACGGGCGCTTGAAGACTTTCTCTTCACTTTTTTTATGGTCACAAGTGCATAAGTTTAACTGAAGTCCGCAAGGTCGAATATCTGCGTAAACACGGTCAAAGGAACGACAGGTTCTAGTACAGAGGCAGAATTGTTTTTTTTTTTTTTTTTCTTTGCAGAGGGCGGAGAAGTATATTTCGAAACGAACACACAACGATCACATGATCGACCAGTCGCAGCAGTGTGACAGGCGGTGCTTCGTCTGATGGGTGTCATGCCAAGTGATCTTTGCGTGTAGGTACTTTTTTTCACTTACAAGTAAGTGCGCAGTGTCTCCAGTCTAACATGCAAGTACTGAAAAGTAGAGTTAACCGATCGATATCTTCCACGCGCTTTCATTACTCCTCACATTCGCCTCGTTCAAGGCCGTCAAGTTTTGCGCCGAAAGAAGCGAGCAAACATTCCACAGCAGGAGTGTTAAACGCGCTGCAACATCGTATAGGCGATGGGACTGCCCGTCGGTAGATGGATGGATGAAACTTGAAGCCCAGCGCTTGTTTCGCTCCGAGCGCAGCAGAGGGCAAAGAAAGATCAACATGCTCCCATTCGAACAAGAAACGCCCTGCGCGTGGACAATTACGTGTCAATAATTACGTATCAAACCAAAATAAAAGGTGCGCTCACAAAAAGGTCTATCAGAGGTGGAAACCTGGGCGCACTACCAGATATGTCCACTGGCGATAATTCCAACTCAAAGGAGGCTGAAAATGTGTTCCAACCCGTCCGAATTCCAACGCCACGAACGGCTCATTTGAGACGAGGTCGTCGACTCGCGGCACTTTTCTGCTCAGACTATGCATCACAAACTCTGCCCTATAACATATGCCCGCATTGCAACGACTATCCTCCACACTCCGTGGCCTTCTCTACACCACACAACCTGGGCATGCCGACTCAACCCGGCAGTATAACCAACTCTAACCTCACTCCCGCCAAACGAGAGGCCATGCTGTCGAGCTCGGACATAACTGACCAGTGCAAGCTAGTACAGCGGGCCAGGCTAATGGCAACCGCTGCTGTCTGGACTGAGCACCCGCCACTAACGAAGCAAACTTATCCTGAACCAAACAAATTATTTAAATCATCATCATAATCGTTGCCAAATTAAACGAACCCTTTTCAATACTCTTGATGACGACTAGATCAAAGCGTCAGTACGGATAAACCGGGTGTTCAAATTAACAGCGACCGAGTCATCCAGATCCCAAGGGAGGCAAGGAATGCAGGTCACCTTCGCCGTGCTCCCTTTTCACCTCGAGTGGAAGCATCGCTTTTCTCTGTCTGCATTTAACTTATCACGTGTGTCTGTTTTCTATTGACGTTGAACTGGCCACTCTCACGGGGCTATTAATAAATAGGGCTGTACAGACACTTGTAGGCGCCGATGAGAACGAAGACAGCAGGACGAAGGTGCATCTTTGGAATAGATCATGCCAGATTTGCTGAAGGACGGGAGGGATATCGTGTTAGAAAAGCTGGCCACCCTGTATACGCAGTGCCTGATGTCATCGACGGTACCGGGTCCATGGAAGAATGCAAACATTATCCTCATTCATAAGAAAGGGGACTCTAAGGACCTTAAAAATTACAGACCTATCAGCTTACTGTCTGTTACGTATAAGGTATTTACTAAGGTAATCGCTAATAGAATCAGGACAACCTTAGACAGCAATCAAGCAAAGGGTCAAGCAGGTTTTCGGAAACGGTACTCTACTATCGATCATATCCATACCATCAATCAGGCGATAGAAAAATGCTCGGAATATAACCAGCCCTTATACATAGCATTCATTGATTACGAAAAAGCATTTGACTCAGTTGAAACCTCGGCGGTGATGCAGGCATTGCAAAATCAGGGGGTAGACGAGCCGTACGTGAAAGTGCTGGAAGATATATATAGTGGCTGCACAGCAACCATAGTTCTGCATAAAGAAAGTAACAAAATTCCCATAAAGAAAGGTGTTAGGCAAAGAAACACAATCTCCCCAGTACTATTCACAGCTTGCTTAGAGGAAGTATTCAGAGACTTGGAATGGGAGCAGTTAGGGATAAGGGTAGATGGAGAATACCTCAGTAATCTGCGATTTGCTGATGACATTGCCTTGCTAAGCAACTCGGGGGATGAACTGCAAATAATGATTGGTGACCTAGACAGGAAAAGCAAAAACGTAGGCTTGAAAATCAATATGCAGAAGACTAAGGCAATGTTCAACAGCCTCGGGAAGGAACAGCAGTTTACATTAGGTAGCGAAGTACTGGAAGTAGTAGGCGAATATGTCTACTTAGGACAGGTAGTAACCGCAGATACGGACCATGAAAAAGAAATAACAAGAAGAATAAGATTGGGATGGAGCGCATCTGGCAAGCACTCGCAGATTATGACTAGCAGCTTACCGGTATCGCTCAAGACGAAAGTATACAACAGTTGCATCTTGCCTGTACTCACCTATGGGGCTGAAACGTGGAGGCTAACCAAGAGAGTTCTACTTAAGTTGAGGACAACCCAGAGGGCTATGGAACGAAAAATGGTAGGGGTAACATTAAGAGATAGAAAGCGTGCAGAGTGGGTCAGAGAAATAACTCAAGTTACCGACATTCTAGTAGAAATTAAGAAGAAGAAATGGACATGGGCAGGACATGTAGTGCGAAGAGAGGATAACCGATGGTCGCTTAGGGTAACAAACTGAATTACAAGGGAAGGAAAGCTTAGCAGGGGGCGGCAGAAAGTTAGGTGGGCGGATGAGGTTAAGAAGTTTGCAGGGGTCAAGTGGATGCAGCTAGCACAGAACCGGGTTAAGTGGAGAAATATGGGAGAGGCCTTCGCCCTGCAGTGGGTATAGTCAGGCTGCTGCTGCTGCTGCTGCTGCTGCTGATGATGATGATGATGATGATGATGATGATGATGATGATGATGATGATGATGATGATGATGATGATGATGATGTCCATGCTAGCGTACCAGCTTCGAGTTGTTGAACGTGGAGGTGCATTATACGACTGCCTTTCTTTTGTTTATAACCCAAGCGCCTACGAGGGACGGCGTAGTGGAGGGCTCCGTAAATTTCGACCCCCTGGGGTTACGGCCGCCGTGCTTTTCGCCTCCGCCGAAAAGCGCCAGCCGCTTCCAAGGTTTGATCCCGCGTCCTTAGGACCAGCAGTCCAGTGCCCTAACCACTGAGCCAATGTTCATTTTGGGCTGCCTGGGCGCTGCCGTATTGTTCACTGGACAGTCGTGTGCAACGCGCGCAAGCACTGTGGAAGCTGCAGCGAAACCGGTTTCCGACTGTCCAGAGGGCAGGGATTTCGACAACTCTCTCGCCCGATGCAAAGGTCTACAGATGAGCGGGCTTAACTTTATGTGACGCAAGCTGAAAGCAGCTAGCAGAAACTGCACTGTTTCGACGGACGTCACGAAAGTTCGTCCAACATCTTGCACTCATCTCCTTCATCACCGTAAAACGGTGCGGTGTCCGAAAAATGCGCATAACTGCAAGCGTCTGCGAAGCTCGCTTTTGTTTCTTTGTGTTTTGTTTTGATTTTTGCTGAATTTTCACCGAGGCGTTGCTCTGCAAGATGAAAGCGACCCGAGCGCGTGGATTCAGCGGACACCCATCAGATTCGCGCCAGGAGTCAAGGGCCGTTTGCTCAAAGCGAAGCTCGTGATTATTGTTTCTACTTACGAAGATCCGCATTTCCCCACGTCTGAAAAAAAAAAAAGAAAAAGAAAACTGCCGCAACCGTCTGCCGAACCTTCAAAGACTGGGAGAGGATGAGACACAACCCGCATTACAACAGCGCCCTACAGGCGCGGAACAAATCATAACCCCCCTCCCCGCGCCTTCTCCGAGACCCCTGAACACTTCGCATTTGCAAGGACTACAGATGCGCGTAAGTAAGGAAGGCGTCGTAACTGAGAGAGGGATAGAAACTGTGTCGCTCTCTTAGGACGCCCAAATCGCTCTGCAGTGCAACGTTAAGGAAGGGAGTGCATGGAAGGAGGTGGACAAGAAAGAGGCGCCCTAGTGGACGGCTCCGAATTAATTTCGAGCCCCCAGAAGGGCGCTTGTTATGCCTCGGTGGGTGAAGCGGCCGTCTGTGGCGTCCATAGCCGGGCGTTGCTCAGGAGCCTCTCCTCCCGCATAGCGACGAGGCCACTTGGCTCTGGCCAAGATGGGGCTTGAATCGAACATTCTGGAAGCAAACCGCGCCTGGTGAGCAAAACCAAGACGGACGGGGCTTCTGGAAGAGAGACAGCGGCTGCCCCCCCCCCCCCCCCCCCCCCCCCCCCACACACACACACACACACACACACACACACACACACACACACACACACACACACACACACACACACACACACATTAGCGTGACCTCAAGGCGTGACCACGTAAACCGACTCCTCTGTAAACAGAGGAGAGGGCGCGCGAGGACGGTGCAGCGGCCTTGGAGCGGCCGTGCCAAGGCCCCGCGTCGTCCGGCCTCGGTGCTTCCGCGACGCCGCCTCTTCGCGTCGCCCCCGGCGGAGGTTCACGGGCGACGCCGGGTCCCGTCCGAGCGCCGCAGACCAACGCGCCAGAAGAGGAGGACGCGCACATCGAACAGTTCCCCTGAGAACAAACGGTACACATTCATAGCCGAAGAGCAAAGAAAGAAAAGCGACCTACAACGTGCATTCTCCACGGCGGCGCGGCGTTTGCCAACTTAACAATAAACAGAAGTCTTCACCATGACCCGTTCTCACGTTTCGGCAGGCACCGCATCACCAGCTTCGCCAAGTGACAGCGAAGTGAAGTTGAATGGCGGGTCGGTGAAGTCCGTGGCTTATTGTAGACGTAACGCAAAGAGCCTCCAAAAGGGGCTTTTCTTTCTTTCTTTTTTCCTTTCTTTCACTTTCCGTCCGTCCGTCCGTCCGTGTCCGCTATTTGTTGACGCCACCTACCCAGTTATCTAGTCGCAATCTAGTAACAAACGCATACGCGTCAGCACGTACTCATCCCCCGCGTGCAGCATGGCCGCCTCCCGTGCCCAGAGTCCTGCGCCTGAAGATAGGGAGCTGCAACCAAAAATTCTGCCCAACTAAATCTGCTCCCTCTGGGCTGACAGGGTGGGTGTGGGATTTCCGTAGCTTGCGGCGAAAGCTTGCCTCCCTCATTCAATAAAACTCGATTAACTTGATTACCGAAAAACTCGAGTTAAAACTCGATTTAACGAATTTGAGGGGAGCCGCGGATCATTTCGTTAAATTGGGAACTTCGTTAAATCGAGGGCGAGGAAGACATTTCTCTGTCCGTTAATATGATACATTCGATTAATATATGGCGTAGCGATATCCAGGTAGTACCACAGCATCATATTCGTGAAGCATAAATGTGCCAAAAAAGAAATTGCGTACTGCGGAAACCATTGACTACAAATTTATTTGCCAGCAAAGAAGTAGCTAGCTGATATTTGCTTGCATGCGCTTTGTAAGCAACGACTGCACAGATTTTTTGTAAGCCTCAAGTGCATCGAGGGCGTCTTCCGCCCATCTCATGTGATTTAGAAAATTGTCGCAGCTGATCAAGGGCATTCAACACTTGACCCTGCGTCGGCAGGTGGCGCCATCTGATTAATGCAACTCAATATAAAATCTCGTTTTGCGCCGCGTAGTTTTGTAATAGCGGGAAGTTGCTCCGCAATGTTACCATTGGCTCGCAATCATCTTTTTGGGCGTTTTCTACAAGATAGACTAGACTTTTCTCACTTAATTTTTCGGCAAAAAGTTCGTTAAATCGGAAGAAATAGCAAATTGCATAAATAGTGCCTGAAGGAGAATTGGGATATATTCGCTAAATCGGGAATTTAGTTAAATCGGGTTTTGTTAAATCGAGTTTTGACTTATAACCAATTAGGGACGGAAGCTTCACACACTACTACAGCAATGTGAACTCACGGTTCTCACGGACTCTCACACCCCTAATCGTCTTGGCAGTACCTACCCTTTATCGTGGTCCCCCTCCTAGGCGAACTTTGGCGAGCACCTCGGCAGCGATCACTATAATTCTGTCGGTCACTCAACACTCGCGACTTCCATGGTGAAGCTCGCGTTCGGCCTGACTAAATGGCCCTCTTTCCGCGAAACAACCCATACCGACTACTCGAATATATCGCTGAACGAGTGGGTGCAGGCCCTTGAGGATCGTCACGAGCACAACGAGAGAATCAGCACACCTCCGAACACTCCCGAGGAACCTACCACATCGTGTGAAAGACCAGGCGACGTAGATACAAAAGACTCGCTTTAGGTAATTCGTACGAATGTCCCTAATGGCCTGCGAATAAGACTCGGGATACAGGGTACCGATGTAACACTTGCTGGGCTAGTTGGTGTATTGCATGAAAAAAGAAATAATTCTTCATGCAGCGTACCGGTGAACTCGATTTATATCTCAAAATGCTGACCACGTTGGATAGCTCCTGCCAATCTGGCCATGGCAAGTGGCCTCTTGACTTCAAATAACCCGCCCTGCCAGAGACATGCTCATGCGGATGACCGGGCAAACACCGACAAAATGCCGGAGTGGGGTTCTTAGTGCCAACGCACTAAAAAAAGAAAGTAGTGGTGACAGTACCAGCAGCGAATCACACACGCGGCTAATGCTTTACGAGGGAAGTAAAGGTGCGTTCACTTCCGTAACGTCTGCGGACACCTCAGCCGCGCAGAGAGCGAAAACGCGAAATAGGAAGCGAAGAAAGAGGCGCACCGGAACTATTTCGATCATCTGGTGCTGAGTAGGGGAGCCGCTGAGCTATAGTTTGGGGAAAATAATAAGGGTGCCCAAAGCATACGCTGTCCTCGCACAGTACATATGCATTTATACTGCGAAAACACTCCTCGGGGTAAATCGGGTAACCACTGCTTCATTTGTTTTGCCCTCAGGCTCCATCCAAAATGCTTGCGTCGCGAAAGAGGATTCGACACCCCGACCTCATGACCAACGCCATGACCACTGAGCCACCGCGGCAATACACACTGATCGCGTGGAGCGGAAAGCGCCACTGCCCAATGCCTGAATTGCTTGTTCTCCTGTTAAACGTTCTTCCAGCGAACAACTACGGCAAGGGTTGTTATACGCGGCCGCAGTTGTCGCCACACGCCCAGGATTTAGCCGTAGCACAAGCCGCGCCTCAGAGAATACCACGCGCCCAGCTCGGTGCTTGACCTATGCACGACCGCGCGCTTCGGCGTTCTAGCTGTGTGCCCACGGCAATGTCACTGCCGCAGCCCACGTCAAAGCACGCACCGAAAGCACTCCTCTCTTAGTGGAATGCGCCTAACTCGTTTCATTTTGTTTAATTTTCCGAATACAAAGGACAAGCCTACACCGAAATGCAAAAACACACTTGCACTTCGTAGAAACAATCCGGAACTCTTCATGAACTTTGGCCTCTTTTTCTTCGCCTCCTTTCAAATCCTCTTTCTCCCCTCTCCTAACGGTTGTCGTGACGCTGGGGCTACGTCGACCCGGCCTTCACTTGGTAGCGTGCAGAGACTCGGGGTTGAAGTAGGATTGAATCTTCGAAGTTGGTGAAATATGTACAAGCAGGTTTAATGGCACTTTGAGAAACTTATTTACAAGATTATTTACATGAAGAAGAAGGGTACACCAGCAAAATGACAAGCGTTAAGAGTTCATAGCGAGAAGCGACTGGATGAGCCGTTTACCCAGGGCCCAGAGCGACATTTCGTGCTCTGCAGCGTCCTTAAAAACCCCCTATGTCCAGCCCCTCTCTGAAGATGCTGACCAACCAAATCCAGGGCACGCCCCTCAGGTATCGGCATCCAATCGAACACATCACTGCACTGATGGTCTGAAGCACTGACTGGTCCGGCATTCATTCGTTGGGCGTGATCACTTGTTGGCGGGAAAAGCTTGGGAACGGCGAGGAGAGGAGGTACATTTCTATTCTTCAGCAAAGAAACCACAGGCTGGTTCTGACAAGGGGTTTTACTTCTCAGAAACCCGAGTGCACGTGGCGCCGCATAGGGCTCCCAACATGGTCCCTTTTCGACAATTGCAAATCTTTCCTGCATTCCCGGGAAATCACTTAATGGCCGTATGAGTCATGCTCCTTTCTTGTCCTGCACGTCAGCGGACATGTCACTCTGTCGTCTCCTTTGGATAGGAGGCATTCATCACTGGAGGATAGCACTTCTCGACTGGAAGGGTGAACAAAAGAAAGAAAGCACTTCCTGCTATTTCCCGCAGGGGGACGTTTCTTTGTGTTTTTCCAGACGTTCTCTTGACAGGGTCAATTTGGCATTTGCAGGTTGTCCACAAAGCAAAACATGCTTACAAAACAGGATTCCTGGAAACAGGCTCACTTAGAGCCATTGGACCATCACCACATATTCACAAAACTTATCCATGCCCACAGGCGAACAATAGAGCGCGCAATTGCGGATGCTTGGTCGTAACAGCCTCCTCCCCCGCCAGAAGAGTCTCGGAGGGCAGCAGTCCCAGCTGCTGCATGAAGAGACGACTTAATGGCCTGCACGTGAACGCTTGAAGCTCGCTGTTGCTTGTCGCGTTGTCTTGATTGTTGTAGGCCAAATTGCTCGAGCTGTCTGAAACTCAACCACATGTCGAAGCAAGCACTCGGCTCCCGTCTGAAGAGACCAGGTCAAAAGAAAACTGCCATTGTTGTTCGAGAAAAGCCCACACTCAAGACGTTAGGACCTACGTATTCCTAGAAAACCAAACGTGCTGCTTTACATAGTCACACATATACAAGCGCACGAAAAAAAAAAAAAACCTGATTATCAATTTGGATACATGGTGAGGAACATCTCGGACCGCTTAGAAAGAGCGGCTAAGCGCGTCCGCATTCCCATTTAACTTCCCCTTTTTGTATCTTATTTCAAAATTGTACTGCTGTAAAATCAAGCTCCACCTAAGAAGGCGACTGTTCTTCGATGTCGCAGTTTGCAGCCAAGCTAGGGGACAATGGTCCGTCTCTACGGTGAATTTGGCCCCTCCAAGATAGCACTGCAATTTTTGAATGGCCCATACAATGCAAGCGCACTCTTTCTCTGACGCGCAATAAGCCCTCTCTCTAGAACTCAGTTTTCTGCTCAAGTAGAGCACGGGGTGCTCATTACCGTCGTCATCTCTCTGGCAGAGAACCGCACCTAGCCCTCGATCACTGGCATCACACTGGACCGTGAATTCTCGGTCATAGTCTGGAGCTCGCAATACCGGACGGCTAATCAGCACAGCCTTCAGGTTTACGAAGGAGGCTTCCTTTTGTTCGTCCCAGACTACATTTGTCGGTTCTGTCTTGCGGAGAGCGTCGGTCAGAGGGCTAGCCAAAGCTGAATAGTTAGGGATGTAGTGATTGTAGTACCCAGTCAGACCTAGGAATGCTCGAATTTCCGTCTTCGTGCTCGGCCGCGGATAGTCTGCTACCGCAGAAATCTTAATCTCGCTGGGTTTCCTGAAACCTTGACCTACATTGTGACCCAAGTAGTCCACGGTCGCCCTTGCCAGGCAACATTTCTCGGCCTTTACGGTTAGTCCAGCTTGACGCAAAAGGCTCAGTACAGCTCTTAGATGTACCATATGGTCCGCCCATGAGTCGGAAAAAACCGCAATGTCGTCTAAATAAGGCACCGCGAATGTTTCACACCCCTTTAAAACCCTATCCATGAGTCGGGAAAAACAAAATGGAGCATTTTTGAGCCCGAAACTCATCATTGTTGGCTGGTAGCTGCCCGTCGGAGTGACGAAAGCCGCGTATCTGCTGGCGCGTTCAGTGAGCGGTACTTGCCAGTATCCTCGAGTAAGGTCCAGCGTAGTCACATATGCCGCTCTACTGACCTGTTCTACTCTCTCCTCAATATTCGGAATAGGATACACTTGATCCCTGGTGAGAGAATTTAGCTTTCGGTAGTCTACCACAGGCCTAGGGTCTTTACCTGGAGCTTCTACTAAGATCATAGGCGAAGCATAATCGCTTTCCGAGGGTTTTATTACTCCCAATTCCAGCATGCGAGTTACTTCCCTATCCAGAATTTCTCTTTGCCTTGGAGAAAATCGGTAGCACCTTGATCGCACTGGCACGTCTGAAGTCAGCTCAATATCGTGCTCAGTCAAATCAGTTCTGCCTGGCCTGTCCACGAAGCAGGCCTCAAACTCTGTTATTAGCTCGCCCAGATCGGACAGCTGGGATTTCTTTAGTTCTCCTCTCTGCTCCGTCTTTTTGTGAAGCTCCTGAGCGTTGCTTCCTTTTCCGCTGAGGCAAATCAAGTTATCCCCCATCTCCTCGGGAAGGTTTAACGTTAGATTTACCACGGCTTCCTTCTGCACATAAGGCTTCATAAGATTGCAATGATAAATGCGCACTGCTTTACGCCTATCGGGGATTTTCACTGCGTAGTTAGTGTCAGAAAGCTCTGCAACGACTTTAGCAGGTCCTTCCCACTGTACTTCGAGCTTATTCTTGGGATCATTGGCTTGCTCCATAGCTAAGTCCTCTCGGGTTCCACTTAGAAGTCTCGTGAGATTACTAGAGACTGGCGGCAAGAGGTTACTCTCAAGAACGTCCTCATTCCGCGTCTCATCAAGCTCACTTTCAAGTTGACTTATCTGAGATGCCTCGCTCTCAAAGTTTTCTGACCCGCTATCTTCCGCATCGACCACTGTCTTAACTGCCGTTTCCTCCGCTGTGGAATTTTCTGGTATGAGCAGTGTAGCTAGTTCTCGCGCCTTTGAACGTGTTAAGGCCTGCACATCTCTGTCTCCGAAAATCAGAAGGCAAGCTTTGACCTTCTCGTAGTTGTCCGCGTCCTCCTTGTTTAGCCGCGCGACAACCTCCGCTGCCTCGCAGGGCAGAACCGTCAATAATCTCTGAGACCACGTGTCTCGCTGGAAGGACAGTTCTTCGCAAGTTCGCTCAAAGTTACTTAGATACAGACCGATATCCCCTGATATCACATATGGCTGCATGTACTTTGACATCTTGAAATCTGCCTCCTTGTTGAGAAGAGGTACCGCTAGCTGGGGACAATTGCCCGACCTCTTGCTCAACTCTACTTCTAATTTCCGGAGCTCAATTTCTTGGTCCAGCTTTTTTGCTTCTCTTTCAAGCTTCTCACGTTCGTGCTCCCTTTCCTCTTTTTCCCTCTCAAGTTCACGCTCCCTTTCCTCTTTTTCCCTCTGACGTTCGCGCTCACGCCTCTTTTCCTGTCTGAGTTGTTCCTCCTTGTTTTGGGCGATGAGGTTCCATGCTTCACTGAGCTCCTCATCATCGGCTCCCAAATCAGTGATTGCCTTTAAAATCAAGGGTTTTCGTGCCAAACCACTTGTATCAATTCCCAATTCCTCACACAACAGCAACAGGTCCGGTTTCTGCAGCTTTTGTAGGTCCATGATCGCTCCGAGTGTCGGCTACTTCCAAAACAACTGTGCAAACTACCAAACCTAAAGGCGTTTCCACACTCTCTTTTTACCAGTTCTAAAATCTAACCCTGTTCTAGAACCTGGTCCACATCAGAAGAAAAGCCAAGCACTCACCCACACATGCGATCGATGTTCCGAGCTGCCCTCTTGGCCGATTGTTGCTCCTGCTTGTTGCTTGAGATGCCACCTCCGATCACAAGGTGTTGTGGCTTGTAGCTTCAGATCCACCTCCAATCACCAGATGTTGTGCTTGTAGATTCAGATCCCACCGCTGATCACCAGTCGTTGTGCTTGTAGATTCAGATCCCACCGCTGCCACCAGTTGTCGTGACGCTGGGGCTACGTCGACCCGGCCTTCACTTGGTAGCGTGCAGAGACTCGGGGTTGAAGTAGGATTGAATCTTCGAAGTTGGTGAAATATGTACAAGCAGGTTTAATGGCACTTTGAGAAACTTATTTACAAGATTATTTACATGAAGAAGAAGGGTACACCAGCAAAATGACAAGCGTTAAGAGTTCATAGCGAGAAGCGACTGGATGAGCCGTTTACCCAGGGCCCAGAGCGACATTTCGTGCTCTGCAGCGTCCTTAAAAACCCCCTATGTCCAGCCCCTCTCTGAAGATGCTGACCAACCAAATCCAGGGCACGCCCCTCAGGTATCGGCATCCAATCGAACACATCACTGCACTGATGGTCTGAAGCACTGACTGGTCCGGCATTCATTCGTTGGGCGTGATCACTTGTTGGCGGGAAAAGCTTGGGAACGGCGAGGAGAGGAGGTACATTTCTATTCTTCAGCAAAGAAACCACAGGCTGGTTCTGACAAGGGGTTTTACTTCTCAGAAACCCGAGTGCACGTGGCGCCGCATAGGGCTCCCAACATGGTCCCTTTTCGACAATTGCAAATCTTCCTGCATTCCCGGGAAATCACTTAATGGCCGTATGAGTCATGCTCCTTTCTTGTCCTGCACGTCAGCGGACATGTCACTCTGTCGTCTCCTTTGGATAGGAGGCATTCATCACTGGAGGATAGCACTTCTCGACTGGAAGGGTGAACAAAAGAAAGAAAGCACTTCCTGCTATTTCCCGCAGGGGGACGTTTCTTTGTGTTTTTCCAGACGTTCTCTTGACAGGGTCAATTTGGCATTTGCAGGTTGTCCACAAAGCAAAACATGCTTACAAAACAGGATTCCTGGAAACAGGCTCACTTAGAGCCATTGGACCATCACCACATATTCACAAAACTTATCCATGCCCACAGGCGAACAATAGAGCGCGCAATTGCGGATGCTTGGTCGTAACACGGTGAAGCTGGGTGTCGGTCGCGTGTAAGACGGTTACTGCTCCTTCCATTTCCTCATTACCACCAGCATATTGCTGTCAAAATGCTGCGTCCGGGTGTAGGAGCGCACGCGACTTCCGTGCGAACCTGTATAAACAGATATGGAATTTGATTTTCAGGAAAAGAAACAGTGCAGAAACTATGCCGTTTATCGAGCTCGTTAAATAACACACAGTCTACTAAGTACAATTACCATTACAATAAGTACAATATCTATAATTCTCGCTAAAGCGTCACTTCATTCTTCGATGAACGTATGACGGCGACAGTTACGTACTAGAACACCAAGTGTAGCAATTAGAACGGGGAAAAAAAAATACTGAATATCGAGCAGGGAAATAAATTTGGGCATCTCGAGTACCTCGAGTATCACGATAAGTTCATTGGTTTCACCGCGAGCATACTGGGCCCACGGTAAGTTAGCGTTTTCGCGGTACGCAAAGGTGTGCCATCATCGCTATCTGAGGAAGCGTTCTGTCTTCGCCGCGGAATCCGAAAGAGCAAGCCATTGTTTTCTGGGGAGGAAATGGCGGAGGAGGAGGGAGAAATGAAAGAAAAAGGGAACGACCAGTGTCGCGGCGCGCGAATGAGTCTCCGTAAGGAGGGAGGCTGCTGCCCGTGTTGTTGTTCGTGACTGGCCAATGTCGCGCGCACGCACGTGGCCCCAAAAAGGCGCGTGCCACGGCCCCACGAGGAAAGCGGCGCCCGCGGCGCGCGCCGCAGTTGGATCAACGTGACGCGGCGGCGGCGCTGGCGGCTGTGCAAACAGGTCGCTCGGCCAAGGTCGCTGCGCCGTAGCCGGGCTGCGGCGCATGTGCGCGCTGAGCAACAGCTGCGCGCGATACTGCGCGAAGGATGCCTGCGCGGCTCCGCGACCCGGACACCGGCGCGCGTGGGCGACCGACCACTGTAGCTTTATTGTGTTTTGAACTTAGTGCCCAATCGTTCTACTCACTCGCCCGCGCGGCATTTTGCAGTATTAAAACAGCTCGGACACGCAGTGGGTGCCTCGTGCTCCCAGTGCGCCGTGACACCCCCGGGGCTGTGTGATACACGGAACGAACGCTGTTACTGAGCGAGGGTATCTCTCGATGACACTGGCCCCGCTAATCTGCATTGTGGCAGGATGCCGAAAAATAAGCACTCCGTTTCGCACTCGGCCAGAGTCGAACGCGATGAAATGCTGAGCCTTTCGCGACGGTGTCACTAGGCAGAATAAAACGATAAGACAACCAGTCAAGTTTATCTTACATCGCCTACACAACAAACACCTACAGATAATTTTAATTGAAATCTGAATCCACGCTGAGCTGAAGGAATAATAAATGGCCCTAACAAAAGCTGCGCAGCCCTTGTCAGGGCCATTTTTTTTTTTCCTTCAGCTCAGCGTGGATTCAGATTTAAGATGCACTCCATAAAATATTTTAAAAATATACCGTGTGAATAAATTAATTAGGCAGCGGATATGACGCCAGTTCACATCAGACAAATAGCACAAATTTCTCAAAACAATATACTGACAGCGTCAAGACAACGGATGAAAATTGTGAATATATGTCGTCCGCATGTTCCCGTACATGAACCGCTTCGGAGTCCCGCAACTCGACACTACATAAGTACGCTGCAGATCAAGAGGCCACGGGTTCGACCAGAGTACGCAGACAGTGTTTCGATGCTTGTCAACAATATGAAATAGATTTTTTCGGATATCGATGCCACAAGCCATGCTACTGAAACCTTCGGTATAGCTTGATTAGTTTATCCGCAGACTGCAATAAGGTTCCGACAAAGCGCCTCTCATTCGCCGCTGTTCCAATACCGACGCAAAAAATTGCGATTCCAAGCAAAAGCGATCCAAGTAGGGTGCCTCGATTCTTTCGCCTCCGCTTTCCCATCGAGGCACCCTAATTAACGCCAGCTGGCGTCCAGCGGTGGCGAAGCATAATTTGATATCCTCGCTGGGATCACCACCGCAAGCATCTACCAAACACACACGTTGAGCTCACAAGAGACACAGCAGGCTGCTCGTCGCACTCATCCTCGATTACCGCCGGCACTTGGGAGTATCTGCGGGTGGTAGCGAGCGCCCTCCTCGTGATTAGAGTTGCTATATAGTAACTCCACTCATGATAAGCGCTCAGCTACGCCGGCCTCGGCTGCTTGCAGAGAGAGGAAGGTCGATAGGTGTGCTTGGCACGCGTGGGTCGAGCGAACGTTTACACGATGCTGCGTGCACTGCTCCCAAGTGTCACCTGTCATATTCATCAAAAACGTTTATACTCGACAAATGAAACGCGGTATAAAGCCTTCCGCGAGGCTTCGTGAAAAATTCTGGACTGCGAAGGTCATGTGATTGATAGCGGTGATGCCAGATAACGAATTAAACTAACTGTTTATGGTAAACCTTAAGACGGACTTATGAAGGATCTACAGGGTCGTGTGAGTAGATGCTGCTGGCGTGTCTCGTCCGCCTGTGTGCTTGGTACTCTCCTCGTTCCGAAAGCCCGCTCCGAGGAGTCGAACCTACGGGCTCCTCTGCAAAGCGTTCAGTTCGAAGATAACTCAGGCTTCTCGGAGGCTGGGGGTTCTCGGCGCGAGCAGAGTTGCAATGGAAGCGGACGATGGATAAACAGGTCGTATTTCACGTGACTTCATCGCAGCTTTACTGGCAACCATGGCACGCAGAATCAGAGAAGTAGAATGAAATAGAGCTCTAGCTGGACGGCGTTGCAAAGCGTATCAAGAGTCCGACAAAGAGGAAGCGCAGCAGGGAGGAGGCCGGTAAACCGGCGCCGACGCGTCTGAAACATTTTTTTTTTTTTTTGCGTGTGTATGTGTGCTTTTAGTTTCGAACTGCCCAACGTTATGGCGTCTCCGCAATACAGTGTTGCCACAACTGCCGTCTATTAAACCTGATAGAGAATAGGGTCTATACGTGCAAAACACCCCCTGAAATTTTCTGATAATGTATAACACCCACCGAAAATATTTCTGACTACGCCACTGCGCGCGACAGACATGTTTTAGGGGACCGCAGTAACGCTACAAGATGCGACACAACAGCAGAGCGTACGAGAAGAGGAATGAACAAAAAAAAAAAAAATGTCCTGCGGCGCCTTGAAGCAGCAGCGCCTTGGCGAGATGGTGCCAACGTCAGCCAAAGGATGGAACGCATGGCTGGTGCTGAAGGCCACGCGCTTCGCTGCCGCCGTACGCGTGCTATCGGCCACAGCTCGCGGAGCGTCCTCCTCCGTGCGCTGCTGCTCAAGCTGCCGCCGCACACGGGGAGAGACATGCTGGCTGCCATCGTGCCCCAGGAATCCGTAATCAGCCAGAGAGGCACTTCAGCGGCCGCCGGGTGTGCTTGCTGACTTGTTAGCAGCCAACGAGTTTAGGTTTCTCTGAAGACCTCTGGCGCTGCATAGTTACACACACCCAAGAGGTTTTCAGAGTCATCTAACCAGCTAGCCCGCACGCAAGTACTACTCAGTTTAGGTTTAGTGCGAAAAAAAAAAAAAAGAAAAAGATCTCCTCGTACTGCGAACATTTAAAGCTTTTTTATTTATCAGAAAAATATGCCGTCGTCTCGTCAATGGCTTCGAACTATTCGGTGGCACTAACCACCAAAAGTGTTTTAGTTTAAAGCAGTGAAATTCGGTTCTTTAGATATCTAATTAGAATCACTTAATAGCACTTTAACTGCCGTCTGCCGAGACTGAGAGTCTGTGTTCCGGAAAAAGATGTTTCTTTATAACTCGCTTTTTTTACAAATTTTGGGAAGTTTTGGCTACAACATCCGATATATGGCGTGTTGTCCGGCCTTCATTTTCACACACACACACACACACACACACACACACACACACACACACACACACACACACACACACACACACACACACACACACACACACACACACACACACACACACACACACACACACACACACACACACACACACACACACACACACACACACACACACACATGTATATATATATATATATATTGAATGGATGGATGGATGGAGCCAACACTGACACCAAGGAAAGCATTGGATGTCAGTGTACAGCGTAGTGTTGATGATTGCGAAATATTTTGACTAATAATTTTATGGCAGAAAGACAATTGCTTAGATAGTAGAAAAAAAAATAAGAAAAAAACGTGCAGTTCATTATAAAGCGCCGCACAGGCCACGAGGCGGACAGTGAAGACTCCCCGCGTGATTCCGTCCCTCAACGACTCCATCACTCCTCCATATGCCATCATCTCCGTGCACTGACAGTCGACCAGACCTTTAGTGGCGCTCTGTGAGCGAATCTGCTGCGCTCATTTCCCTGTCGTCCAACGAACATGACTTCTTGAACGCACTATGACAGCTGTGGTTAGCCTATGTAAACGTCGTTTTAATCGGCGATGTTGAACGCCTTTAGTGTTTCGGAGGTTCTCGCACTTGCCACGAGCCAAACGTTTTCTTGCCTCGAACACAGATGCACATACGCACATATTACACAAAATTTCTACCTTCATTAAAGGTACCTGCAACGTATCTTGAACATCGTAAATACACTTTGCTCGTATTATATTGCGCTGTCACGAACATCTCAGCTTGCATTTCATTTATTTATGTAATAAGCATGTTTACTCTCTCTCTTCAGGCTGCTGAACTCGCACCCTCTTCGTTTACAGACCATTCGAGAGACCATCAGACTTGACATAAACGTCACGACGCAACTACAATGAAACAATACATACAACGCATTCGAAGAATTCTTGCTCTACGAAACCCAAGAAGCAGTGGCTTTTAACAAAGAATGTACGCCACACTTCGTTTAAAGACCCCCCCCCCCCCCCCCTTCAAGAAAGCTACCTACAGTTCGAGTAGGCAGTAAATCTTTCCGCAAAAATCCCAAGTCAACGCGTCCACGGCAGGACTGGAGCCGCAAGCGTAGACTCTGTAATTCCTTCGCGACGGTTCGAGATTGAAAGATAGTGAAATTTCTCGGCATCTTAAGCAGCGGCACAGGCAATCCGCGGGCGGTTTACCTGGTAAGCGCTTGTTTACAACCGCAAATCCTATAATTCGTTACAGTGGAAAGCCTGTTAACTTCGTCACCGAACAGTGAACTAATAAACAGCATTTATAGCTCTTGTTTAGCCGTCTTTTGTGACTATCACACTTTTGGCTCGGCTTGCGAACTGAGGCTTCCCCTCCACCCTTGGTCAATTCTCTTTCATGCCATACTTTTTTAAGATTTGGTAACAAATTATGCCCGCACTAGTGCTTCGTGCTCGTGCCAGGGGGCAAGGATACATGGGCATAGAGCAAACAGCGACAAAGGATTCACGCTATCCATCCTGGCGCACTCCCATATGGGTAAAGTTGAGCACAAGTACGCGTAAAAAGCTAGTTGTCCTCAGCAGGCTTATCTTTTGGTCTGGTGTGGTCCCTATGACGCCCCAAATTCTTCTCCTAAATAGGAGAAGAATTTGGACAAGAGTGGTGTCTCTTTCTTGTTTCTGCCCTTGCCGCGCCGCAATTCATTTCATCATGCACTAACTCGCCCCTAAGGCTGTTATTCCTAAATAGATTTTCACTCCGGCTATTGCCAGATTGCAATGGATGATCTGGACCGTGAGGAGAAGGCGTTTGTAACATCTGATAGGTTCTAGCAATTCGAAGTTGGCTCATGCAAAGCGCCAAACACGTTCGGGCGCATAGTGGACACCCTTCCACAAGGTTTCAAGTGGTGCACGTATACCTATGCTACTTCGAAAACGTCATTCTCCAAGTCCTTTCTTCTCATCTGAGTGGTAGGTCCCGCCGCGGTGGCTCGGTAATTAGGGCACTCAGTGCTGAACCTAAGGACGCGATATCAAATCCCGGCCCCGGCAGTCACTTTCGATAGAGGCGAAATGCAAGGATCCCGTGTACTGCGCGATGTCAGTGCACATCAAAGAAGCCCGAGTGATTGAAATTTCCTCAGTCTTCCACTACGGCGTCTCTCATAACCTGAGTCGCATTTGGGCCTTTAGCTCCATTAGCCAAACCATCACCTCAGTGACATTTAAACTGTTATTTCCGTTTTCCGTTATGCCGTTTCAGCTCAACTTATCCAAGTGTCGTTTCGCACGTCATCAGACTACCATCATGGTTAGTTTGGCTTGTTCTGGTTTGTGGAGTTTAACTTCCCAAAGCAACTCAGGCTATGAGAGACGCTGTAGTGGAGGGCTCCTGAAATTTCAACCGCCTGGGGCTCTTCAACGTGCACCAACGTCGCATAGCACACGGGCGCCTAGCTTTTCGCATCCGTAGAAAAGCAGCCGTCACGGCCGGGATTCGATCTTGCATCCTTAGGTACAGTAGTCGAGCACCCTAGCTACTGTACCACCGTGGCTTATCTTTTGTTTCAGTTGTTCGCGGAACGGGAGCGCGCTGGACAATGTTTTTTGTTTTTTTTTTTCTTGCCCACACTAATTTATGTACCCGTAACGGAGCTGCCTAGCAATAGTTGGTCCTCAGAAGAGCTTTCAACGGCGGTTGCTTCATTTGTAAAGTTATGCGGCACGAGCCATACATGGCATGAGGCAGCAATCAGGTACGTATCTCATTTATTTATTTATTTTGTGATTGAGTGAGTGAGTGAGTGAGTGAGTGAGTGAGTGAGTGAGTGAGTGAGTGAGTGAGTGAGTGAGTGAGTGAGTGAGTGAGTGAGTGAGTGAGTGAGTGAGTGAGTGAGTGACGTCGACGAAGGGCGGGGGCAGCCACTGCCAGAACCGTTATTTCACCCAAGTCGCGCGCTCTCGTGGTAGCAACGGCATGAGCGGGGCCGGGACCGACCGCGCCGGCATTCGCAGACTATATCGCAGCAATCGGGCCGGCCCAAGCTCGCACGAGGGCAGAGGAGCCTCGCCCAGCTGCGCGGACGACAACCCGAAGCGGAGTGGACCGCGTGCAAGACGCGCGCAGGGGCGTGCCTCGGAACGGGGTCGGCCGCCGCGGCGTCCTTTGTTCCCCCGGCGGCCTTCCTCCCAGTGCCAAGGAGGACGACGTGCGTGCGACGCGGGCTCATGCTGCCCGCGCACGGCGCCGCGGTCGACGCCGACGTGTCCCCGATTTGCGTCCTCGAACCCCGCGAGGGACGTCCGAGGAGGAGGACGCCTCTTCCTCCTTTTGTCTCGGCACCCTCCTCGCTGTTGACCGTCCTCCTCCGGAACACGCGCTCTGAGGACAGCCGCCTCGGCGGCATTTCACTAGCGCGCTAATCCGCTGGGAGCAAGTTGCAGGGCGCCGGAGACCAGCGATCCACGGGACAGAAAAGTTGGCCACGAACAGGAAGGCGTCACACGTCGGCCGGCCCGACAGGTGCCTCGGAGGCGGGTAGCCACTGCATAATGCTCGCTCACGCACTAACGACTAAAGACGAGTGAGGACAGACGTATTTCTTGCCAGTTTAGAACAATTTGAGGAAAGATTTCGGAAACATATCACTTATTTCCCTGCATTTTTTTTTTCTCCTCCAGATATTCTTGCCCAAGACGGGGACGTTTTAAGGCGTGAGGCCCAACACTCAGTGACACTCGAAAACGTAACATCTAGAAACAAATTATTCCTGAAGTAAACAGGAAGTCAGAGTGGCGAGATAAATATTTATTCATGACTCCAGGCTTCAGAGGAAAAGTTGTGCAATTGTTTTGCTATTTCATTCTCTTCATCGCTCATTTCAAGCGTCAAGACAGAAACGAATTTAAGGGCGCCTCTTGCACGTTGCGGCTGGCAAAAAGGGCGAGGGTCCTATGGCAAAACTGATCACAATGTAAAAAAAAAAAAAAATGGACTAACGCCGTTTTTCTACAGAATGGCTGTCGCTTGCGGAGGGCGTCTACGCCCTATACTTTCAATGGGCTGTTGAGATGTGTCCGGAATTTGACTCTCGAAGGTGGGCGCCAGATTAGGCCAGAGCTATAAAGCGCCCAATCCCAGAGTAACACTACGCTGCTCGCCAAGTCGTTAGCGTCCTACGTCACCCTGACGTCAAAGACATCACCTTGTGCATCTCACCCGAGCACTTCGCCTCTTTTAGGCCCTCTGCCGCCCGAACGCCGCAGGGTTGTTTACCCGACGGCCGGAGAAACAGTACGACGTCCCTCCGCGTCGCTTGAAGCTCGTGCGTGGGAGAGACGACGCCCGCGCGGCCGTTGAACAACGAAGCGCTCGGCAAAAGGTCGCTCCTTACGCCAACGCGCGCGCGGGAAAAACTGTAGTTTTGTTTCGTCATATCGGCCAGGCTCTTCCCTAGAATCTTCGGAGACCCATGCTTCGCTGTGACACTGAGGGACAAAAACGTGGGGAGGGGGGGGGGGGGGGGAGGGGACTGAGGTCTATAACACAGAGTGGATTCACCGGAGTAGCGCGCGTGTCGTACCTTCCCTTTTGGCGTTATAGAGCCGCTTAGCCTTCGCAAACGCGATTTCGTAGTCAGACAGAGTGCGGCACAAAAGTAAGCACGGGCACCAGACAGTGAAAGCGAGGAGGGAAAGCAAGGTAGCCGCGGGCGCCGCCCTTCCAGCTTTCTTTTTTCCACGCAGGGTACCACGCTTGCAACATTCCCGGCGAGTATGAACTGATTCGACCGTACACCGGCACCTTTCGCAACGAGGCGGGCTGCGGGTCCTTTCCCCTCTCATTGATGGCACCAACCTTCCCTCCCGGTTCGCCGCCGATACGCGCGTTCACTCCCTCGCCCGTTGCTAGCAGCGCCACCAGCAGATCCCGACGCCGGCGAAGGTTTTTTTCGCAAGAGCGACTTCGCAATCAATTCCCGCAGCGGCCCCAATTCCCTACTCCCGCGGATCTCCCTCTCCGCCACGCCAGGCACCGGATCCCCGGTTCGGTTGCGGACCGTCCGTAGCTCGGTAGCGTCACGGCGGAAATTTTCGAAACGGCGGCTGGACTGGGGCGTGCCTGCGTCCTCCTCCACTTTCCTTCGGTGCCGACGACGTACGAGAGCGGGTCGCGCGAGGACTGAGTTCCGGCCTCTCCGGCGGGTGATTACGAAGGGGACGGAAGGGGTGTCCAGTTCCCGCGGCCCCAGGGCTAGATGAAAAAACCCTGCAGCGGTGATTTATAACGGGGTTGTTTCACCGGCAGCTTTCTTAATTGTTCCTTCAACCGGAGCCAATATGGAAGCCCCGTTGCTAGGCGACCGCGGCCCGCCGCCGGATCCCCTTGCGCTCCGCCGCGAGCCACCTCAAGCTGTTCACTGCGCCTCCACCTGTTCCCCCAGGAGCCCCTTGACGGCGATCCCGACGATTACGCGACTGTGATTCTTAATGAAAGCATTGAAGTTTTGCTGGAAGAAGTTCATAAAACTCCATTTAATGCGAGTAAACGGACTGCTTACGGCGGTTGGCACTCACGATTCAGATAATGGCGAGTCACGGCGCAACGCCAGAGACGAAGATGTTTGGGCGCCCCCATAAGAGACACTTTGAAAATCTGAAGCCTCCCCCCCCCCCCCCCCTTGTTCTTTTGCCCAGGTGGAGGCTAAGGGGCACAAATAGTGAAAAAAAAAAAAAAAAGAACTGTACGCGGAACGAGAGGAAAGCATAGCTAGGGGTGATGTGTTTCATGTCGGGGTGATCACAGCTGGTGCAGCGTTGGAAAACGTGGCATGACGCAGTTCACAAAATTGCGGACGATCGCCTCATCCAGGCCTGCTGACATTTAGCCCAAGATTGAACGAAAATGTGGCGATCGATCATCGGCTAGGATTAAGGAGAACTGTACTGTTTGCCAATGAAAGTCGGTTCACGTCATAAATACGCATATTTTCGATCTGCATTAGTAGCACAGCTGATGCTGACGCCTGCATGCGGCGCCTAGTATTTCGTAGCGCAGAATGCTAATTAAACCGCAAGTCTCTGGAAACACGCTGGCAAAGTAGCACCACGAGGCCCGCTGCGTGAAACAGCTTTAAAGGCCGCGCGCGCGCTGACAGCGGCGCCCAACTGACCCCGAATAAAATTCGCTTCACCTGCGCGCGTACGTCACGCGGCGGCCGCAAAGCGCTCGCTTCGCATAGCGGACATCGACGAACGCGAAAAAAAAAAAGTAAAAAAAGCAACGAACAAGCAAAACAGGCCGTGAGGCCGTCACCCTTTGCAACCGGCTTGTATAGGTACAACCCGCTTCCAAATGGCTTTCAGCGCATTTTCTTCAACGTCGAGCGCGAGCCTGAGCGCCCAGGTGACAGCAGCCCCGTCTGCGCTGCAAATGACGTTCAGATCCCTCTGTTTTCTATTATTATTTTTATCGTGTATGGTCGCTGTTCATTTCCCACGGCTTCTCAACAGACATGTCATTTGTAACAGTCGAAGGAGCCATGCACGTGTGTCAGCCAACGGCGACTCCTTATATGACATTCATTGTGTCAGATGCCAGCGTCTGTCACGATAGCAGACGTTGGAACGCTGACTAACTTATCCTTTATAACATTTCTTTTTTCGTCAATGCCGTCCTTAATCACTTCTGAATTGCCAGCTTTAAAAAGCAGTCGCTATATCAGTATGATGCTTTATATTACGCAAATACAAATTCCGCAATCCGTTCGCTCCTTGCTACCCACCGGCTTGCATATTTAGCGTGCAATGACTTCGGGTGGCATTTGCGTTCTCTCGTCGCCTTAAACTCGCTCCAGAAAAGAAAAGAAAGGAAATGGCATATAGAAAATGAATATAAGGCTAAAAGACAATAGCATCAATGGTGTCTTCTCTTTAACTGACGCAACGAGGGACTGGCCCCGTTTTGTTCTAACGCGGGCTCCTGGGCTGTCCACTTCCAGTACACTCCGATCCAGCTCCAAGTTTGATCCGCCCCATTCAGAAGATAAACGATCGCAGTCACTGTATTCAACTATCTCATCACGCTGCCATAAATGTTGGCCACTGCTGGCAGGCTCACATTGGCGGCCGGAGTTCTTGGAAGAAGGCGTCTTCGGGCACACTGCAGGCCATGGACTCAGCGCGATCGCAGCCCGACCGGAGCAAAGGCTTAAATGTCAACAGGTGCCAACCGCGGCTGCGACGTAAATAAGGTCTACACGGACTTTCTCAAGGATACCGACTGCGCGCTTTCCCTGCACATAACGCTCTTTCCAGCGTGCCACGACAAAACAAGTCGAAGAGCTAATATGAACCGCGGCCCTCCAGCGCGATCGACCCCGCGAATTTTCGAATCCTTGCCTCCGTCCAGTTTTTCCCATTGCTTTGCTTGGAAATGAAAATCGTGAGCGCATTAAAAGAGTTAACACCGTGCATAAAACAGTACTCGGGATTACAGAATTAAAACCACGGTGGAGTCTATCCCCCCCCCCCCCCCCATCGTGATTATAACATTTCTAGAAACTTTCAACACTCCAACACAAAAAAAAAAAAACACCTTCTTCAAGGTACTTTTTTTTGTGTGTGTGTGTGTGTGTTTTCAGATACGAAACTTTAGCAAAAAAAAAAAAGCGATAATACAATTTCAATAACCACATTTATTCTCTAACTCGGAAGTAAGCAAAAATTATATTTTGCGCCAAACCAAATATGCTGCACCGCCTTTCCAAGAAGGGACGGGGGTCATGTTGCATCCAATATAATCGAAGAGAAGCTATATGCATCGTTTTGATTCCTCATTGCGGGGTGCGGAAATGCTTGCTTGCGCATTTTACATAGTTTTAGTACGCGCTCTTCCCCAAGTCGGATTCTCAGCTTCGCACGCGCATCACCCAACTGCGGCGAGTCTCTTTTACCTGACGCAGACGATGAAGAGAATCGGAGTAACCGAAAGACGATTGAAATCAGCGGTTGGCTCCTCTGACCCAATTTTGCGGTGTACATATATATATATATATATATATATATATATATATATATATATATATATATATATATATATATGACGAGGTGCTATTGCGCAACAAATTTAATTAGCAAAATTTAGTGTTTTTTCCACCTCCTTGTTAGCATTATTAAAAAAAAAACCTTTTCCACGTTTTCCTTTTTTTTTTTTTTGGATGGAAGACAGCAAGATCTGGAGCGCTCGATAAAGCCCACGAAATATTTTTAAAGGACGGGCCAGCAATGCGTGCTGACAGAATTGCTTCGTTGCACTGCGTGCGCGTATACGCCACATTCTGTGGCGACTTCTTCTAATTATTATTGTTATTAGTATCCTTGCCAAAAGCCGATATGTTATGGCGCGCAGGTGGAAGTAATCTTTCAGAAGTAGTAAGGCTGTGGGTGCCAGCCGCTGCGACCTGTCTCTTAACTGTTTGCCGAACTTTTCTAAACATGAAGAGAAATAAGAGGCACTAAAAGAGGGGTCACCGAGTCTGAAATGTGAGCGACCGCGCATGAGACGAGCGCACATATATATAAGCGCAAAATTTCACTCGGTTACAAACAGAAAGAAGAAAACAATGTTGAAAATGTGAGAGTTCGCCGCCTACGCACTTGCGTAGCAGGGAAACAGCGGGCGACACCATTTCGTTTTTTGTTGATGGCGACAACGCTCTGCGACAGGCGACGCACGTGCCGCGGTAGGCGTCGGCACGGGGAGGAACAGCAACAGGTGGAGTCGCGAAGGATAAAGCCCGGCAACCATCTTCCCACGAGCAGGCACCCCACGCAATGCCGCGCGCAAACCCAAGATGTGCGGTGCTCAAACCTCAGTCGTACTCCGAAAGCTCGACAGTGAAAATTCACGCGAAATAAGCGGCCGTCCTCCTCTCAAGTGCGCCGTCACGCTGGGTTGCTCACTGAATCGATCGGCGAGAGCATCTGTGCATCACATGCATCGACAGCTGCGTTCTTCGCGTCAGGCTCCAGTTGCTGAGCGCGCCCGATGAGAAGTAGCGGGAGTTCTCCGGCGGGAGCGCAAACGTTTATGAGGCGGAATAGAGTAGAGGGGAAGGGGGGCAGAACGCCCCCGAAGTTTCCGAAATTTTCTGAAGAACGCTGCATCCTTTCCTCCTTCTGGCCACCTTTTCTTTTTTTTTCTTTTTTTTTTTTTTTGAACGGTGGTGTTTAGCACCTCCCGAAATTTTTTGTCTGGTACGCCACTGGCATAGAGCTCCAGACGAACGTACAGGCGCGCCGCGAGCGGGTGGTCGGCTCGGTCATGTCCAACCATTTGGCTACGTTGTGCCGACTGCAAATAAGTACACTCTGCCCACGATAAATTACCTCCATCCGAGACTGTTTCACGATATTACCCCGTTTCGTGCCCTCTTCTCACGACTTTGGTGAACTGTGGAAGGAGGAGGGGGCACGACGACACTGCACAATTCGCAAAGGGAGAGCAATGTTACCGTGGGCACAGGAGAGTACGGCGAGCCCGTAAGCACACACAGCCGGAGCCGCGGCAGTCACCCGGAGGGTATACATAGTTACCCTGGCAGGAAAAGTTAACGCAGTGGTTACTGTGGAAGAAGGGCGATTACGGCTGGAGCGGAGGAACGTAGCACGGCCCTCCGTAACGGCTGTTGCGAAACGCGCTATTCGGCGAACGAGTATGCCTGGAAGACCAACAATACCAATCTATACCCCCCCCAACACACACACACACACACACACACACACACACACACACACACACACACACACACACACACACACACACACACACACACACACACACACACACACACACACACATATATATATATATATATATATATATATATATATATATATATATATATATATATATATATATATATATATATATGCTAATATCGTGTAGTAAAAGTGCCGTAACAGCTGTTGCACAGTGGTAACTACGTTGTCTTGCTTTTATGTCATGCATAGACGAGGAACAACAAAAGAAAACTTCACGCATTCTTTTTGTCGTGTCAGTTGCAAGCGAGCGTGCGGCGGCAGCCATCAAGTAGCGAGTACGCGTACGACATACCAACTTAGAATACTTCTCTGTTATCGGTTTCTCGACCCGAGCATTTGCTGTTATAGCTGCCTTATTTACTTTCCTATAGTGTAACGCATTCCAGTCAAAGTCGGCCTGGCGAGTGCAAGGGACAGGGACGCTTGCGCATGGCTAGCGTCCCTTTACGGCGTTTCTCGAGCGCGACGAGCTCACACCAGACACGCAAACGCTATCACACCCGAAGACAACAAAAGCGGATACTATGAGTCCTTGCGCGCGCTAGAACGTAACAGAGGACGCTGCACAAGAAGGAAATTATTTCCTTGCCGTCTTGCGGTCCCAAGGACGCGGGTCCGATTCCGGCCGCTTTTCAATGGAGGTGAAGCACAAAGCTTCCCGTCTACTGTGCGATGTCAGTGCACGTTTAAAAAAAAAAAAAGGAAAAAAAAAAAAAAAAAAAACAGGCGGTCGGAATTCCCTGAGTCCTTCAGTACGGCTTCACTCATAGCCTGTGCCACCTTGGGACGTTGAAACCCTATAAATCGAACCAAACCTGAACATTTCCTCCTTGTGCTGGGCTGTGTACGAAATCGCGTTTCTTTTGTTTTTGCCGCACTAAGCGCATGAGCGAATGTCCCCTGGCATACGATATGTACGCCAGGTGAAACGAGCAGTAGCGCCGCTTGCTGTCGACGGCGCAGATTGCCTCAGTGTGCGGCGCTACCACACTGGCAACTTAAAAATGTGAAATCGAATGCCAGACCAAAAAAAAAAAAAAAAAAACCTATACATTTCTGCGTGTGTTTTATCGTTTCGAACAATGTCAAGCACGGTCATATGCTTCACAAAACTAATATAGGGGGGATAAAAGAAAGGAAAACCTTTTCTGCACATTTCTCTCTGTACAATGCTCCCGGCTAACGCCGGGGAATAATATCAGCAGCGTCCACATTCATCCTGGAGCAGCGGAGAATATCCCGTGACATTTCAAGCGGAAGCTGCCATTCGTCCGGGAGCTACACCGTCGTACGACGACCAACCGAACGACCGAGCGACCGACTAAAGGACGCCGCCGCAGAGGTGACACAGCGCCATTTCGTTAGGCCCGCGGGAAAAGTGGCCCGGCGTCTGCCGTCAAGACAGCGACAGCAGTAGATCGCGACGCCTAAGAAAGCGTCGGGCAGTCTACTCAGAGCTGCTGAGAGTCCATTCGCATTTTCTATGACCCTGATAGCGTTCAGGCCGCGACCGGCGGCAAACGAGACGAGTGGAGAGACTGGTGCCCTGGAGCGCAGGGGTCGGCGGAAGGGTCCACTGACCACCTTGCCCCCCCCCCCCCCCCCCCTCCCCCCCTCCCACCCCTCAGCCCCTTCTCCTTCTCCTACCTTATTCTACAAGAGAAATACAAGCCAAACAGAGCTGTGCGGGAAGAGAATGGGTTTTCTCTCTCCGCGGAGCTGCTGCTGTCGGGCGCATCCAGGTCACGCATGTCTCCTCCAGCCCTTGACAGCACGCCTGACAGCCAAATTAGACACAGTGGCTGATATTGGCGAGACGTATTCGATCTGATATGCCTGTGCAATCCAACTTTTGCGACAGTCCTTCCCTGCCGAGCGCCCGCTGACAGCGCACCTGCGGCGTCGAAAACCAGCATCGCCGACGTCACACGCGCGAAGCCTCCGTCATCGCTCACCAGCGGGACGCGCGCGACCGGTTGCCCGCTGATTGCGCGCACAATGGACGGGACGAGAGCGGCGAGGAAGAGGGGCACGTCCCCCGCGCACTCCTCTCCGCCGCACCTACCTCAACGGACGAGAGCAAAAACTCTGCTCGCGCGCACATTAAAGCCTGTTCCCATCGGAGCTCACTGATTGATTGATCGCATTTTTCTTTCTTTTTTTTTTTCTGCCGTTCTAGCTGCTAAGTACGTTGCGCAAAAGCTGCTCCGCAAAACAGCACAAACGGCACGCTTTACCACAACGCCTAATCACTTCGTTGGCATACTCGCGGCGCATGAGCCGCATCCGGCGAGATTCGCGGTCTGCCGGCCATAATTAGTGGCGGGTTTACAGGCAACTCTCAGACGCCCCAGGGTGGTTATATTCGCGCAACGCACTACTTAAACGCTTTTCGTACAACAAAATGAGAACCTAATATGATATCGTTATTGCAAATTTCTCCCTTGAGGCTAGTGACGGGCTCAATTAATTCGCTATTGGCTAGAACTACGCTTAAAACCACCGTGCGCGAATAAGCGATTAACGAGTCAGTAGTACCTCGCCACCGCGGTAGGCACTGATGCGCAGCTCACATCCAGCGGCATGAAAGTTGGCTGTGAGGGCTGCCGAGGCTCAAGCGCCTGATCCTAACACCGTTCCACTTTAAACGTGCGTGCAAATAAAACCTTTGAAAATAAAACACAGAGGACGACGGTATACAGTTTGTTTCTTTTTTAGGTCCAAATTTAAAAAGGGGGGTGGGGGGAGGTACCTGACTAGATTAATCTTAGCCATGGGCCTGTATTAGGGGCTACGGCGGACGCCAGATAAAACGCAGAACGCTTCAATTAGTTCGCTAATTAACTAAATACGTTAATTGCGTACGTGTGCTGTGCGATGTCAGCGCACGTTAAAGATCCCCATGTGGTCGAAATTACTGCGTAGCCCTCCACTACGGCTCCTCTTTCTCTCTTTCCACTTTAACTACCACCTTCATCACTTCCCTTACGGCGCGGTTCAGGTGTCCACAGACACAAGTGTGACAGATACTGCGCCTTTCCCTTCCTGTGAACCAATTATTATTATTATTATATTTTTATTCTTCATTTTAGACAGTATGCTGTATTCGCAAATTCGAGCTCGTCCTCCAAACAGTGCTCGCAGTACTACTTTTGTTTTGGGCTAGTTGGTTCGTAGGCATGCTCGTAGCCAGAAGAATTGGCGCCAGTCCTGTTACTTTATGTCCCTCCTTGTCATTGTCCCATTCACGCCGTTATTCTGTTTCAAACATAGCTCCAAATAGTATAGCAGCGAAATATGTTTTCCTAAAAAAAAAAAAAAAAGTTTTAGCGGGCGCTACAAGACCCTTAAAATGCGGTTTCACCCAATAACAGAGCGCCAGCGGCGCGTCCGGCGTAGATCTCTAATAGACCAATGCGCGCTTTGAGGCCGGACTGCAGGAGCTATGACTGCGCTCATTGGGTACTGACGCGGTAGCTATCAGCGAGACTGCGGTCGGAACAAAATTGACAACCCACCGTCTCGCTTTCTCTTGATGTCAGCAGAGTGACGAAATCCTCTGGGTGGAGTGATCTACGTCACAGGCTCTGTGCTAACGTGTGAAACTGCCTATCAGGGTGGCATTTGAGGGCCTTATAACGCGCGCTACAATTTTTTAAAAGAAAGTTTGTTTTCACGGCTGTAGTATTTGGAGGACGAGCTCGAATTATGCAAATACAACAACCCACAAAATGAAAGTTACAAGGCCAATTAACGTATTTAATTAATTAGGGAACTAATTGAGGCAGTCTGACTCTTACACGGTGTCTACTGTAGCCACCATTATAGCCACAGGGATAAATTAAATTTGTAGCCAGTTAACTTTATCTTAAAATGTTGCACCTTCTATATATATATATATATAACGAAAAGGTATGTGTGTAGTTCATAGCGAGAGGAGGAAGACAGCTATGGTTGGAAACGCACAGATTGCATTAAGTGGTTAAGAGCAACGCTGGTTAATCGGGGATCGGGCTGCATTTCCGCAATAAAATTTGAGATCTCCCTTAGGCGAACTGCGTTAGTGGGATTTCCAGGTGAGACATGCGATGTTTATTGGGTTTGATTCTAAAATAACAATCTTGCAAAGAGTGCTAAACACTAGCCGGCGAGATTTTCTCTCATAACCCGTAAAGCAATCAGTCTAGATCGATGTTAATTTGACACTCGTCTAAGGCCACCGTGCACCTGTAAGGGCACTGGCGAGCCGGCGAGTGCTATAGCGGCACCAAGGCAGCCTCGCAAACACCAAGCAAGCGGTGTAAGCATGGTTATTGATGTTCAAGGAATTAATGGACGCACCTGATGACACGGGCAAGTACAGCGGTAGAACTCTGCACCTAGCCTCCGCGAAGGCCAACTTTTCACTTTGCCTGCGCCTTATACGACGGAGAAAACTCGCAAAAAGTCCACAAGACTGTAACGCACGGACTCTGTGAGCCCGTGCCTAGTAGCGACCTTTCCGCAAGCTCTCCCTTTCGCAAGGCGCAGAAGCAATGCAAAGGCAGCGGTCACGTAAGCTGCAGGTCGAAGATTTGGTCGCTGCACACAGTGGCAGCATAGACGTATACAACCGTGCAGTCCGTCCGATTCAGTTACTCCTAGCCACGGCCATTGCCTAGCACAAAATATGTCGTTATCTAGCACAGCACTGAATTATAGAAGGCGTGCGAGTGATCTCCGGATCTTTCCCGTCTTGCGTCTTCTCCAACGACAGCAGGAATATCCGCAGGTCCCCGACGGAACAACGCAAAAGTTTGCAGCGTTGCCAAAATGGTAACGCCGCGGCTAAAAGCCCCGATACAATACGTCACGCAATGCGACCAGGTGTGGCAGGTCACTCGATTTTCTCGCGCCGGCAGTGAACCTGGAGTCTTTGTGCTACGTTTATTTATGCGCTGGTTCCTGCAAGCATGGTAACAAACCAACTATCCCATCAGCAAGTATTGCTTGCACCACCGCCACCCACTGCGTTTGGCTCGCTGGACATGATAGATGTATAAGCGACGTCTAAGGCGAGCTGATAACGCCTGAACCACGCTTCTTTCTGGCAGAAACGATCATGACCAGAGAACGAAACCTTACGGGACTATGGTCCCCGCGTGGGCCTCACTGAGCGTTGCGACAGCCTCCTTGCAAGTGGGTGCGAAGAAGCCAAACGAGCCGATTGGCTGCCTTCGTCTACCAAACGAATTTACCCTGGAAACAGCAATGCGCCCAGCGAGTTTGAAGGAATATAGATACCAAATTTCAGTTACATGTCTTCCTCCTTGCAATGACGCGTAAGAAATGAATTCCCTCTCGGCATTCGCACATGACCGCTAAATAAGCCGTAACTGAATTTCGTCTCTCTCTTGTATTGGTTTAAACAACTGAGCGGTGGCTTTAAGGCCAGTATAATTCACGTTAGGCATAAAGAGGACTGAAGAATAATTCGGCTTTTCCACTCATTGTGACTCAGGCTCATAAGGCAGGCTGGCTTTAGCGTTGTAAACAATTAGAACGAAGGTGCAGCGATTATATATATATATATATATATATATATATATATATATATATATATATATATATATATATATATATATATATATACAATGTCTCCTCACATTATCTAAGATACTGAACTTCGACTCCATGACTCCATAGCCACCCTTGTTGAATCTTAAAAGTAGGAAAAAGCAAAAGAAGAAATTTGAGCCTTACCAGCAGCCTTAGCAGTAAATACCGCGAAACGATTCATGTATACAGTCCCGGTCATATTAATACTGAGCGCACCTCGGCCATAAAATTTTTTGTCAAGCGATACCTTGCGAATGCTAGGAAGTATCTTATACGTATTAGAAAAAAAGCCGGTTGCCCCAGCCCAACTTGATACGGGCCCCAGGGGGTGCCCTGTGTTGTGTACTACTTAGGAAACCATGGTACGGTCTTTTGGCTTTTCTTTATAAGGTCCGCTTCCTAGAGATTGCACATATCGAGCCTGTGTATACAGTTGTTGCGTCCTTTCAACTGCGTTATACAAATCAACCAGTAACATTACGTCATTTCGCGGTCAAGGTGCCCGCGCGCGGTACCCTTAATAGCTGAGCGGGGGTAACGTGGCCCAGATCTGGCAGAACAGCAGCGCACAGATAGTCCCAGGTACTGGTAGCCAGCGCGAAGGATGGCAAAGTTACATACAAATTAGACCAGCTTGTGCAGTACAGAAAAAACTGCCAACGAGTCGCTATTACGACGTTGTCCTCGCAGGGCTAAACGAGACTCCTGGTGGTGGTGGTGAAATCTCTATTTCCGTAAAGAGAGAGATAAAAAAAAAGAAAAACATTGTCAGACGATCAATGGGCTTCTTTTCGTTGGCTTCGTGATGTGGCCGTCAGACGGCTAAATCACTACCATACAGGGCATTCAGAATTAGGCTTCCAGGTTTGCTTTTTCAAAACAGTGGTGAGCCAGTTCTGCACGTAGCTTATCCAACGAAGCAGTCACAGAGAGAACAATTGTCGCCAGTGTCCCTGTTAACTAAATCCAATAATAAACCTTTACTTGATCACAGCGGTTCGCTGGTATTCCTTATAGTCAACTTTCACGCGGTCGTATTTCTATAGGACGGGACTGCCAGGAAGGTTCGATGCATCAGCAGCATTTCGGATGTTAGTCGGACCGCGGCGGGTCCGCGTGAGCTGTGTCGTACGTGGGTGGAGGAATAAACAAAGTAAATGCTGAAAATTACAACAGGTAAAATTCTTCAAGCATGAATATATTCCAGGTTCTTCACCTCCGAATTTCCTACTGAACGCGCGCTGGCAACAACCTGCATTTGATGATGACAACCAGAGGAAAACTGAGACTTCGCCGTTGTCTTCTCGGGCACCTCTTTTCGGTGGGGGGCGAATTCTGACAATGGAATTTTGTTGTTCATATTTCCAGGAATCCTGGAGCCCGGGAATTAAAGTAAGTAGGAAAATCTGCCTGACAGGGCTTTTGTAAATCAAGTATAAACTATACAAAACTGCAAGCGTTGGACAAATCTCAGGGGCCCGCAGTGGCTACGCGGGAGAGCATACAACACCAAAATGCGCGCGAGAAACCTGAGGGGCAAATATAACACGCCAGGATTACTTTGCGTGCTACAAAGGCTTCGAATGCGGAACCTCCCTCTTGCTTGCTTCAGCAGGGGTAGTCGTTGCGGAGCGCGATATTCCCCACTCGTTATCGGGGCGAGGCCGATGCCGCCGCGAATTGACCGCAAAATGCAACGCCAGAGCGAAGCAGGCGTCGCTCTTCGTGCCGTGAGCTTCCGGTCCTTTCGCTTGCCTCCGCCCGCCTCTCCTGATCTGGTGCCAACGAGCGCGAAAAAGAGGGAAGCGGTCGGCAACGTCTTCTCCACCGCAACCAGTGGATACGTCCTTGTGGCGGCATCCGCTCCAAGGGTGCCGTGCAGGAAGAGCAAGCCATCGATGTCCTGGTACCGTTCGCTCGCTGCGCGTTTCTTCCGCGTGCTGGGCAATGCCGGCAGCGGGAGGCCCAAGCGGTGGACAGTACTTACGTCCATCTGGGGATCCCGCTGCAACCGCCGGAAGTTATATTTCCGGAGCGGATTTCTCGATCACCCGGACGCCTTTTGACGCGTTTCCAACGACGACCACGAGCGCCAGTAACCTCAGGAGTAAACGAAACGCTCTCCTGTGACTTGAAAGCTCCGTCACCCGAGGTGCTGGGAATTCAGCGGCGCACGGTTAATTGTGCACGCGCCCAAACTTACCAGCATAATGTATCTCCCGAATTCATCCGTTAGCGCCTTGTGATCACCGCAGTGCGGTATTCCTTTGCTCTGGACAACACCCGCAGTACCCGATCCAGCGCGAAGACCTGAGCTACTGACGCAGGACGCTTCTGCGCTATGAGTCATAGAATTTTCACCAACACGCACCGCCATCATTTTCCAATCGGAACCGGCAAAAACGCTGTGCCTTCACATGCTCTGCCGGTTTTCGCGCGGAAACAATCAGCGATGACGTGCCGTCGTCTTTGATACGGGTGGCAATGATGGAGCGAGTTTTCTCACCGGGGACACCCTCTAAAAGACGCCCCAAGCCGGCGTTCAGCTTGGTGTCAGATGTCGCGCCAGATTTGTCCTTAATGTGACGATCAGCCGGCTGTTTTTCCACGCGCTGATAGGTGAAGAATTACCTTCACTGTGCTTCGTACCAAAGCGGAACTTTATCCCGGAATCCATATCTGGAGGTCTTTCCAGCGGCAAACCGGCTTCCTAGCCGGTCCGGGTGCTGGCGTTATTTCAGTAAGCGCCGCGCGGCACCGGCAGCGATAAGGCGAGACAATAGGAGAGCTTATCTAAGCGGCCCCGATAGTTAACGACAAGCATGCAGGTTGATTTCGTGATTATGTTCAGCCTAACCGCGTTTCCTCCTCTCTTTATCCGTAATGCGATGCGGTTAAACCTAGGATACAAACTAAGGAAACGCCTCCTCAGTTTCAATGGCAGCAATATCCTCAGTTTCGCAGTGGGCACCTTTGTTCGCTTTTACTCGTCGCTATGAGGAGCCACTAATGGAAAGCAATGACTTGCTTCATAGAGCGAGCTGCTAGCACTTGTTCGTCCATTTCCTGTGGCGTGTAATGATGGGTTGCTCGTTACCTCTCACTTGAGAACAAGAAAGGGTGGGAAAGTGTTTGATTTGTCGAAACCTGCTCATATTAGCTGGCACTGAAATCGAGGAGGCTCGGGATGCCGAGTCACAAACGATAGTGCAACACGTGGCCACGAGAAAGGAACTAAACAAAACTGAAAGCGCATACTAGCACACCCTGCAGCAGAAGTGATGGCTGGTGCTGGTAGCCATTGCATCGTTCCCGTGGCGGCCGAATGGGTGCAGCTGGTAGCAGGACGGCTACTAAAATATGTCCGGGGGTGTTTCTATAAATTATAAGTTATTCACCCCTCTATCAGTCCCCAGCTATATCACGCGAGGAGCTGTCCAGTCGCAAGCATTTTGCCAGTCGTACCAACTGAGCTACAAATCCAGACGTGGATTCAGTGATAGGGCACATAGAAAAATGAATGGATTGCGAAAAATAACTATTGCGAAATAGAACAACCAGCGTTACATCGAAGCATTTTGGGCCACATCGTCAACGGACACAGTTCTCACACCTTCAGCGACAAGCCCAGAAAAAAATTATGTCATCGCTCAGTAGCATTTTTTTTTTTTTCAGCTATCCCCGTACAGTCCGATCCCCATAACTGCCTTTGACTCCGTACTGTGAAGCATTCCTTTCATTGCCTTATTTTATTATCTCCTAACGTTTTTTGTTTGTTTGCTTTTTTAGCTCTCCGCTGCCCTCTATTTTCAACTTTTATTTGAGGCGGTTGCTCTTAGATGACACCAGCGACACGCTCTATTTTTTAATTATTTTCAATAAGCCCCACCATACTGAAACAGAACTTCCCGGGCCCGAGAATTCTGGGAGGCACGTGCGCGGTCGAAATTTGGATGCACCTGTCGCGCACTTCAATAAAGAAGCGAATATAAGGAAATATAAGAAAGAAGCACCGTGAAGCGCTCGAAGGTTGCCCAAAAGGGCAGCGCAAGCACCCTGAACGGAGACGGGGATAAGAATGGGGGCGAGTAATGCGCGGTGAAAGTTCAATTAGTACGTGCGCGAGATGCGGCGGCCGTTTATTATCACTGAAGAGAGCGAAGACGTAATGCGCACCGTGATGAGCGCTATGATGTAATCAGCGCGGAACCTTGAAGTTAACCTTGAACGAGTTATATCTTACGCACGCCCCTCACCCCAAGACAGGGTCGGAGGGCGAGAGTGTTGCAACCGTGGCGCGCACAATTTGCGTGTGCCCCGAAACACAATACTTCAGGCCGTTTTATTTTTGTTCTTTTTTTTTTCTTAATGGAGAAACCGTTGCGTACAGCGCGAGGAGTTATCCAATCAGGCAAGGTGAGGTTACACCGGCATCCTTTCCTCTTGCCTCCCTCTCTGTCCTCCCTGCTGCGGTGTCGACGCCGACCGACAGTGGCAAGCGTATTAGATGTCAGTAATTTCCTAAGGCAATTTCCTTAGTGAGCGCGCGTGGCGGCTCAGGCCGGAGGAAGCGGAGGACAGTCGGTGTCAGTTATTAGCGCGCGCGTCTAAGAAGCCGCTACGCAGCACGTGCTGACGGAACTCGAGCCGGTGGTGCCGCAGCGGAGAAGGACGGGAGAGAGCTCGAAGGTTCCTTTCAGGTTTACCGCGGCGACACGCAGGACTCGGTCGGGCAACGCATTTGTCCGCGCAAGAGACATTAGAGAGTTTTAGCTTACCGTGATCCGCGATTCGCTACTGGGATCCGCCACCGCGCGTTCCACTGCGCATGCCCAGACCCCCCTTGACGCCGACAGCTGGCGCCACATACTGGATGTCTGCACACAGACCTGCCGCGTCGGGGCCAATCAGCTTGACCGCCCCGCCCACGCGCGGTAGAGAGCCACGGTGGCGGATCGCGGATCACGGTAAGCTAAATCTCTCTACTGACGCGCGATCAGGTGCCGCGAAGCTGACGTCCCGGCTCGCGGCTCGAGTCCGCCCTGGTCCGCCTAGGCGCATCGCTACAGGACGAATAGAGAGAGCGAAGCTGCAGACGGCCCCGCCGATGAACCGAGTCAACCAGCGTGATAAATCGACGACGGAAGAAATGTAAAACCGATATGAGCGCCCGCTAAAGCAGCTAGCGTACGAACGACGAAGCGCAACCGACACATCCAGCGCATTATATTTTGGCCCGTTCCTGAATTACAGCTGAGAAGGAAGCGCACATTAGAGGAAAGGGACGGGTGCCGAGTAGGTGGGCCGGAACATACGTTTCACCGCCATTAAAAAAATAAATAAACAAAATAAACTTGCTTGCAGAGTGCCTTTCGTAAGTTGTCAGGTCAATTCAAGTGCATGGCCGAAAAGGACCCGAAGTCATGGGACCCCATTGGCTGTTCTGACTTTCCAGAAAGCTTTAGAGAACGAGGATGAACAGCGTGTTCTGCACATATATAGCGACTATTGGGCTCGCAGTGCACGAAGCAGTCCGAGAACCTTTAAAAAACACTGCGCCGGTGCGGACGATTTTCAGTCTTCCAGTAGCATGCCCGCGCTTAAAGCGACCTCGGGATGTAACGGTATCTTTATCGTGCTTCCCACAATGGTACGTTCAAGGATCTCCAAAACCATCAGAAGCGGTGCGCTTGTAAGTCCAGCTGGTGGACTTGTAAACATTGAGCTCACCTGCGCAGGCAGTAAACACCGAAAAAAAAAAAAACTAATGCTAATAAACAAACGCATACGCGGAGCGTACTTCGCAAGGACGCGTGCAGGGCGGGAAAGGCGCATTGCAGAGCGGCGGCGTCACTCGCTGATGGGCTTTTTCGCCAGCCGTCAGCGGGGGTCAGACTGACGCCGCCGTTGCGCGCTGCCAGAGCTCGGGTTTCTGGTCGCTCGGTTCGCTGTGTGAAAGCGGCGACACCAATGACACGCCACTCATCGACGTGTCAGGAGAGTGACACATCGAGTAGGACGTCGGCAACGTCGGTTGGCGCTGCTCAAAAAACACTTGATTGCGTTTGCTGCAAACGGGGCGAAGCGCCCTGCGACGGCCTCGCAAGCATGCCTCAGCGTGAGCTGTGACAGTCACAATGAAACGCTGTAATCGAACTTTCGCCGAGATATTGCCGCGAAGCTATACCAGTTTTGTTTTTTTTTTTTTTGTTCCTTGCTATATTTCGGCAGAGGTAGAGTAAAAAAAAAAAAAAAATCCCAACGAACATGACAAGGTTTTCAAACAATTAATACACTTACCAGCCACCACTGCGCGGTCTGTGCTGTGTATGTATAGTAGGCGGCGCATGAAGTAATACCCCTTTTTTGTAAGCAGCAAGACGCGCAACTTTTCATCACCGCCCTGTGGGTTCGTCTCACTGCTTTTGAAGGACGACTACATTTTTTTTCGACTCCTTTACGGCGACAGCGACAACTTCTCACATTCCCGTAAGTAAATGCAATGGTAGTGCCCATTAAAAAAAAAAAAAAAAGAATGCGATCAGAAACGATATAGTCGCCGTTGTTACGACCAAGCATCCGCATTTGCGCGCTCTATTGTTCGCCTGTGGGCATGGAAAAGTTTTGTGAATATGTGGTGATGGTCCATTGGCTCTAAGTGAGCCTGTTTCCAGGAATCCTGTTTTGTAAGCATGTTTTGCTTTGTGGACAACCTGCAAATGCCAAATTGGCCCTGTCAAGAGAACGTCTGGAAAAACACAAAGAAACGTCCCCCTGCGGGAAATAGCAGGAAGTGCTTTCTTTTGTTCACCCTTCCAGTCGAGAAGTGCTATCCTCCAGTGATGAATGCCTCCTATCCAAAGGAGACGACAGAGTGACATGTCCGCTGACGTGCAGGACAAGAGAAGAGCATGACTCATACGGCCATTAAGTGATTTCCCGGGAATGCAGGAAAGATTTGCAATTGTCGAAAAGGGACCATGTTGGGAGCCCTATGCGGCGCCACGTGCACTCGGGTTTCTGAGAAGTAAAACCCCCAGAACCAGCCTGTGGTTTCTTTGCTGAAGAATAGAAATGTACCTCCTCTCCTCGCCGTTCCCAAGCTTTTCCCGCCAACAAGTGATCACGCCCAACGAATGAATGCCGGACCAGTCAGTGCTTCAGACCATCAGTGCAGTGATGTGTTCGATTGGATGCCGATACCTGAGGGGCGTGCCCTGGATTTGGTTGGTCAGCATCTTCAGAGAGGGGCTGGACATAGGGGGTTTTTAAGGACGCTGCAGAGCACGAAATGTCGCTCTGGGCCCTGGGTAAACGGCTCATCCAGTCGCTTCTCGCTATGAACTCTTAACGCTTGTCATTTTGCTGATGTACCCTTCTTCTTCATGTAAATATTCTTGTAAATACGTTTTCTCAAAGTGCCAGTAAACCTGCTTGTACATATTTTACCAACTTCGAAGATTCAGTCCTTCTTAAACCCGGAGTCTCTGCACGCTACCAAGTGAAGGCCGGGTCGCCATAGCCCCAGCGTCACGACAACTGGTGGCAGCGGTGGGATCTGAATCTACAAGCCACAACATCTGGTGATTGGAGGTGGATCTGAAGCTACAAGCCACAACACCTTGTGATCGGAGGTGGCATCTCAAGCAACAAGCAGGAGCAACAATCGGCCAACAAGAGGGCAGCTCGGAACATCGATCGCATGTGTGGGTGAGTGCTTGGCTTTTCTTCTGATGTGGACCAGGTTCTAGAACAGGGTTAGATTTTAGAACTGGTAAAGAGAGTGTGGAAACGCCTTTAGGTTTGGTAGTTTGCACTGTTGTTTTGGAAGTAGCCGACACTCGGAGCGATCATGGACCTACAAAAGCTGCAGAAACCGGAACTGTTGCAATTGTGTGAGGAATTGGGAATTGATACAAGTGGTTTGGCACGAAAACCTTTGATTATAAAGGCAATCACAGATTTGGGAGCCGATGATGAGGAGCTCAGTGAAGCATGGAACCTCATCGGTCAAAAAAAGGAACAGCTCAGACAGCAGAAGGAGCGGGAAAAAGAGCAGAAAGAGCGGGAAAAAGAGGAAAAGAGGCGTGAGCGTGAACTTGAGAGGGAAAAAGAGGAAAGGGAGCGCGAACGTGAGTGGGAAAAAGAGGAAAAGAAGCGTGAAAGAGAAGCAAAAAAGCTGGACCAAGAAATTGAGCTCCGGAAATTAGAACTAGAGTTGAGCAAGAGGTCGGGCAATTGTCCCCAGCTAGCGGTACCTCTTCTCAACAAGGAGGCAGATTTCAAGATGTCAAAGTACATGCAGCCATATGTGATATCAGGGGATATCGGTCTGTATCTGGCTAACTTTGAGCGAACCTGCGAAAAACTGTCCTTCCAGCGAGACACTTGGTCTCAGAGATTATTGACGGTTCTGCCCTGCGAGGCAGCGGAGGTTGTCGCGCGGCTAAGCAAGGAGGACGCGGACAACTACGAGAAGGTCAAAGCTTGCCTTCTGAGAAAGTATAGGCTTAGCGCCGAGGCGTTCAGACAACGTTTTCGGAAAGCTACTAAGTCCAGGGACGAGAGTTACCCTGAATTCCTGTACAATTTAAGAGTTAATTTTGGCGAGTGGCTAAAGAGCACAGATTCCTACAGTGATAGGGACGCTGTAGTCGAGCAAATTCTTTTGGAGCAGTTTTATAACTGCCTCCCAGAAAAAGAAAGAAATTGGTTACAGGACCGAGGCGAAATTAAGTCGGCAACTGAAGCTGCCGAACTTATTGAGGAGTATGCTTCGCGCCGACAATTCAGCAACCCAGCAGTGGATAGGCCCCGCAATCCCAAGTTCAGTATGAAAAACCGTCAGGAAAGGCACTTTGCTAGAGTTGGAAACGAAGAAATGAAGGTTTCTTCAGGCAAATTCCCTAGAAAGGACGGCAGTGAGAAAAGTGGGGAAGTGACCAACGTGCAGAACACAAAGAATAAGCTTGAGGCTAGGAAGCCGCTCACATGCTTTAGGTGTAATGAGCAGGGTCACATTGCCGTCAACTGCCGGAAAGAAAAGATTGCTTTCTCGTATGTCAGGGACTGCGATGAAAATATGCAGCTTTTGGAACCCTACCTGCATGACCTAGTAGTCAACGGGAAGCCTTGCAAGGTACTGCGCGATTCGGCCGCAACGATGGATGTTGTCCATCCGGCGTATGTGTCGCCTTCCGACTATACAGGACAGTGTGCGTGGATCCGCCAGGTAGTGGAGGAACAGAGTGTGTGCTTGCCAATCGCGAACGTGGTCATCGAGGGCCCTTTCGGCGAGTTAACAACCGAGGCTGCCGTTTCAGGAAAGCTTCCTAAGTGCTATCCGTATTTGTTTTCCAACAAATCGGACATGCTACTGCGAAAGAGGGGCATCCTTTTCGGAGACAGAGTTGTGCAAGCCTTAACACGTTCAAAGGCGCGAGAACTAGCTACACTGCTCATTCCAGAAGAATCCACAGCGGAGGAAACGGCAGCTAAAACAGTGGTAGATGCGGAAGATAGCAGGTCAGAAAACTTTGAGAGCGAGGCATCTCAGATAAGTCTTGAAAGTGAGCTTGATGAGACGCGGAATGAGGACGTTCTTGAGAGTAACCTCTTGCCGCCAGTGTCTAGTAATCTCACGAGACTTTTAAGTGGAACCCGAGAGGACTTAGCTATGGAGCAAGCCAATGATCCCAAGAATAAGCTCGAAGTACAGTGGGAAGGACCTGCTAAAGTCGTTGCAGAGCTTTCTAACACTAACTACGCAGTGAAAATTCCCGGTAGGCGTAAAGAAGTGCGCATTTATCATTGCAATCTTATGAAGCCTTATGTGCAGAGGGAAGCCGTGGTAAATCTAACTTTAAACCTTCCCGAGGAGATGGGGGACAACTTGATTTGCCTCAGCGGAAAAGGAAGCAACGCTCAGGAGCTTCTCAAAAAGACGGAGCAGAGAGGAGAACTAAAGAAATCCCAGCTGTCCGATCTGGGCGAGATAATAACAGAGTTTGAGGCCTGCTTCGTGGACAGGCCAGGCAGAACTGACTTGACTGAGCACGATATTGAGCTGACTTCAGACGTGCCAGTGCGATCAAGGTGCTACCGATTTTCTCCAAGGCAAAGAGAAATTCTGGATAGGGAAGTAACTCGCATGCTGGAATTGGGAGTAATAAAACCCTCGGAAAGCGATTATGCTTCGCCTATGATCTTAGTAGAAGCTCCAGGTAAAGACCCTAGGCCTGTGGTAGACTACCGAAAGCTAAATTCTCTCACCAGGGATCAAGTGTATCCTATTCCGAATATTGAGGAGAGAGTAGAACAGGTCAGTAGAGCGGCATATGTGACTACGCTGGACCTTACTCGAGGATACTGGCAAGTACCGCTCACTGAACGCGCCAGCAGATACGCGGCTTTCGTCACTCCGACGGGCAGCTACCAGCCAACAATGATGAGTTTCGGGCTCAAAAATGCTCCATTTTGTTTTTCCCGACTCATGGATAGGGTTTTAAAGGGGTGTGAAACATTCGCGGTGCCTTATTTAGACGACATTGCGGTTTTTTCCGACTCATGGGCGGACCATATGGTACATCTAAGAGCTGTACTGAGCCTTTTGCGTCAAGCTGGACTAACCGTAAAGGCCGAGAAATGTTGCCTGGCAAGGGCGACCGTGGACTACTTGGGTCACAATGTAGGTCAAGGTTTCAGGAAACCCAGCGAGATTAAGATTTCTGCGGTAGCAGACTACCCGCGGCCGAGCACGAAGACGGAAATTCGAGCATTCCTGGGTCTGACTGGGTACTACAATCACTACATCCCTAACTATTCAGCTTTGGCTAGCCCTCTGACCGACGCTCTCCGCAAGACAGAACCGACAAATGTAGTCTGGGACGAACAAAAGGAAGCCTCCTTCGTAAACCTGAAGGCTGTGCTGATTAGCCGTCCGGTATTGCGAGCTCCAGACTATGACCGAGAATTCACGGTCCAGTGTGATGCCAGTGATCGAGGGTTAGGTGCTGTTCTCTGCCAGAGAGATGACGACGGTAATGAGCACCCCGTGCTCTACTTGAGCAGAAAACTGAGTTCTAGAGAGAGGGCTTATTGCGCGTCAGAGAAAGAATGCGCTTGCATTGTATGGGCCATTCAAAAATTGCAGTGTTATCTTGGAGGGGCCAAATTCACCGTAGAGACGGACCATTGTCCCCTGGCTTGGCTGCAAACTGCGACATCAAAGAACAGTCGCCTTCTTAGGTGGAGCTTGATTTTACAGCAGTACAATTTTGAAATAAGATACAAAAAGGGGAAGTTAAATGGGAATGCGGACGCGCTTAGCCGCTCTTTCTAAGCGGTCCGAGATGTTCCTCACCATGTATCCAAATTGATAATCAGGTTTTTTTTTTTTTTCGTGCGCTTGAATATAGATGACTATGTAAAGCAGCACGTTTGGTTTTCGAGGCATACGTGGGTCCTGAACGTCTTGAGAGTGGGCTTTTCTCGAACAACAATGGCAGTTTTCTTTTGACCTGGTCTCTTCAGACGGGAGCCGAGTGCTTGTTTAGACATGTGGTTGAGTTTCAGACAGCTCGAGCAATTTGGCCTACAACAATCAAGACAACGCGACAAGCAACAGCGAGCTTCAAGCGTTCACGTGCAGGCCATTAAGTCGTCTCTTCATGCAGCAGCTGCGGCTGCTGCCCTCCGAGTCTCTTCTGGCGGGGGAGGAGGCTGTTACGACCAAGCATCCGCATTTGCGCGCTCTATTGTTCGCCTGTGGGCATGGAAAAGTTTTGTGAATATGTGGTGATGGTCCATTGGCTCTAAGTGAGCCTGTTTCCAGGAATCCTGTTTTGTAAGCATGTTTTGCTTTGTGGACAACCTGCAAATGCCAAATTGGCCCTGTCAAGAGAACGTCTGGAAAAACACAAAGAAACGTCCCCCTGCGGGAAATAGCAGGAAGTGCTTTCTTTTGTTCACCCTTCCAGTCGAGAAGTGCTATCCTCCAGTGATGAATGCCTCCTATCCAAAGGAGACGACAGAGTGACATGTCCGCTGACGTGCAGGACAAGAGAAGAGCATGACTCATACGGCCATTAAGTGATTTCCCGGGAATGCAGGAAAGATTTGCAATTGTCGAAAAGGGACCATGTTGGGAGCCCTATGCGGCGCCACGTGCACTCGGGTTTCTGAGAAGTAAAACCCCCAGAACCAGCCTGTGGTTTCTTTGCTGAAGAATAGAAATGTACCTCCTCTCCTCGCCGTTCCCAAGCTTTTCCCGCCAACAAGTGATCACGCCCAACGAATGAATGCCGGACCAGTCAGTGCTTCAGACCATCAGTGCAGTGATGTGTTCGATTGGATGCCGATACCTGAGGGGCGTGCCCTGGATTTGGTTGGTCAGCATCTTCAGAGAGGGGCTGGACATAGGGGGTTTTTAAGGACGCTGCAGAGCACGAAATGTCGCTCTGGGCCCTGGGTAAACGGCTCATCCAGTCGCTTCTCGCTATGAACTCTTAACGCTTGTCATTTTGCTGATGTACCCTTCTTCTTCATGTAAATATTCTTGTAAATACGTTTTCTCAAAGTGCCAGTAAACCTGCTTGTACATATTTTACCAACTTCGAAGATTCAGTCCTTCTTAAACCCGGAGTCTCTGCACGCTACCAAGTGAAGGCCGGGTCGCCATAGCCCCAGCGTCACGACACCGTATAGGTGGGTTGACAAGTGACGACCGGCGGACATCGTCGACTAGGTGGCATGATGTCTCTTCGCGAACTTGCCGAAAAATCTCCCCTGTCTAAACTGCTCACTCAACAACTTCCCCCGTTTCTAAAAAAAAAAAAAAAAAATAACTGTGACATTTCACAGCGTGAACCTTCGTAAGTCTAAGAGACTTGTTAGGGAGTCTGATAACCACAAGGAGCCGACTAACAGTATAAGTAATATGTTAACGTTTGGTGACTTCTTACTCACTGGTTCGTAACATTGTAGGCAGCGATCATGGCAAGCTGCTATAACAAGAAATAACGAATGAAAGTGAGAGGTATTAACCGGGAAAATAGAACAAATAGAGAAGTGATGCTCTGCAGTATTCGTTTCGCTCTTCAAAGTTATTTAGTGAACGCTAATAAGCTTTATAATAACTGCCTTGGCAATCCTAGCGTAAATACAAAAGCTACAAACTATCTTGTAAAACAGTCGGATAAAGTGCCTGCAGCAAGGTAGCCTTTAGGCAGCTTTATTTACTGGCATTAGAACAAAGCTATCGCGTGGATGAGTGCAGCCCCCCGTCTCTAGCCCCGTCCACACGCAGAGACCAACAGCGGGCAGCGCTCCATAGAAAGGCGAATTTCATTCGCTGAGAAACGTCTTGGATCGCTCAAGTAATACCGCTGTCACGAGTTTTCAATGTGCAATTTACATTTTGCAGGAGAGCAAACAACTACTTTAAGTAATTTCACTCAGGTGCTTTTCAATCGACAACTTCTGTATAGACACCTTGTTCTTCGGATTAACATTAAAAGCTTGGCTAATACATAATACTAATTAATGAACTTTTGAAAAAAACGGAAAATACTGCAGACTGGGCCACACGATTCTCAACAGCCCTCGTTTTGTTTCGCTGGCCTAGGGCGCACCGCCTTTTTTTAAAAAGTTCGATTACATTCAGCTGCGACATCCGGCATATATTCCCCGATAACTCGAGAACATATGCATTGCAAATATTGACCTTAAGGACGGGTATTATAATGAACACTTGAAAGTGTCGCCGACTATATGCTTGCTAGCAATGAACATTAACATTTTTTGTTTCTCTCTCTTTAAGCAGTTCGACTCGCGAGAAGAACAGAAAGAAAGCCATCGACATTCCGATTCCCGCACTACGCTGACACTGCATCCCATCTGCGCAGCGCCACGAAAACAGCGTGTGCCGCCGACGTGTAGAGATGTCTGCACGTTTAGCCTGCGGCTCGAGCACAAAACAACGCTTGCCTGCATCCGGCGTCACTATCCGGCGCGCTTAAGCCACGCATGCAGAAGGCTGTTGTCGCTTTGGCGAAGAATTCGACGCCAACGAACGCTCGCAGCAATCACGTGGCTACGCGGCGTATAATAGATACGTATCCGTTGCCGCTGTACTCGAAGCGCGCCCCTTTGACAGCACGCATCCTTTCACGTGCACAGACTGCCGCTTCAGACAGGACCAACCGCGCGTTGCATAAACAGGAGCTCGGCACTGCCGTAAAACACTAATCAGGAATCACTCCGCTGCTCTGCGGACAACTGTCGCCTTTGTCGACTACAGCCGCTACACAAGACCAAATATTCTGGTCCACACAGCGAGAGTTCTGGCTCGAAGTGCTTACCTAAACAAACGTTCTCGGCAAAACGCACCATGAGAAACTGGCTAGTTTCTGTAGTCCTTTAGAACTCCTGGTCCAGTTACAGTAGGGTGCGCGGCGTAACCGCATACTTCAGGGTACTAGTGTGCCCAAGATTTCGTTTAGACAAGCTCAGTTGGTTCAGTAAAAGTGAAATAGTTAATGCTAATTGTTGCTTCCCTCGTGCGGTTCGTGCTTGCGTTGTTGTTCCTGGCGCTTCACGGAAGCTTTTCCGTCCTCGTTTTGCTTGGTCTGGCTCCGTGACCGAAATGAACGGCACCCGCACAAAAGCGTTCACGGGCCCAGTGTCGGTGCGCATTCATTTCGGACCCGGGGCGAAATACACAAGGCCCAACAAACACACCGTAGGTACCGACTGATCTCCTTAGTATGGAAGAAAACGTTTCACGTGCGTGCGCCACGCATTTAATGAGAGCAAAATTATTCACTGTATACCGCGACGGAGAGCCTATCGTGTTCGGTGTTTTCAACACCGCTGACTTTTCCAAGTATTCCTTCACTGTTTGAATGGGACTTCCCCGACCGCCGATGAGGCGGAAAAACGTAGTGGCCAATGACAATGGGCAGTACGCAGTGAATCAACCAAATGAAAGCGGCCGCTTTCTGAGTCCTCATCAACGAATCTCGAACCTCGGAGCGCCTAGCCTGTTTCACTTTCTGCATGGCGTACGAGACCGTGCAAATGTGCGCGAACTGGACGCTGGGCGCTTGCTCTACAGTCGCAATTCCGTAGAGACCCCATCTTTGATTTCAGTCAGTCCTTTTCGCTGCCATGACCAAATTTTTTATGGCATATCCCGTATAATTTACCCTCTTTTTTAGTCCGCACGCACCAAATTTCTCCGACGACTTCAAGTTTTCTATGTCGCTGAACATCCTGGCCGAATAGCACAGGGCCACCCACGAGTGAAGGAGCTAACTTTCCTTTCGTTTTGAGTTTTAATAGTGCACACATATGACGAGGAGCACAAGCATTCGGAGGTATTCCGCAAAACTGTCCAACTTAAACGCATTCGCTTCAGGCCAAGGGCACGGGCCGACAACGAGGCAGGGGCCGCGCAGGTCGGCCCCGTCAGCCGGCGGAGTGGCTGTTGCGTCGAGTGCCTGCTTACTAAGTTACTTATACTACTGACGAACCAGCAAGTAGATGCATGCCGCAGCCTTGGGTCGGCGCTTTGCCGCGTTGTCATTCTCGGCGGCCCACGTTCGCCGGGGGGAACCGCGAACAGACGCTCGTGAGTGCAAAGCGTATGTGTGAACTCACTTTTGCCGGTGGTGGAGCGACGTTCCGAGGAGTCCTTGCATTCAGGGCAAAGGGAAAAGCACGTGCTCCTCCTCCTCCCCGCCGCCTGCACAGTTAAACAAGGGAGAGAAAAGGAAACAACGGTCAGAATAACGCCCTCACGCTCGGGGTGAAGGAATACTTGTATACGTGCTCTCACGGGTACGTTTGATAGGAGTGAAATGCGAATCTCTCCAGGTGGGCTGGCTCTAACACGAATGTTCGCCTATTGAGTTTTGGAGCGCGAACGAAGGGCGTCCTCTCGTGATGACACATATCCATCGCACGGAAGTACAAACTCTCATTATGAAAAAAAAAAAAAAAAAGATGTCATGTGCGAAACACGAAAAAAGAAAAATCGTGAAAAGGTTCGACAAGGCGCGACGTCGATGAGCGTATATGCAGAAAGCGACAGAAAAGATGCACACGCTAACGGAAACCACAGTTACCCACTTTCCTGTTGCAAGTCACACAAAGCTACACTGTAACAAGTTCGTTTTTCACCCTCGCCAGGCGATGCTGATACTCTCGACAGCAGGTGTCAGTCGTCAAAGGAGGCTCACTGAACCGATCAAGCAGAAGTCCTCGCACGAAGATGGCGCTGAGCGGGGCCCGCTTTTTTATGCGGTCTGATAACGGGACGCTATAGTCAAGAGAGCTCTCTCTTTCGCCGTTGACTAGCGTTTACGGGAAAGCAACCATGAGCACGGCCCAACCGGTCTTGTGTGTCCTAACCACCATCCCAACTAGCAAGCCTGATAGCCGGTCGCTAAAACACAATCCCGTATGAAAAAAAAAAAAAAAAAAAAAAAAAAAAAGGAATGTAGATATATTCGCGAAACGCTGTGCGCAGCTGCAGCAGAAACACATTCCCATCGATTGCGCGGTTGCCATTTGTGACGGATTACCGAGTTTTTCCTCTGCTTATCTTCTGGCTGGTGCTTTCATAGACGCTCCTTGCGCTCCACCGAGACTTGTCTCCTCGTCTCTTCTTCCCCGACTCCAAAGCTTACTCGGCTATGGATAGCATTTGCCTTCCCTCGCGAAGTGGTCATGTATGCATCCTACACGCCATACGCAGAGTGCGCGCGTGAAGGCATGGATGGTCTTTAATATTACCCAACTGGGGTCTGCAGCGTAGCAGCAAAAGTGGGCCTGCGAAAGCATGTAGCACAAATCCAAGAACGCATTTCTGTATAAAAAAGAGAGAGAGAGAGAGAGAGAGAGAGAGAGAGAGAGAGAGAGAGAGAGAGAGAGAGAGAGAGAGAGAGAGGGGTAAAGCGGGTAACTTCTTTGTGGCGCACATCACTCTGCCGGGAATTAGAATATTCCCTGTTGACATGTTTCCTCGAGTCTATTAAATCGACCGTTCTGATTTGACCATGTACAACGTGCCATTCTCAAACCATTCTCTTTCTACCTCATTCGCATTTCCTATGACGCGTGGTTCACGCGGGCGAACAAAGGAGACCAAGCGAAGCTAGCGTGGGCGTCCTACACACGTACAGCCTGAGCTGACTGCCGCGGCAGCCGCATTCACAATAGCATCGCGCGTGCTGACAGATGCGGCGAACGGCGAAAACAAACGGCACTCGTAATGAATGACTGACGAGAAAAGCGTCGGGAAAGAAATGGCTGGCAGCAAACCGGGACTGCGGAAACGGGAGCGCTGGGACGCGCATTTATTGTCGCACGCACGCCTTCGCGCCATGACTTCCTTCTGCCGCAGCGGACGCACCAAATGGAGAAGCAACTCAGCGCAGCCCCCACGCGGTACTCCAAAAGCAGGCCCCTCACGTAACCCCCCCTTCTGCTCCTGCGGTGTAAACAACCAGAGGCTGTAGCTAGATTGGCGACCCTGCAGCAACGACGAGCGAACAGCACGCGTACGGAGCGATGCGTGTGTGGACTGCAGGGAGAAGGCTTTCTCCTCCCCTCTCCCTCCTCCCAACCTGATAGGCCCGCTTGTCCGTAATAAAATTACACGGTGCTCCAAAATCGTCCGGGCTGCGCCTCGCGGGTACCCGCAGTACTCCGGCTGGCCAAGCGTAGGGCTTGCTACTCGTGACGGCTGCCAACTCTATACGCCTGTACGGTGGCTGAGAAAAACGGCGCGCGAATTCGGTGCGCGTTTCAAACGCAGGCGTCAAAGCCAACTGCTTAAATTTTAAGTAGCTTTACTTTCGTTCATAAAGTAACCGTACATGAGAGGCCTGGATACAGGAGGAGGTCGTAGATGTACCTTGCTGTATGTAGTGCCTCTCGAATAACGAATGACAATAAATTCACTGTTTGAGAATTCGTTTTAAGGTTGAAGTAATACGAAAAGAATAATCCATGCTGGAAACTAACTCGACTTCTCTCACAACGCGGGATATTTTTACGCGGGAAGTTTTCCTTACTTTCCTGTGCGCGCCGAAGAGCTCCCGGAGCGCATCTGCGTCACTGAAGCACACTGCTCAGGAATTAAATAACACCAGCATGTGGAGTCAATTTGCATCTTGTGAAACGATTAAAAGACAAGCGCCCATCAGGAGATATTTTTTTTTTTTTTTTTTTGCCAGCATGCATGCAGTAGACAGCGCACACAGAGAGCGCTGTGGCACATGTCAGAATCTTTGAAGTTATAAATTTACTCCCTTTACTGCTAAGAAAAAAAAATAAAGTAGTAAAGCGGAGCGAATATACAAAAGCTCACGGCTAACAATTACAGAGAGTTTTCAAAGTTATTGCTCCTACGACGTAATTCAAAGCAGCTTAGAAGCACTCTCTGAAGTACGCAGATAGTCAGACACTGTGACGCTGTACATTTGCAATATCTTCGGTTTCCCTTCGTGATCTTATTTGGTTTGTTTTGTGGGGTTTAACGTCCTAAAGCGACTAAGGCTACGAGGGACGCCGTAGTGGGCTCCGGATAAATTCGACCACCTGGGGTTTTTGACGTGCATTGATGTCACTAGCGCCTGCCGTTTCGCTCCTATCGCAACGCGCCCAGCGCGCCTGGGATCCGACCCTGGTCCCACGGCTGAGTAGTCGAGCATCCTGACCAATGAGCCACCATGGCGGGACTTTCGTCATCGTAATTAGTGGCTGCAGCTCGAAGTTCGACTTCACACGCTCGAAAACGACAATTCTAGAATAACACCCGAACATATATTCGAGGCTTCGAGCTTCGACATTTAGGCAAGACTAAGAGAACAGGTCTTTTAATAGCACTGTTTACAACCTGGGTGATTGATACGCACTTACAAAATATGTTTTGTTCTGTGCTTGTGTCAGTTTCGGAACGCTTGAAAAGCTGCACCGATTCCTCGCTTATTGCGCCTCTCTTCAAGCTTGTTATTCACTGCACTAATTACACGTCGCTCACTTCACCGATAACTTGCTCAACAGCTGAGACTTCTCTTCCCAGCGTAAACTATAGTAAACGAGAACCGCTCTAGACTTGTTATTTTGACGCATCCTCAGTGCGACACCCGAGAGAAAAGGGATCGCCGACCTGGTATCGACGACCGTCCATCGTATCACTTCGAAATTTCCTTGACTACCAACACCCATGGCAGCTGTGAAACACCGCTTACCTACTCAGGATAACATGTGCAAGTGCGTACAGCACAGCACACGACTTGCGAAGGCGGAATAGTATCATGACTGGCCAGCCAGCTTAGCTCACTTCAGCAGTGGCGTGCTTGTTTAACTTGAACGTGACGGCACGCGCAAATGAAGAATGCCAACCGGGAGCCGTCAGCAGTTTTCGTGTTATTCCTAAAGCGCACGGAATTAAATGCACATTTCAAGTCATCTATGCCAGCCTCGGCGTACGCTGCCATGTCAAACCTTTCTTGGGTCTGTGAATCCCACTCAGCCGCTAACACAAATGACACCACTCAGAAGGGCGGATGATGAGGATCAAAAGGGTTTAAATTGTAATGCTATGTGTACTTTTTTTGTTGTGTTACGTCATTGAGCCTTTCATTTTTGCTGTTGTGTTTTGTTGCTTATTATTAATTTGTGGCCTTTGTACTTATTTGTAATATTTGTACTTACCTATTTTCTGTATGCTCACCCTGCGAAAATCCCTTCCTGTGATTGCAGTATTAATAAATAAATAGCAGCGGCATTGGCCCAGCGATTAACACTGCCGCCGGGTACACGAGGTACAGCTAGAAGCAAAATGAAAGGGAACATGGAAGCGCATGGCTTTCGCGCTTTCCAAAGCGCTGCCACCAAATCGAGAAGATAATGGGTGGCACCAAGGGTATGCTCGGAAAGAGCAGCCGACCAGTCTTACTTCGGATGTGTCTTTGCCACTGATTCTTATCAACTGTAGGTGACAGCGCATTTGAAATCGCAGAGGCCACGCTCCCGTGTTCCCTTTCCTTTTGCTTCTAGCTGTACCTCCATATTGCACTTATTTATCCCGGCGAAATCACAAGCTACTACTTCATCAATTACAGTGCCTTGCTCTATGCTCCGCGAAGTGGACGGGAAATGGCGAGCACAGAGTCCGCTTAAATGGGGAAGCGCCCCAGGCCTCGTGCGCATTCTCCAAAGTGTGGCACGTACAACCCTAATCACGCCAGATTCAGCGTAGGAACTTTGGGCAAGCAGTACTTTCCCCAAATCTGAGGGAACGCTAAAAAAGATAGGCCAGAACAACGCAGGTATTCCAACCAAGTTAAATGCCACTTTAGTTTTACGATTCCTTCGTCACTGGTTAGAGGCACAACATCACCTGAATCTGACAATCAGTTCGGCGTGAGACAAACACTGCGTGAGACAAACATTGATCCAGGAGACTCGGGTCAGATCCCCGCCGCGGCGGCCGGGATTCGATAAAGGCGAAAATCATGGCGCCAGTGTACTTACTGTGCAATGCCTGCTCACGCCAAAAAACATCATCATATGGACGAAATTATCTGGCGTGTCTCCTAGCATGAGTAGCTTTTGAACGTTAAACTCCGTAAAACCGAACCAAAATTTTGCTTCTGCGCGGACTTATGGTGGATAGAGGCTTCTGGAGGGTGAGAGTGGATGGTGTGTGATTGGGCGGTTGGCTCCTCTCACGGGCTTCTCGTGGGTGGAGGCTTCTGGAGGGTGAGTGAAAGGTTATGAGGATGGGGTAGTTGAGTCCTCTATTAGGCTTTTTGCGGATGGAGGCTTTAGGAAAACGAAAGTGAAAGGTGTGCGTATGAATGAGCAATTTGCCCCTCTCATGGGCTTCTGGAAAGTAAAATCGGTGATCGTCTTCTGGCAGGTGGAGGAGGGTGCGTGGCGGGCTCCTCTCCTGTGTTTTGGGCAGATGGAAGCTTCTGGAGAGTGACAGTGAAATGTTATGGTGCGGATGAGTGGTTGGGTCCTCCATTGGGCTTTTCGCGAATGGTGGTTTATGGAAAGTGAGAATGGAATGTGGGAGTGTGGATGAGCGATTGGCTCCTCTCATGAGCTTCTGGAGGTTAGAGATGGGCGAGGTCTGCTGAAGGTGATGCTTGTCTTGTGGGCTCCTTTGAAAGGCTTTTGGTGGGTAAAGGTGGGCATCTGTAGAGTAAAGGTGGGTGTTTGGGTGCCTCTCACAGGCTTCTGGAGGGTGCCTAGCGCATCTGCTGTGTGAACGCTTCACTCCTGTTCTTATACGCCGAAGCCACGAGTTTGCGTCATGGCACTATAACTGATGTCTAGTTAAAATTCCCTGCCCGTATATTGGCTTGAAAGTCCCGAGTGAAGCCCGGTAATATTTACAAACTGTTGTGGTGCAATCTAACTGTCCTACCCACCATCGCAAAATGTCCTGTCCAAATGCTTTCACTACCCCTCAAGATAGAGCTACACACCTACATAGCGATTTTAAAACTGGAAGTGACAAGGACAGAGGCCTGCTGTTGGTAGCGCTCGACAGAAACTGCAGGCTGCAGAAAAAAAAAATCAGAAAGGAAAGAAAGCACATTTCCGGTGAAGACTCCTGAGAAGGGCCGTCCAGGGAGTAGATAGAAACGAAACGGGTAGGGCGAGGACAGCGCAGACATAAGCGAAACACAGCCGTTAGCAAGTATTTGCGCCGCGACACGCCCAGTGGACGAAGCTCTGGCAGAGGGAAGCAGACGGCGCAAAAAGAGCGTCGCGAGCAAGGGAGGCACGGCGACACGCATCTGCCAAGCGACGCCGCAACACCGGGAGACGCCGTCGCGCGCTCGCCGACCGCGGGAGCGCCCTCTCCCAGCCGGCGGGGCTATGTTTAACGCCGCCGCGCTAACTTTAGCGTCTTACAACAACGGCTCGAACGCGCGCAGGACAAACAGAATCCCCGAAAGTGCGGAGAGCGCGAAGTTGCAAAGAAGCGAGACAGCGAGCAGGGCCGTAACCAGCCCTTTAACCCTGTTCAAATATCGAGCGCAGGCTTCGACTCTCGACGTCATGCAGTTCGCGCGGGGCTCCCCGCTGCCTGCACACAAGAGAGGGCGAGTAACAAGATCAATATAAAAGAAAGCGACAGATGTTGTCCACGTGCCAAACGGATCCCCGCGCCGTTCGACAGCAGCAGCAGACGAAGCATGACGTCATCGACCGGAGACACCCCCCACCCGCTCCACCACCACACACACCATCTCCCACCCAGCGTCGCAGTGGAACGAAAGGAAACGGGAAAGGACACGGGCTCCCTCGCGCCGCTCCACCTAGCGACAACCGGAAACAACAAAAATCACGACGACGAAGCCACTACTGTTGCCACGCTTCCACTGTTCCTCCGCTTGCTCCCATTGTCTTTTCCCGGCCCGGGGGAGCAGCGGGACCGTTGTTAGCCGGCCGCTCATTGGGAAAAGCCGCGCTCAACAGTTGGCGCGAGCTAAGTGCCCAATTGGCCGCTAGTCACCGATACCAGATTATAGGTCGCGCTCGCTAAGATAAGCCACTCGAGGACAAGCATTGGACACAAATCTGATAAGGGTTAAGCTCCCAAGACACAATCCAGAACTCTGAAAATCAGCAGAATCGTTTACATTATCATTTTCCGTTGTTGATATCTTCATTGAGATTTCTTTCGGTTTTTTTTTTCTTTTTCTTTTTTTTTTTTTTTTTTTTTGTAGTTCAGTAGCGGATCGCATCCAGAACTCGCAAATATGTGGCGGTGTCTTCAATGGCGAGTTTCAGTTGCACTTCGCGCAGCCGTTTACAAAAGCATACGGTGCTGAGACGAAAGTCGCGAGAGAGAAAGCGTGCTCTGTTGTTCAACCCAGGAAGTGGAAAGGGCGCCTGTAGTTGCGCGCAGTGGGACGCGGAGGCGGCTGAAAACAGCCGTTCGAGCAGCTCGCAGTAACAACAGGTCGGCCGCTGAAGCCCCGCCAGACAATGAAGTCGAGACGCTGTAGTCGACACAAAAACGCTGGTCAAGAAGATGTGCGGGGAGGTGGACAGTTTGGTGACACCGACCGCAGCAAGGGTGCCCCCCCCCTCCCACCTGCGGCTCCGTTTGCCGCTGGGATCTGTCGTCTGCTCTCCAGCTGTTTTTTTATTCATGAGAGCGGCCGGAGACGCGTCCGGGTTGCCCGGCAACCATGGCCGGGGCCGCTGCTGACGCTGCCCATGATGCTCTCTCGGGGCGACGGAGCATCTCGCGTCCGTGGCGGAAAACTCAAAGCGCGCCCTCATTCCGAGCACACGCCGGCGTGATACGTCCATGATATGTCACGCTTCGATGACGGAGAATCCTCTCCTTTTAGAAGCTGCAAATTCCGGCGTCATTGTGCAATTTAAACATATGGCGAGCAACTTAGATATCAGCCGCTAGTAAATAGGAACGACACGCCGCAACTAACATCTCATGATCAGTTTAAGGATGCTATAGATTAACTTTGAAACATGATTTTTATGATTTGCTCAATGTTGTCGAGGAGAGAGAGAGGGGGGGGGGGGGGATTGTACTGAACTGGTTTACTTTTTCAGTGAAACTTGCAAAGTAGGCAGACTTCTTTTCCATCTTTTCTATAAATATAGCCTTTTCAATATTTGATCAATACTCCATATAGATGCCCAGTTCTCAGCAATCAATACTCATTTTACAATTAGTGACAATATGCAAGTATTAGTATGCTTCAGAAGAAAAGAAAAACGCATTAAGCTGCAGAACCAATCGACGCCTTTCCACGGTCCTCCTAAGCGAAAGAGCGCACCAAGCTGTGGTAAGAACAATGGCAAAATATGGTTCAGTTAATATGGCCAAGACCTCAACTTTACGCACACCTAAGGACGACGTCCAACGATCTCCTGCGCGCTCAAAATCTCTCAGCGAGAATTAAATGGTCCTCTAGCGCACACAACGATTAAATTCAGCCATGACCTTCAGCAAATCTGCAGGGTTAAGAATAGGATCGTGCTCTCTATACAACACCAGTGTTAGAATTTTTTTTTTTTTTTCGTTGACAGCACACATCGACCCAGAAACTCGTAGTGAGGTCGGCACACTGCACCCAGTCTACTAAGCCGGTCCTGGTACGATCAGCTAAGCCAGAACTGGATTGCGCCAGCTGTGTGCGGCGGAATTATGCAATAATAACATCCTCGATTCTTTAGACGAGATCGTAGAGTTCCCAGGTTCATGTGGGTTTGCTAAGCTGATGTTTATATCATTGTTTCTAAGAATGTTCCCACTTGCTTGTTCTTCTTGACTGCAGCATTTCTAAATAAATAAATAAATAAAACCGAAAGTAAAAAAGAAGCGATTAAAAGCAAATGCCAATCGCTCTAGCCTGGTTTAACTTGTCCGCATTTTGTTTCTCCGCCTTCCCTCGCTGCACAGAGCGAGTGGCAGGCAGCCGCAGATCGACGGGCAAGCGTCAATTAGGGCGCCGCACATGCTGATGCCCTGCACGTCGAACGCACGCGCGATGGGACAAGCGGCTCAGGAGCGCGGAAAACAACAGATGTGCCGACTGTGCCAAACTGTGCGGAACGCGACACGTGTTTTCATCAAAAGCGTCGTCCCTTTCGCGCCAGTGGTTGTCCGTTTAGGTGACGTACACATATCGCGAAGCTCACGAGACAAAGGTTTCGGCGCACAAATGCGCCGCGACATTCTTCGACTTTTTCCGGGACCCTCCACTGCTGCCCGGGCGAGGAACAAGTGAATAATTCCCCTCTTCGTCGTTGAAAGTATTGATGGTCGCCGACATATCCCGCTCGCATTTCTGATATTCCGAATGCATTACCATGTGATAACATTGCCTTAAAAATACATCGCTGCATACGCTGCTTCCGAAAATTAAGCATAACAAGAAGGGACAGAGATAAATGCCCGTGAGGTTCAACACATGACTCGCCATTTATATTTTCATGTTAAGTTTCTATTTATGACTGCTTCACCAAAAAATATATTTCTCTCTCACTCTCTTGTTTCTTCTATGCGTGCAGTGGCAATCGCTGGCATATTGCTACGCAATCGGAAATCTATTCGCGCGGATGCGGTTGCGCGTAGCAGCGCGGTGCAAGCCCTTCCAGCCAGCCTGGCCCAATCCGCCTCGTCTCCCAAGATCAGCAGCGAACCTTCGCACCTTTTCGCCGTAGGTAAGCACGGCGGCCGCCAGCGCGGCTCTCTCACGCTCGGGGTCGGTGAGAAGGCACGACGTTGTGGAGGCCGCTCTCTTCCCACCACGACGCCCCCGCTCGTTTCCCACAGAGCAGTATCGCGCAGTGGATCTTGGATAACCGCGAGCAAGCGCCAGGCAGCGCACTTTGAGCCGCCGCGCCTTCGAGCCTGTGGAAAAGCATCATGTGGCGGCTCAAGCAGACGCGAAGAACGCCCAGGCTCCCTCCTACGGACAGCATCGACAAAAGAAAAAGACGAGAGCAGATATCGAGTTGCTCTGAAATCGAACGCACCAGACCAGGCGCCGCGCATATGCACTCGGCGCCGGGCTTGCAGCTTCCAATTTTACTACATTTCTTCCTCCTCTTTCTTTTATTATTATTTTTTTTATCCAGTTCCTTTCGGCCGTGCGTCAACCGCTCGCGCTCAGGTTCTTGGCCTGCGCGGCACGCAGGTTAAGATTCTATTTGCAATTTTCGGAACCCAGGTTCGCAGTGTCGCCAAGAAAAACACTGGTCCGCGATGATGTCACAAGAATAACCTCAGCACGCACGAGGCGCGCGCGCTGTGTTGTTAGGCGGGCAACAGATTTGCTCGGCAGGCCGAATATTTTGAGCGCTTGCTCGGGAGTGATCGGCCGACAGCCGGCGAAGGAGCCGGCGGGGCGGGCGCTATTTTAAAACCGGCTACTTGCGAGTGTGAAACCCTTGCCTTTTGTTTCCAAGCGCGCATACGCTCTTCGCAGCGGCGCCTGGCAGCCGAAATCGGCCAACGGAATACATTTAAGGCTGCAGCCACAACCGCACCGAAGTTCCGAGGGGGAGGGTGGAGGAAAGAACGGATGTTTCATCGGCGGGCCGAGTTCGGTGCGGTTTGCGATGGTTTGGCTAGGGTAAAGTCCCAAAGCGATTCAAGCGCCGTAGTGGAGGACTCCGGAAATTTCGACCACCTGGGGTACTTTAGCATGCGCTGACATCGCACACGGGCGCATGACTCCGAACGCGCCAAGACGGTGACCTCATCAACGGCCTCCCATTTCCCGTGGCAGATCTTCAAACTCGTTCGGCTACAGAACGCCAAGTCTCGGGATCGGCCCAATTTCTTCGGACGCGAATTGCCACAGACACCTGTTGCGCCGTGCGATATTAGTAGAGCTTAAAGCATAGGTGATCAAAATGAATCCGGAGCTCTCCACTGAGGCGAATCTTTCTCCTCCTTCTTTCATTCATCCGCTTATGGTATCTGCTTCTGCACTACGGAGCCAGGATATATTCCGTCTCACTTCCCAGCAATAACACGCGCCTGTGTGCAGAGCGGCAAGAGCGGCGCGAAAATGGGAGCAACGGGGATAATGATAAATTAAATTGCGGACTTATAAACTTCGATATTCAGCGACGACGGAGAGCTCCAAAGAGTCTCAGAATCAGAACTCTAGAATAAGAGCGGCCAAAGCCAAGCCTCAGAGCGGTATATGCATGCGATGATGCCACCCTGTTAATGGATCGGACCAGATGCGAAAAATTCAGGCTGAACACTTATCTAATTCGCTTATCACCCCATTCTCCGACGTGCGGGGCGAGACATATATACCCGGTTCACCAATACGGTGTCTATGCCGTCATCTTCAAGCCATGCATATACATCATATCAGCAACGCGCATAAAGCCCGCGAGGAACTATTGGCAGATCGACACGAAACGACAGTCCAGGTGACATCAGGACATGGTTTAGCTCTCTGGGTGTCTTTCAAGCTCATCAACTATCGGTCGCGCGCGGCAGAGATAAAAGCTGATATGCGCGATCAAGCGTGCACGTACCATAGACAGGGCGCTTTCGCGCAGTTTTCTATTGAGCGCGGGCGTGCACAGGAGCACGTCGTCCAGCGAGGAAAACGCTACGGTCAACCCCTCAGAGGCGCCGTTAACAAGGCTTTCTGTTCCCTACCGTTCTCCCGCGAGCGAGCTAGTCCTTGTCCGAAAGACGCGGAGCTAGAAGAGCGTCGCGGCCAAATTTGCCATCACGGCGTTTCAGTTTTTCACAGCTCACGGCGACGTGGCTTGGGACGCCGTACGGGAACGAAAAAGCCTTCCGAGCCGCAGCCCGGGAGAGAAAGCCTCTATTCGAACGCCGATTCCGGCACCTCTTCTGGTATAGGCCCACCGAAATCGGCAATCATTGTGGTAGCAGCTCGGCCGAATCTCCCTAGGGCAAGCGACGTCGATGGTGTTGATGAGAAAGTTTTATTGGCGCCGAGAAATAAGCCAGCGGCGCAGTTTCAAAAGCTCTGAACAGGTAAACAACGTCCGTGCTTCGAAACTGAATGCGGAGCCGTTTCAATGTTTACAAATGCGCCGAGTCCGTTTTAAATCGTGCTGCGCATGATAGAGGTACTATGAAAGCCACTACGCAAACCCGTGACGATGCGGCACGATAGAGAGCCTCTACAGCTGATCTAAAAAGTGAAGTTGCGAAACAATCGGTGCGTGCAATTTTTAGAACGCTTCGGAATTTAGAAAAGGAAATACAACACCTTCGATTTCAAAAGCAGAATGTCCATCGAACGAGCAATTTGATTGCCTGTTCCTGTTCGTGCTGCTAACGTTCTCTAAGCGCGACCTTGAAGCCCGTCGACTATTGGCGAGTATAAGTTATAGGCGCGAATATCAAACTGGGCAATCGAGGAAGTGCAGTTTCTTGTCGGCGCGCATCGCAGGCCGATATGAAGCTATTTTTCACAGGGGAGACTCGGAGCCTTTTCTAAGGTTACACGAATTTATCCGAATATCGCCAGGAGAAGGCAAGTGTGCTTGTCTCGAGCTCCAATCACGGGGACGCATACAAGGCGCCAACAAATTGCGGTCGGACGCATATTACGAGAAAAGGTGTGGCGTACATTCAGCGTATGAGAGGCACTCTTAAATGGGCGTCATTCACGAGTCTAGGCATGCTTTTTGCTCAGTAATGATTAACACTGACTTATAAACTTAAGGTATCAATGTTATAAAAAAAAGTTTCAGTCACAAAGTCTCAATGCATAAAATTGACCCTAACGGCCAAGATATGAGACAACATTTATTCTGACGTTAGTTTCCCTCCAAGCATTCAATAATGCACGCGAGAAATAAAAAGTGGGACCGTGAGAAGGAGACCAGCAATGTTAGTTCAAATATTGCATAGCCTAGATGACCCGTGACTAGCTCTGCCCTGAAAAGAGAGCAAAATATTGTTCCAGCTCTTGCATTCGAATATTAGAACTTCTTTGATTCTGCTCCGACATCGTGCTCAACGCGCAACTCCTTGCAAGTCGTAAAGCTGTTTGAGCAACAGTGCAGACATAATGGATGGGTGAGAAAATGTGCCATTGAAAAAAAAACAAAACAACAACAACAACAGCGGCTGTATGCAGGCCACTTCGACGCTCTCTCTGAGTACGCGACTGCTCCCAATAACGTTTCCCTTTTTCTTTTTCTTTTTCCCAAGGACAGAAAAACTTAAGATACGCTAGCTGGCGCGCGCCGCAGTGGTAAACTGCACTATTTTCACCAGAGGTGCACTTCCAAGTTCCAGTTGTGAGTGAGCCCGACGCCGACAGGGGTTTCGAGAGCGCTCGACATGTAACGAAGTTCGTCCGCCACGTGCCCCTTGCGCTGCCTGCGCCAGTGGCCAGTAATTCGTAGCAAACAAGTTAGTTTTCGTACTGATGCAAAAGACGGAAAAAACACTAAACACAGATCAGACAGTACCTGATTGGGACAAAACAGTCGTGAACATTATTTAAATACGAAGTTAGGTTCCTCCGTGTTAGGCGCGGCGGTTGTTGCAGCAACGAGCAAGCTGGACAAGTGGCTTATCATTGAACCGGGAAAGACCTAAGCTAGAACGGGCTGCATTATTGCACACGAGGTGCGCACAGACACTCGAAACTTACGCTTTCACTGCCGGCGAGCTATCAAAGTCAGCTGTGTAGAAGCTAGTGCTTATTCCAAATCCGAGACCGCGCACGTAAACAGGTGTAGAGCAGAAATGTAGAAGCTGCCACTAGATGTCGCCGCGGTTCGGGTTGTCGTTATAGCTTGACGTCGCAAAACGTTAAACATACACTGGACTCAATAATTGAGAGTACGAGCAAGAACGCTGTAAAATATGAGATGAAACTGAACCTCCTTTGGTGCAGGTCTCTGCCCCCCCCCCCTTTTTTTTTTTTTTTTTTTAAGAAAGAAAGAGCAAAAGTAACGACGGTGCATCTCGAAACTACACCTGAGCGGCCGACAAGGACCGCCAGAAGTGGCGATCATGAACACGTCAGCGGTTAAATATCTGAATTTCGCGTCGGTCTTTCCTGTCTACAAACCACTTTCAAAAAATGACGGAATACATTTCCCCAAATCCCTGCGATGGGCCTTTTAGGGACAACTGTCTACATTTCTAAATCCAAATCGGCTGCAGACTGAGAGTAGCAACCGTAGCTCTCGTTAATATATGCAACGTTTTGAGTCTCAACCGTCGCTCATCGGCTGCGGTGCTCAGAGCTGAGCAGCATAAAAGAGGAGGGTTCAACGCACGACCACGCGCGCTTCGACGGAGCCGTTTTCGCACTGCGATTATTGTCTTTTTGTTGTTGTTGCGGTGGTTTACAGTTGCGCGATACGCCCCAAACCTGACGCTAGCAACCGCCTTCTTTTTTTTCAAACGCGCCGCGATACGCGAGGCGTGGGAGTGCCGCCGCGCCGCTGTGCGACCGACGCGACCGGCGAGTAACCGACGTCGTAGAAACCGCCGCAGCGCAGAAAGCAGCAGCTATCGAATGCTCTTCGCACGAAGGCCTCGAAGCTGCAGGGAAAAAGAAGACAAGAAGAAAAGAAAAAAGGTCCCGGAGGCAGACAGAAATAATAGACGACGACGGGAAAGGTGCGCCGACGGTACCGACGGCCCGCCGAGAGAGAACACGGGAGAGGGTGCGCTAGCTTCCGTCGGCCAAGGTTGTGAGATACCGGCGAGAGTAGAGAAGGGAAGCAACTGAGCGCGAGAAAAACGACACTGAGGCGGCGGCGGCACGGTCATGCGCCGTGAGCCGAGATATCGAGGCCGGACTAACCACGCTTGTCCGCGCTGTCGTACCAAGAGCCGACGGGCCCAAGACCCGGGCTCGCGACCCCTTTCTAGGATTCCTCCTCCGGAGGTCGCCCTACGCCGTCTACGAGACGTTGCCGCTATTCAGAGGAAAGTCGCGCGAATAAAGGCGCGAAGCCTCTGAAGCTCCTGGCGCGAAACAGGGTTTTTCAGGAGAAAGAGTACAAGTTGGCCCCGAAGGAAGGTCCATCGTTTTTTGTTTCATTTTTTTTTTCCAAGTTGCGCATACACTTCCGTCGCTGTTGCGTCACGCGTGCAGCAACATCAAGGCCTCGCTCAATGATAGCGCGCCCGCGCACCGCAGCAGCTGGCGAGTCCTTGCGGCTGCCAAGTGCGACGAATTTCTGCTGTAGTGTTTGTTTTCGTCACTTCTCCAACCGCCAGCGGGTCCTGAACCACAACAAGAGCGCCTCAGCCGCAGTAAAGAGGAAATGTAAACAGCAGCCCGCGTCCCATTTTCCAATCTCGTCCATTCCGCGCCTGCCGCGCGATAAGGAACGCCGTATTTGACAGCTATGTACCAGCATTACAAGTCGTAAAGTTCTCCACGAAGCAGTTTGCCGGCGCTGGTTCGCACCCTATGGAGCCTTGTTTTGAAGACCATAAACAGCTGTGGCACGCGTGTACAGGGGCACTTCCTCGGCTCTTGTGCGCTGCGAAAGCCTCGAACATCACCTCCCCTGTAGTGCTGCAGCTCCCACGGGGAGAGCCGCACAACCTGTCGGACAGCGGCAGATTTCTACAGGAATTAGTGTCCACTAAGAACGCACCAGAAGACGGCGCGAGCATCGTCACCGCCAGTGCGCCATGTACAGCCTTTGTCAAAAGTTTAGAGCCCAGAGGGCTTGCTTTTAAGCCGTATATTATGACTTCTTTAACAATCGTGGAACTCCAAGCCATTGGAGGGTAGGACAAAAACTCTTGCCTTCAGCAAGTTTGTGAACCGGGAATGCGTTTTGAGCCACATACTATGGCTCAGAAGTAGACCCCCTGAACTTTAAACTTTTGATAAAGGGTGTACAGTACGTACGTAGTCGCCAGTGGTATTGGTTCGTGCAGTATCAAGTTCGCTGGCAGGTACCCGCAGCCCTCTGTTGGAAGTGATCCGCACAGCTTTTTTTTTTTTTTTTTTCATGTTGTTAAATACTTCCACACGCATTTATATTTGTGGAACCCTCCGCGCAGCAGTCTTCTGCGCAGTGACATAAAAAGTTGCCTGTTGACTGTTGCAGCTAAGAGGTCGCCCTTGCAGGCTGAGGTCTTGCACGCAACGCATATTACAGCTTTTCAAATCCTACAACTTTCTGCTACAGGATAGAGACAGCACGTGATTAATTGCCCCAGCTCCAAAACTAGCCCCGTCGAAACGAACATTTACAGTGGCTGTAGTCGGCAAGCCAGTCGGCAAGCCGATGAAGCTTTCACAGACGCTGTTCCAACGGAAAACTGAAGCATCTTAGTTGTTTAATACGGGAGACAAAACAGTCGAGCAAGTACTTACACGCGCTCGCAGAAAAAAAAAAAAAAAAAAAAGAAAGAAAAAGGCACACCCAGCGATGCAACATAGCGCTGCTTGGAATGCCCATAACCTGGAATCTAAGTTCGCAGCAATGCTATGTGCACCGATTGCCCTAGGCGCAGTTTCAACACGTTACAAGTTCACAGAAGCGACAATATGAGATATGCACAACTAAGCGAACACACACATAGCAGTTTACTCACCTCTAAAAACGGGCGCGCTGATCGACGACACCCTCACCCACACAGGGGTCTTGGGCTCGCCCGCTTGTCAAAAATTAAATGCTCCCATTATTCCTACGCTTTAATTTCTTCACCTATTGCAAAACTTGCGCCGCACACAGGGACGGCCTTGATAACGATGAATTTAACGCGCGGCCGCGGTCTCCTGTACATCGCACACAACGAGGGAGACGCAGGAACTGATGTTTTGACAAAGTCGAACCTTTTCGTCCAGTCCGCTCTTTTTCTCCTTTTTCTCTCATGCAGTTCGCGGGCGCATCCACTCACTCGTACGCTTTCGCGTATCGGACGGAAATTACCAACAACGACAGGCGAAGGACACACTGGCGCACCACAGATCACGAGGAGTTGAATGCTGAGGATGGTTGTGGCGCCCGCGCAAGGGACCACGGACATGACGAATGATGCGCCGGCCGCTAGCGCCTCTTGCGGATGAAATGAACAACTCTTACAATAACGCAGCGAATGATGACGACGCTCCGCTTTCCGACAGCCTCGTGACTTGGCCGCCAAGTCAGGGTGCGTTGTTACAGCGAGGAAGAGAAAGAATGGACTCATAGAGGCAGAAGATGGATGAAGGTGAAGAATATGATTCTCTCGTGTTTAGTCTGTCGAATAAACTACCGCAGTTTATACGTGTACAAGGCTTCCCCCAATTGCCCGTAAATCCCCATTCTATATATAGCGGCTGTTGGTGCGTGCCAGCTGCGCGAATTGATATTAATTCGAAAACCGGTTCGACGGCTCCACGTGCGGTGTATGGTCCCGGATACACACGCAAAACAACATTCAGCGCTAATTTAGCTAAGCCTTGTTTAGTTTAGCTTTGTTCTGCAACGTCTTGCCAAAGGATGCTTTAGGCTTTATAAGTAAGTGAGGACAACGACATCCGAAGCGCAGCGTGAAAGAATAGCTTGCAGGCTAGCTCTAGTGACTTGATTTCCCATCATTAACGATGTTTTTACTACTACTACTACTACTACTACCACCACCACCATCACCCCCACCACTACTACTACTACTACTACTACTACTACTACTACTACAACAACAACAACAACAACAACAACAACTACTACTACTACTACTGCTGCTACTACTACTACTACTACTACTACTACTACTACTACTACTACTACTACTTACTACTACTACTACTACTAGCGCACTAGAAGCTTAGCGCGCGAAGAAACCGGCTACCGAGATCAGTTGCTTGTAAACTGTGGTTCACTTCTGACGATTTGGCCAGTCTGAATTGTTTAGTGAAATAAAAGCAATGAAGATGAAAATCGAGATAGCGTAGTGGCCTGATGCAGTGGCCGACGGACCTGATCTATCTGTCTAGGCCTGGGTTGGAAAATCACTGTCGGAGAGTTTGTTTTCGTACGTTTTTTCTTTTCTTCTTCTTCTTTCTTTCTTTCTTTTTTTTTTTTTTTCAGTATTTGGACGCTCGAGGGAAGCTTCACGGGTAGTATAGGACTTGTGAATTAAAAAAAGAAAAAAGAAAATATACACGCAATTCCGCGGAGCTACGCAGCTCCAAGCTGAGCGTAAGGATGTGCAATTCACTTCATTTTCGTGCCCTCACCTCGCTCGTCATTAGTTGTGATCACAGTTTGCAATAATTTCTATCTGGGATCATATTTTTCTTTTTTTTTTCATTTCCGTCAAGAGAGTCAATTACAACAGAGACTGCCTTTCAGGCACCGATCGGCGAGCCGAAGGCGGCACTGTTTACAGGCCCTGCCCGATGGAGACCCAACTGCTGGCGCCCGCAGTCGTGGATCCTATCGACGAGCGATCCCGCGCAGCTTCTGGCTTAGCTGCCGTTGTCAGCTGCACGTCTGATCTCGATGGCGGTGCCTCGTCAAAGGCAGGCGACGAGCAGTGCGATATCTTTATCAAAGCACACGCGCAGAGGTGGCGACAGGTTGCCACCTCCTCGGTCTGAGCGTCACGTAGACGTGGTGCGTGCGTGTTCGAATGTGTATGTAGTAGTGATCGCCTTTACCGGGAACATGGGAGCACTCAGTGATACCAGAGCTGTCTGACGGCGCCGCGAGGCGATTGTGCGCACACGCAGTGCATTTTCTAATAGATTACATTTTCGTGCGCACCGCGTTATCGGAGATCCCGTGGCCAGTCTGCTAAGTAGGATTTCCTATTCGCCAGGAAAGACTCGCTGGAATTTCGGAAGTACTTTACAGGCGGTAACTAAAACACGGCAACTATGAGAGTCTCGTCCGCCAGTATTTGAAACAATGCAGCTGCTTCCACCTTGCAATTGGCGAGTACAAACAGCACCCTGTCACAAGTCTCGTCGGCCTCGTTTGGGTCTGAGATTTCCCAGATAGGGAATTGGAGCTGCGAAATGGGCCTGGAGGACGGGGCGTTGGTTATTTACAAGTGCGGATATGGGTCGCAGTTGAAGCATTGTGGACTTTCGTCTTTGTTTCATTATTAAGGCGATGGTAACGCACCTATAGCGAACGATTCTGTTCACCCCTCTACAACGCAAGCAGCTGCTAATGACGTAGGAGCGTTGAATAGGAGGAGCGTTACGCAAGTTGCGGGTACGTCCTTTGCCCTGCTTGGTCATGCAATCGAAGGCGCGTCGTGCAGACGCGAGTGCATGTTTCGCAGCCGTGTCCCGACGGCGCAACGCGACACCCAGCCGTGAAAGGAGTCGTTTGCAACGGAAAAGCGAACTACCTGCAGGTATCGGGTTCGCGCCTCCCACGCTGCGACCTAATTTCTCGCAACCGCGGCTCCGCTATCGCCGTCCGCGAGCGCGTCGGATGCTCGCTGCAAAGGCTGGAGGAGACGACGCTCGCGGTCGCGCAACGCTCGTTATGCAAGGACACGCTCGAAGCGTATACGTCGGAGGGCAAACTTGAACTCTGTCGAGAACAAACGCTAAACGAGCATACCGCGTATCACCAACGCTAGCATGAAGCGCACGAGTATTTATCCAAAAACGTAAGGAGTGGGTGGGTAAGATGGGGGACTAAGGGGGGGGGGGGGGGTATAAGAGCAAAGCGTTTTTCTCTTTGTATAACCGAACTTTCCACTCCGTTCCTGTGGTTGCGTAATACGATTCTCAATGTGTGCGCGTGATAGCTGAAGGAAGAGACACGCGTCGAAAGACGAAAGCTTTTCCAGACTGCCGTGTTCTGCAACGTGAAACAGCACTCGTAGGCGCGAGCGTAATGTCAGGGATAAAAGTCTGCGGGACGCGAGTTCATGGGAAAATATATATTTCTCTGCTCTCGGGCAAATATACGGAGAATGAAATGTGCTGAATCACGTGGGGTCATGCGCACCCTATTCAGAGAAAAATTACTAGCGAGGTAACAAAGAAATAAACATTTTTCTAGAAATTTGCGTCCCACAAACTTTTGTCTCTGACTGTACATGCTATAATATGTCTCGTCGGTCATTTTAGCTCAGTTTTCGGGTTCATACAAGACCGCTTAAAGTCAGATTGATCGGCCGAGATCAGACCCGCTTGTTTGAATGCAGTACACGGCATACCAGTAGTATCAGAGCGTTACAGTAACACCAACAAAAAAAAATATATTAATAATAAAAATAAAAAAAAACAACGCGGAACTGCCTGCTGTCGCCGCCCTCTCAAACTTTTACACGCGTCGACGGCGTAGTGAGAATTCCTTTAGTGTGCTGCTGAAGTAATGTAGTATACAGCGCGGGGATGTCGCGTAATATACAGCGGCCGCTTATTTTCGCGGAAAAAAAGAGAGACATATCCGCGAAAACGATCGCAACAAGTGCTGTGGAAGTGCGCTTTCATTGGTTTATGACGGGTTATCGCTTCCGCAGAAATTCATCATGTACGTCAACAAGAATTTGCGCATTCAAAAGCAGTGGCAAAAAACACACACCTGAATCTCTATTGCAGTAACGGCAAAGCCGTTAACGCTATGGCGTCGATCGTTAGCCTATAGGTGAAAGACGCGACACTCACGCACGCATACAGCTGCATACGCGAAGCTATAGTCATACAGCGACACGTCAAGGTTCCCAACCACACCAGATACGGCCCAAAGTTTGGCCTGAATCTAACTGGCAAAAGCATGTCCGGAACAAAGCTGACGGGGCCGTTTGAATGGCGCGTTCCGCCTTCACCCGGCCGGGGCACAAAGCGCGGCGCCGGCGCGGAACCACTGCCGCGGAAGTGCGCCCAAGTCGGCCACCGCGCTCGTTATGATCCCGCGCGACATCCAGATCAAATCCGCTGAGCAGAAAACCAGCCGCGTCTGAGCGCCGACGTCCGACCTAATGGGCCGCCAAATGCCGGTCTCCACCGCAGAAGCGCACACCGACGGCAAAACAACAACGACAAAAAGCAGGAAAAGTGTACACACGTGAACATCAGGAGCGCAGGCTTTCCCATGCACCGAGGAAAAGATAGAAAGACGGTACGCGTATCTTCAATCGAGCTCATTGATTATACAGGGTACGTGTTACACTTAACCTCGCGCTCAAGAGCTAACATCAAAGATGATAAAACTAAGACGCTCAGAGGAAACGAGGTTAAAACAGTATTGTTGACGCTGCTTAAAAACGCACTGAGGACCATTTGCTTCAAAGCCGTTTATGTATTTAATCAGATTCTGTGTACGCGCGAATATTTTAATTGAGATAGTTTTGGAGGCTGAATACAACCAACGATATCGTACTTTCTGCAGCCGTAGGGTTATTGGGAAACTCCACAAAGCGAGCTCCAGGAACGCGTGCTTTTAATATCCAGCGCCCAGTCGCTATCAGGGTGCGCGAGCGACCGCATTCTCGGTCTGCTCACCCGTTTTCGGGGGCTTTTGTTTTCTCTCTCTCTCTCTCTCTCTCTCAGGAAGTGGCATACCCATTCAGAGTGTGCCGGGTAATTTTTTTTTTTTTTAAACCAGTCACAAATTTGCATTTTCAAAACTACCATAGATGCGTCTATATGATCTGTGCGGAAGAGTTTCACAGCAACGCGGACATCATCAACGTGACAGACCTGATGACTAATGATTAACTAACAAATATAGTTAAATTACTTAATAAGCTCTTCCTTTTAATTTAAGGGGTAATATTAAATTTCTAAATTGGAGGTAATCGACATCAGAAGGTGAGCCCAGTTTTCAAAATTTGTTAATCAGCAGTGTGGTCGAAAATATTGAATGTCAAAAATGTACATTTTGTAGCTCGTTGACTTGGCTTTCCCACATTGCTTAATGATATAATGACGCTGTTACGAGTGGTATTGTCGCTAAAGCAATGTACACTTCTTTAACGTCATCAAATGCACAAATGGTGTCGGTATTTGTTGAGCAAGAATTGCAATAAAAGCCATTTTATGAATCTGAAGAGCCAGAAAGCCAAGTCAGCGGGTGCGCATTTTTGACTGTCAATTAAGAAAACCTGAAACGGAGCTCACCTTTGATATTGATGACCTTCAATTTCGCAATATTGACCCTTAATATAAAAAATAATGTTGATTAGTTATTGTTCAAATAATCATCTAATCATCAAGATCCACAACGTGCATGATGCCCGCCTTACTACAAAACCCACCTGCACACAAAAACGCATTTCTCGTAGTCTCTAAAATGCAAGCTTATAAACGGTAAGAAAAAAAAAAAAAATCACCCTCTATACGTAAATATGCACCAACGAGAATAAGTTGGGCGAGTTGGTACTAGATTACTAACTTAGATTATAGTGTATTCTTCTGTGCGAAGAATAAGCGCGTAGCCCTTACTGGCAGAGGTTAATCAAGCGTTGAAGTGTGGCCGTCCTGCGTTGTCTTCCCCATGCGTCTGCGTCTTTAAAAAAAAAAAAAAAAAAAAGGAAAAGAAAGAAAGCGGTACAAAAATGAAGGCAGATTTATAAATGTGCCCTTGGCGATTCTTCTTTTTTCAGCTTATTCACTCTACTGATTGACGCTAAGCGATCATTTAAAGTGTTGCTGGGTAAAAAGTAGCTCCGCTTGCTCTTAACTGCAAAAAAAAAAAATAAAAAATAAAAAATAAAAAATAAAATGCTTCTGTTAAATTATTTCGAAGAGTACAATTAGAACATTTGTTTAATGCCCCCGCAGCGGTTTTGCAGTGGATAGGGCGCTCGACTACTTAGCCGGGCGACTAGCTTTTTCTTTTTCTTTTTTTTTTTTGTTCATACCCAGGCCGCAGAAGCCATTTCACCACCCCCATGCGGTCCACATTAGAGTTTTAGAATAGGGGGACCCTATTGGTTAGGGGAATAGGGTAATTGCGGGGCAGCAATGAGCACGCGCGGAATGCGGCGTAGGGTGCGCACTCGCGCCCCGCTATTACCACCCTATTCTCCTAACCAACATGCTTCCCCTAATCTAAAGCTCCCTATTACCCGAAGCCCTCCGCTTCGTAGTCGTTTTTGGACGCTAAACCCCATAAACCAAACTAACCACATTTTTAGCCCTTCAGCGCACTCACGTGAGTGCACTTATATCCACTCGCTCAGTGAGCGTGAGTAAGTGGTAATGAATGTGAGTGGATTAGTCTGTGAGTGGACGTGAGTGCGAGCGAGTGGCTGTGGGTGTGAGTGGATGTGACAATAGTTTTGAGTCCACTCGCAGTTATTACCCTATTATCCCCCTTTATCACCCTAACCGATAGGGTCGCCCTATTCTAAAACTCCCCATTACCCGAAGCCCTCCACTACTTAGTCGCAACAGAGTTGAAACTTTGGGTCAGTTGGTACATGTTCTTGAAAGCAACCAGTCAAAAGGCGAAGGACAAAGAGGAAGACCAGGCACACACATCGACTGTGTGTGCCGTCTTCCTCTTTGTCCTTCGTCTTTTGACTGGTTGCTTTCAAGTACTTAGTCGCTTTTGGAACCCCATAAACCAACCAAACCATCTTTTTAACCCTTCAGCGCACTCATATCCACTCACTCAGTGAGTTGTAGTGAGTGTGAGTAGTCGCGCATGTGAGCGAGTGGTAATGAATGTGAGTGGATTAGTCAGTGAGTGGACGTGAGTGCGAGTGAGTGGCTGTGGGCGTGAGTGGACGTGAACGTGACAGCATGATTCTTAGTTTGAGCGAGTGGTTGACATGAATGTGAGTGAGTGGATGTGGATTATTGTTAATTTGTGAGTGCATGTAAGTGGTTGTGGGCTATGGTGAGAGGATGATAATGCGCGCGCTGTTGGATGACGAGAGTGAGCTGAAAAATGCATTACTGAATGCGTCACATTTTGTTTGATTTATGGCGTTTATTACTTGAAAGCGACTGAAGACTTTGGATGACGCCATGGCCGAGGCCTTCGGACAATTCGACTACCTGCGATTTACACCAGTACACAGGCACCTTGAGGCTTATGATACGCCTCTTATCGAAACGCGGCTCTCGCGGCACGATCGATGAAGTCGACGACGGCTTGCGAACGAGAAAAGTTATTGTGACCGAGTATATTTTAGGACTAGTATAAGCACCTATCTGGTCTGGTCTGAATGCTTATGATATATATATATAGTTAACATTAGTTAACATCTATTTATCCGCATCATGCGATTAAGTGGTCATTATGTGATTACATGGCTTCATATGTCGGCGCACTCACTCATATATGAGTGCACCCATGTCCACTCACTCGCACTTCTGATTGTGAGTGATTGGATGCGAGTGTGAGAAATTGTGGATGAATGAATAAATGAATGTGAGCCACCCCTCATGATGCGGAAACTACGTTTCTGTTTACGTAAAGTGCGACTGGTCTATTCCTGGATTACACACGCTGCAACCGGATATTTTTGAATAATTGATACAATGCGGAGTGCACAGACGTGCGCTAGTATCTCAAAGGTGGGTTTCGACTTAGTTTATGTAAAACTACCAGCCCATATCTTTTCATATGGATTCTAAGGTGTGAAAACTAATTACGTCAGATGTGGATTCACTCATGAATCGCCTGCCGAGGATGTCGCAGGATGACTGATAGAACATTTGAGTTGCCCAAGGGCTTGCGTATCCAGACGGTGGCTAGCAGGCTGAAGACGCGGGCGCCCACCCTCCTCTCCTCCGCATCTTTGCACGTGCACCTGTGACCATTATACGACGATTCCTCACTTCCCGGTCACAATTTCAACGCGCATTGGTTCGTGCACTCCGTAACTACTCCAGAGTGGGTCAGACCGTGCCAAACGGGACCCCAATTGCCGCTGCGTTGTACACGCAATGCCTCGCGCGTCCCGGACGCAGGCGTTCAGCTGGTCAGTGGTGGCGTGTCGAGCGGTCGCAGGGAGGGGGGCGGCAATGGTGCTGCAGTGGCGACGTGATCGGCTCGATACTTGCGGAGTCCGGGACGCGGCAGAAGGTCGGGCGCGATCCAATTAGCCGGAGTGTAACGCTGCTGGCGCGGGACCTCCCATGAGCTGCCTGCAAAATATCCGCGCGCCTCGCGGCGACGGCGCGCAAAACAAGACACAGGCGGGAAGCGCGAGGGGACATGGCGGTAAGGAGGAAAACGCCAATCGTCATGGAGAGGCAGCCAGACCTGACCGAAGCAGACGAACGGAAACAGAATCGGTAGCAGACGAAGGACCTAGCAGAGCACAGCCAGCGGGAAATGGAACAGAAAAATGGCCGCCGGGTTAACGACCCAGGCGGGTTTGAAAAAGTGGCAAAAAGGCATCGCCAGCCACCGACGAGAAGAAGCAAAGAGAGGCCACTCCTCTCGCCCCCGCGGTGGAAGATAAAAAGAGAGAGAGAGAAAAAAAAAGAAGAAAAAAGGCGCGTGGCCGCTTCCGTTTCCTGCTCTTGCGCGGCCTTCTTTGCTTGTTCGTCTTCCTCGTCAAAGCCGCACCAACCTCTCCGCCGGTTTAGCATATTTTTGTTGACGCCGCCGCCGCCATGACGCTTTGAGTAAGCGACTCTGCTACACGCCAGCCGCTGCCGCCTTGTCGTCTGCTTCCGCGAATTCGTCTGCTACAGAGAGCTTTTAGGTCGCCCCTCGGTGGCTTTTGCGTGGCGCTCCTGCGGCGCGGCGCTTCGCTGCTTCCGAAGGAAGCGCCCCGCATTGTTTAACTTGCACGTTTTGGCCTAGTCTCGACGCCGATTCCTTATAAAATGGGAGCGACAGAGCGGCGGCAATATGAAACATCGAGCCAGGAAGGACAGTGGTCGACCTCAATAAGGGTGTCGAGCCGCCAACTGGACAAGTTTCGAACAATGGCCTCAGCGCGCGGCCAGGTATCCAGACAGGTCAATCAGTATACAGGCCAAGGATCAGCCTATGCCTCCGTTCTGATGCTTTGTCAATGAATTTGATTTTTGGACCAGAAGAAGGACAGTGCTCAGGGACGGATCTCCAAATTTCTTGGCAAGCTGAATGGATAAGAAACGGCAATGTTCGCTTCGTCCCCCCCCCCCCCCACCCACTCCTTTCTTTTTTTTCACGAGGTAAGCCGCAGTCCAGTAGCAACAACAAAAGAAGTTTATCCGGCATTAAGCTCAATATTTCATCATTGTTTTTTTTTTTTTTTTTGCTGGTCAAAAAACTACGTTATGTTGGTCCCCAAATTTAGAAGGGAGTATATAGAAGAGTGAAAGGAAATAAGGGCAGTGTAAATAGTTTTATATATATATATATATATATATATATATATATATATATATATATATATATATATATATATATATATATATATATATATATATATCAGCCGCACTGATTTTTTTTCTTTCTTGACAGGAGGTTAGACACAGGCCGCGAACATATACGCGACGAAGAAAAAGAAAAGTCTGGAATCATTCTTCGACTTCTTTGCCCGAATAACATCGCAGTTGTTGCGGAGATCGTCCACTCGTGGACGTTCGCGGATATAGTATAGCTCTGGCATCGTTATACTGCACCCCGGAGGGAGGTTCTTATCAACGCATCAATAAGAAAAAAAAAAGCACGGCACACGTCTCCTATCTACGCCTCGCACCGCGACATCGTGGGTACAATATCAAAGCAATGAAAAGCGATTTAAAAGCAGGGTATTTCAATCCAAATCACTGCTCTTCCGATTTGCAGAAGAGCAAAACACTAAGCGAAAACTGCGCTTACACGGAAGATCGCAGCGCACGAATCACGGAGCATTCGGGTGCTATGCGCGTATCATAACAGCGAGCCCACTACGTTTCCGTAACTACTTTCAGCCACGCGACCCAGGACGCAGTGGCCGCGGGTAGTCGCGCGGACAGCGCCGCTGGAGCGTCAGCTACCACCCCACAGGCGACTCGTGTGCGTCAGTCAGCAGATGGATCGATCTCAACAACAGGAAACGAAGAGCGGGTGCCTCGGCCTTATCGCCGGCCGCCGCCAGCTCGAAAACAAGCCGACGTGTGTGAATGAACGCAGCACGCGGCCGCCGTGCGTCAACGCCGTCCGCAAAACAGGCAGGACAGAGGAGCGGGCTCACGTCGCCCCGACGAGGAGCCGGCCCCTTGGCGTTGCGGCACTGCGCACAAGCGGCGGGGAGAGGGGGGAAAACCTTGGCGTCACGTGCCCTGACCTGCCTACCTGTGCGGACTCGAGTTCGGTGTCCCCGCAGAATTAACCCGTAAACGCGGAGTCCGTTTGGGCAACGCACTCGAGAACAGGCCCAGCCGACTCAAACGGCAGGAACAAAAACGTGTCTGAAAGTTCGCATAAAGTGAGCCCCGCTTTTTAAAGGGAATATTCCTGTCGGCCATTTAATGTCATCCACGTGCATGACACAGAACATGACTTCGAAGAAAGCATAGGTGGGGCCAGTTGAGACGAGTGCTTTCTGATCTTCACGTCTTGATATTGTTCCCCTCTGTTGTGATCCGTGAAATTTCTTCCTCTCTCTCTCTCTCTAAATATCAGTCGGTTACATTATACATTATAGGGCTGGCACGTCACATTTTCCCCTAATTTTGCTGACGACGCTTCTGAGACCACACTGCTGAGCTCACCTGGATAACAATGAAGGTTTGCAGAATTAACACCTCATTATGAATGATATAGACTTTCAGTATAGTTTTTGAGACTATTCGCGCTTTCATTCCTGATTTCATGCGAAGCCGCCGCACATACCAACCACCGCCGTTCAGGTCGAAGGTCGGTTAGTTTATGAGGTTTAACGTATCCAAAGCGACTCAAGCTATGAGCGACGGCGCAGTGAAGGGCTCCAGAAAGTTGGACTACTTGTGATCCTCTTAACGTGTACTGACGTCGCACAGAACACGGGCGCCTTGCTTTTCGCCTCCATCGAAAAGCGGCCGCCGCGGTTAGGATTCAATCCCGCGTCCTTGGGTTCACAGTCGAGCGCCATAACCACTGAGTCAACGCGGCGGGACAGGCTGAAGGAGCATTATCATTTACCAATAAACATGCTCACTATTGTCGGGCCAACGTGATCAGACAGTTCGATCCTCCCCCTTCCTCTCTACGAGTGAATATACGATAATCCCGAGCCAAAAGCCGCACGCACAGGGCGTTTTCGCGAGTTTTCGGCGAACGTGGCTGATCAGGTTCCCACTCCCAACCGCCTTTTGTTAGTGCGCCCACGTCTCCAAGAGGCATTGCTAAAGCGCCCTCTGCCGACGAGCCCGTGTGCCCACCGTGGCACTGCTCCAGACAGCTACGCGTCACCGCCATCGGCTGCGCTCGGGTGTCGTCACTGGCGGATGCCGGCCCCTGGCCGATTGAGGTCGCGCCGGGTAGCTGCGAAAACCGCGTGGTGCGGCGGCCGTCGTACCTCTACAACACACGCGCATCGCGCCACAAGGAGCGTCCATTTTGCACCTGTCGGTGACAAAAAGCGCGTCGCAAAGGAGACCGACCGACCAGAGAGCGCAGACGGGCGGCTCGCGCGCCCAGCCCGCGTATCTCTTTTTACGACGCCTCGAGTGGCCATGCCGCCACAACACGATACGTGTGCCGCGCCAAGGTCCCCCGGATGCGTGCCTTTGGCGCCCAAAGGCGAATCGGCGCCGCTATCCGAGCGTGTACACATAGCACCTATATACGAGGGAAACGCGGCTGCTTTGCTCGGAACAGCGCGCACGACCCCGCGGTGGGCCATCCGCGACGCGGTGAAAAATAGGAGCGCGCCTGTAGCTGACGACCACAACGGGGGTCGACAACGGCTCCTGTCAAGCTCCGCACCGTTCCTTAACTGCATTTCTTTGAAGCGTCCTTTGGTTCCTACTTATTTGCCGAGGTGGCTGCTGGTTCGGCGTGCAAATGTCGCCGACCTGTTGCAAAAGTAGCAGACACTGGCAAAATACCGCTAATGACTTGGCTTTTCGCTTGGCCCTGATCACACCGGCGCTGGATTCTTTCGCCAACTTTCCACTTGTATCATTTTACCTCGTATTAATAGGTCGTTGCTCTAGCGTGCAGGGGCAATAGGAAATCCGAGTCTAGCCGTTTTCCTTTTCACGAGCGCAAAAAAAAGAAGCAAGTACAGCGACGTCTAGATCTGCGCAAACTTATTGTCGTGCCGCTATACTGTCTGGAAGAATGCGGCAGAAGTCGTAGCCGTTGTATCGGTTGGTTAGATAAATTAGAAGAACAAAATAATCTGGCGAACGGAACAGCTCTCAGTCGTAATCGGCTCAATGTAAGAAACACAGCCCGGAGGCACCGCGGTTGGGAACGTAAGCGGCTTTTGTGCTCCTGTTACTGCCCAGCAATCATCGTCGACCACGGAATAGCCCCTGGACTAAAACTGACCAATCACGGAAAAAGAACCCAGCACAATGACAAACCTATCTTTCTGTGGGCGATGTTTAGTTAGCGATTCGAAAACCCAGCAGGTGCATCACCATTCTACGATGCCACGCGCCTGCTCATTGTGCTTCGAATGTGCTTCAGCGAACTCGCTCTGGGTTACAACTGAACCCCGAGGCGAGACATTGACTGCTGCAAGCTCCTAAGCTTAACTCTTTTGCGCCTTTCGATAACTATTCTTGCTGCACGAGCAAAAAGCTTTAGGTATTATAAGGCGTGGGTTGATTGAAAATGGCAAAAAACCACAGCTGTCGATGCTACAAGCAGTGGCGTAAATTGCCCATCTTTCAGATGAACGTCACCATATACGGAAAGACGAGAGCGGAGAGTAAAGTAGCGAGATTTAGAAAATGGGGCCTCTGTTGGTTGGGGGGATGTGGGAATCGCAGGGTGCGATTGCGTGTGCCATAAATGTCGCGCTGAAAGGGCGAAGAGGGTCGCTTTCATTCGGGGCATGCGCACTCGTACCTCGCTGTTCCCGTATTCCCTTAATCGACGGCGTCCCCGCATTCTATAACTCGCTAACGCCTCATTCTTCAACTAACATGCGGCGGCGCTGCGAAGCGACGCTTTAACGCTACTCTCGTGGAAAGCAATCCCCTCGCTTCTTCTGCGAGAGACCAGCTACAAGCTGGCAAAAGCGCAAACGGCGTAAGGTTTGGCTGGCTCGAAACACCGCCTCGCTGTCTCCACTTGACAATTCTCGAGGAACTAAAGTCACGCGGAATTCCCAAAGCCTGCTGCGCACTAAAGAAGTGTCAAAGACGGGGAGGGGGGGGGGGGGGGGGGTAGACGAGGAGGACGTGAACTCCGAGAGAAAATACGCATCAAGTCAGCAGCAGCCCGGCGGTGGCTGGTCGCCGAGCCGGCCGACGCTTGGCGTCGCCCACAGCGAGAGAGGGGCGCTCTAGGCGACAATCGTCGTATACCCTCCAATAACCTCCGCTCACATTCGTCGTGGGGCTCGTTGCACAGAGTGCCGAAGGAAGAAAAGACAAAAGGCGACTCCGGGACAAAGGAGCGCCACGGCAAAGAGAGAAAATGAAATAAATAATAAGGGGAAAAAGAAACCCGCGCGCACATCCGAGAAAGCCGTCTTGGCCGGCATTCAAGAAGATGCGTCGCCGGCGCGCCTCGCAGATCCGGCGGCCGCGCCCATGGGAGCCCGCTGCCAATTGGCCTCAGCGCGCACCCTTACCTGCCACGACGACGCGCAGAGCACTCGCCGGAATGCCGGCCCTGACGCGCCGCGCGGGGCATTCGACAAGTGCGTGCCAACGCCGTGATGCGCGCGCACAGGCATCATCGGTTGGCCGTTTAGCCGCGCGACAAATGTGACTCACGCGAAGGAGCAGCAACGTCACGGGGGCGACACGGCGCGGTGCTGCAACGCCTCGCACGCGCGCCCCGAAGGCGTAGGTGCGCCGGCGTAGCCTCGCTGCTGCTGGCCAGCGGGTCACGACACGCGCCTGTCTGCTGCACACACTTCCCATGCTCTGAGTCTTTTGAAGGAGCCTGCAGAGTTCCGAGCAGCTCCTTGTGACGTTCCGGCTCCAGCCGCGAGCATCTCCCTACCAAGTCAGAATCGGGAGCTCCTTTCGAACGCGACGGCGTGTATTTACTGTCGGCTCTTATTTGGTTCCGGCTAAACGAGTGCAGGAGTCACAGCTGCATGCATCCTTAGCATATATTTTTCACCTGAGTAGCGAGTTCAGGCACGATCGTTCCAAGGATAGCGCAAGTTCAGAGTTCGTTTATACCTCTTTAGATATGAGACTGTACAAATCAGTAGTAAGGGGCGGAGTCAGCTCACATGCACTTCCCTCAATGCGCTACTCACGGTAAGAGAGGTGGATCACTGAAGAAGCATTTGCCCCCCACAATAACGAGGTAGGACGCCGCCACGGCAGCCTAAGGCATAGAGGAAACGGCAAGGTATAACTCCAAGGTTTTTGTTTTAAAATTTGTTTTTTGCTCAGAAACAACTGAAAAAACAAAAATCAGACAGAAAGCTACAAATCAACAACAAATGGGACTTTAAACGCTCCCCTTAAAGACATCAACGACATACAAAAAGTAAATGCAATATAACACTATTAATCACCTGTTTCCAAAAAAAAAAAAAACAGAGAGAAACTCCTTGTCACCTTCCACTTGCCAAGCTCGAAACCTCATGAACCTGCGCAGCGGAACAACGGGCTCGAAAATATTTATCGTCTTGTATTTCTTTTTTTTTTTTTTCAGAAATCTCAACTCGCCTAACCGACATCACCTACTAATCCTAGCCGTTAATGTTACACTATAAGTCGCAAACAAAGAATAAGAGGTATAATGTTTCTAATACTTGTCTGGCCTGTGTTACGGTATAAAGCATGAAAAAATAAAAAGCATTTGGCGAGTCCGATTACCACATATCCTCGCGGATACTGTATGACTGCATTCTGCAAAACAACACGGAGGAAACAATGGGGCAGACAAATAAATAAAAGCGAAAGAGCAAGCGAACCAGATAATGAGCGCGTCTTCCGCTCAGAAAGGGACCCGCCGAAGTAAACAAGCGCGTGACAAGGCCGCGTGAAGCCGGCGACAGGCCGCCGCCGCCGACTCATTCACAGCTGCTATGGGCGCCGGATAAGCGCTCACGAGTAGCGTGCGGTCACCAGGAGGGATCGTAGCCGACCCGCGTGATTGATGGCTCCGTACGGTAGCGCCAAGCAAACTTGTCATAGAGTAGCAAAACATGCCTGTATCCGCATGTTTTCCACGCTCATCGACACTTCGCGAAAAACGAAACTGTAGTCGACACCAATGGCATACAGGCAACAGACAGCGGTGGGACAGGGATCCTAGTTATTGTCCGGTCTGAAATCGTAGGCACCGTAGTTGAACGAAGGCATTTTCATATTGGCCGGTGTAAAGCTTAGGGTGAAGACGATCAAGTCGCATAGCGGGTAAGGGCAGAGGGGGGGGGGGGGGGGGGGGCTTTAAGCACTGAGCAAAACTGCTAGGCGCGCAAGCCTAACAAACTATGTTGCGAAACGACAGATGGGTCTAGATATGGTCTCACTGATCCAGAAAAAAAAAAAAAAAACAAAAAGATGAAAATTACAGTCTTTCTCGTCCTCTACACTAGACGTAAGCATAAAAGTACCACAGTAGCACTTCACCTACGATGCGTTTTGAATGATGCCGTCTTCTCCAGACCATGACACACCACAAAACGAAGCTCTTTTGCCGTCGACCTCGTTAAGGCACAGACCGAGTGAACTACACACCGCATGTAGCCAAACCCAACCGTAACATCAAGTCACGATATCGAGACGCAGTATCTGTCGCAAACAGAACGTTAAGCACTGCCGCAAACAACCTCATATTCGCCTTGGTAACAGCGCCCCTGAAAACCTGCCCTGCTCACATCCGTTCACATCGCGCCGATTGCCTTGCTTGCGCCAAGGTTCTAATAATTAATCGACATGTCTCGTAGTGGTATCTAATTAAAGGAGGAAAAAATAATTGCTCCCACCTTGTCCTAAATGAAGAAGACGAAACGCGCCATATCTTATAGTGCCTTTTGTAACAGGCTAAGAAAACGAACACCGGTGTAGATACGACGGTTCAGACCTCCATCCAGCACGCTGCTCCAACTTCCACACACGTCGTGGTATTTTCTGACTCATCGCCAAAATATAAGACCATTTCGCGCTTACATATTCCTGCACACCACACCTGCTTATGTCGTATGAACTCCTCAGTGCGATAGCACTCAGACGATCGTCAGAGGATCTTGTTCGTGCCTGACTCCTGTTTTCCCCGCCAGATTTTGACGTCACCATGGCGTCACTGTTCATGTGTCCTGGCACAGGTAATTCAAACGGGTACAGCCTAGCGCAAAGCTCTAACGCCTGTATGTCTGCTCGTAGTGCTTTCACACTAAGAGAGAAAAACCGTCGGAGTGGAGTGGATTCAAACTCATGAATTTCTCGTGGGAAGCGAGTATGGAATGTCGTAGAGATCGCTGCAGCCGATCGTCCCGTGTGCTCACTGCAACACATTTTCCCGCTGTGCATTGCACCTTGTCGTCTCCACCAGCTTCCATCAGTGCACAAAAGCTTTCGCACGCACTGCTCGGTTCAACTACGTTTAAACCCTAGCAGTTTTTATTATTATTATTTTGCATATGCAACGCGAAGCGCGAATTAAGAGCTTCTTGCCACGAGGTGTTCGCAGCTTACGACGAACCGCCGCCGCTGTATATCTCTTCCGACCTTGACTTCCTCAAATCCACTTTCCCGCCGAGTTCCCGCGCGTGCGGGAAAGCCAACGCAACAAAGCCACCCCGGGCGCCTGTGAGCGCGTCGCGTGACGCGGACGCTTCTTCCCTTCTACCAGCGTCCACGTGAAGTTCAGGAGTAGGCACATCGATTATGACAGATGACCTCGCTGCACGCGGAGCTAGAGTGTTGAACAGGCGAGAGAGACTACGCTGCCGAACAGCAGCTACTGCAACTGAATGACGGATTCGTAGCTCTGCTTCAACTGAAAGCTTGGATTGCTGATTAAGACAGCCGCGTCTTTCACAGCAAACTGATTTCAACATTTTCAGCTGTACTCCGTGGCAAATCGTTCACATCTTTATTACCGTCTAATGTTCTTGCTTGCTTGCTGAATACCACTCCCTACGTGAACGGCGGCAGCTACCAATGGTAAAGAGAAAAAAGAATGAATCGCCAAGAGGTTTATTAAAAAGCGCAGCACCCGATTCATTTTCAGTTATAGATTGTGTGTGTGTTCTTTTAGTGAATAACAGCGATAACTCGCATTCCCTGCGCTTTTAATAATGTGCTCACTGAAAGATGGAATGACGTAGGCAAATATGAATGACACTTGAGCGATAGTGAAACAAAATCTAAATAAATAAAAAGTGCGCCAGATCGGTGTTTTTTGAGGGCCCCTAACCAGGTTTTGACCAGTAGATACAGCACATAGGAGATGCACAGCGTTTGCACCTCCTGCTAGTGAGATCAGCCACATATCACCGCCTTGAGCGCTGCGAAACAAGGCGAAAACTGACACGAAAATCCACTCCACACTGCCAGTATTCTGCGTTATTGCGCCGCTGACGGAACGGGGAAACATACGCTCTTGAGACAACTTCGCTGTTAGACCGCTCTGAATCACAAGGCGACGCGCTCTTCTGCACGGAGCCTGGCCACATATCTCTCTGCGAGAGCGCTTTTTCTTTGCGCCATTTGTTCCCGCAAGTGAAAACGGCAGAGTTTAGGTCTATGTTTCTGCAAGGTATCGCATACGCGCATGTTTTGACGTCTCAGCTTTGTGCCGTATTAGAACTTTCTTCTTCTTGAGTCACAGCTTTACCGGGTACGCCCTTGCACGTGCACATTCTTTGAAGTGAGTGCGAATATTCCGAACGTTTCCTGAAGTACGTTACCACGCTGGCTCTGTAGGGATAACCGTGTTGAACAGCAGCGGCAGCGCGCTGTTGTCATTCACCACATTTTAGGCGGCACGTGTGAACGAAAGCTTTAGCGCGTTTCTCGTGGGATGCCTCATAATGGCCGAAGCACAATAAGGCCTTCGAAAGGAAGGCGCCGAGTAGAGACATGTTTTAATGCGGATAATGCTTTCGTGAAATCAGATGCGTCCGCACACTGCACACGCAAAACGTTCACAACATAAATAAGCAGCGACAGGGGCGCGTTCCTGCCCATTAAATCTGCAACTTGAGATGGTGTGACACAGCTCATTTTTCCGACTATCCGAGATCAAGGCAGATATCCCCCAGATCGCATTCTGTACTCAAATAACATCGTTATTACCTCTCCTTATTTACCTAACGCTGCGCCTCATTTCTAGAATGTTTGGCTTCTAATAGGGCCCGGCAAGTAAACAATGGACCTTAGCGAGGGAAGCGCACTTTTCCACTAGTTCTTAGTGTTCTTAGCGCTGACTTCAGTGAAAAACTTCGTGAGTTGTGCTAGTTCTCCTTCTTCTCGAGTTATTGCAAAAGCCATTTATGCACGGGACAGCTATGAGCAGGGTGCAGACGCAGCCACTTCTGAAAGCTTCGCGGCGTGCAGCGCGCAAGCTGGCAGCGAGCCCCGCAGCTGCAGAAAGATGGGGACCTTCCTGTTGCCACCCCTGCCGCTGTGCGCGCACAATCGCTAGAGAGCTGAGCTGCGGCGGGAACGGCAACAGTCAGTGGCACTGCATGCATTACTTTTATGGCGCGAGTGCAGGGATGAAGACGAGGAAGGGGAAGACAGCCTGAAGCGTCAACCTCCCACAAAGGAATCGGCTACGAGAGGAACCCCGTCGGGCATCGGGAATATCGTTCAACGCTGCTCCCCCTGCAAACGCACGACGCCGGGGCATGATGGTGCATCTGCGACGCAGTCACCGTCGTGCGTATGTCCGCCGCAAGTCAATCGGCGCGCGAAAGCCCGATTTTGGGACCAACGAGGGGCGCTGATATTGGCGCGCCGGTTTGTTGATCTTTGAGCGCGTCTATGTTTAGCGGGAGACGAGTGGCCGGCGAGCCTCAAGAGAGTGGCCCCCGCGCGCGAGCCGGCAGCTCCGCGCTTGGCGGCCCGAACGCGGCCGCCCGGCCATCGCGAGGCCTACGGCCCGGCCACCGGGGCCAGCCACGGGGCCCTCGGCCTATTTATAACCCGCGCGGGTCGCCGCCACGCTCTCTCCCCCTCGACGCGCGCCGAGACGTGGTGCCGCACTGCCACGATTGCGCCTCTGCGAAATTCTGAAAAAAAAAAAAAATAATAATAATAAAAATACCCTGCGCCTAGTGAACCTGCGCTTGAGATAGCACAGACAAGGCTCTAAATTGAGCGACGGAAACAACTCGTTACCGCAGCTGTATATAAGCAGCGCGCTGGGGAACGCCTGGGAGTTCCCTCGCGATGAAGGAACTCTGCGCACGAGAACGAATTAACAACGGGGCTCAGTGCGCCTCGTCTCCGCTTTCACTCATGCGCGTAGTGAAGAGCGCGACTCGGAAATACGCGGGCGAGTACGGGTCGCGCCTTCGCAGTTTTCAAGGATGCACGACCGGAGAGTCGGGCGTTGACTGGCCGTTCGGCGACGACGACACCCCCTTTGGACGGCAGCTTTTCCCATACGCGCCCGCGGCAGAAGCTTCGTAAAGCGGATGCACAGGTGCTCTACAGATTGCAGACCGCCTGATGACTCCTAAAGCGTCGCAAATTCGAACGAAGCACTTACCTTTTTTCGCGCGCTACCGAGTGGTTTCGTGCACGTTGCTATTACCTCCGACGTCGTGCTTTATACGTATGGCTATCGCGACACACAAGCTCCATGCATGTGAAAAGGCTGTCAGTCAGTATTTTTCTACTCGTAACGACAACAGGGCGATCTTATAACACAACGCACAGGTTTGCGGAGATTCCGAACCTCGTCCTAGTGCTTAGCACCGCATTTTAGGTAAACATATGTGTGCCCGATTTCTGTTAAATGCGTAAAAGCGCGATCTCATTCTGGTGATGCAATGCAGATCCGCCATCATCCCCATCATTACCATCACCAAAAAGGTTGCGGATACATTCCCTGTACGAGAAACGTATCTCCCACTAATATGCGATTTGCGCTGTCCTTTCCCCGCTGCAATTGCCCTGCCTCCGCAGATTTCCCAATCTCATCTTCCAGCTGGCTCTCTGCATGCTATACCTGCTGCTACGCTTGCCTCCGCTTGGAATTGCTTCTGTTGCCTTACATCCTGCATGTGACCATTTCTTCTTCTGCAATTGAGATATCATCAAATTGTCCGTATCCCCCTAACCAACTCTGTTCTCTACGCCCGTCTTACCATGTCCTCTGCTGCTTTAGTTCACTGCGCAGTCTGTCTACGCCATTGCCATCCAACGCTGTCGAGCCTCGTTTCAGAGTCTCCTCACAGTTGAAAAAGGAAACAGTGACACAAGAAGTTCCCCAACCTACATTCCCTTCGAACGCATGACTCCGTGGGATAGTATTCTCAGCACTTCAGCGTCGTTCCCTTGAAGCTCAGGGACTAATTGATAATGAATTCCTTAAACTTTCGAAACACAAGGCGTAAACCTGCAATGTAAAATTTACTACGGCTTGTAATCTGGGTGTTCGATGTGTAGCGCGATCATGACGAGTGCACCTCTAACGGAACATGCATTCACGCTCGGTCGTGAATCAAGTGATAAATTTTGCTTGTTTAGCTTCTTTCCCCTCTGCGACTTTCCCGTCGAGGTTATTGCAATAATAGCTATTGGCAGAATTAGTCTTGCGTTACGCTGCCGCCCCCTGCTCCGCCATAATAGAAAAACGTCACCATTAGTGGCAAGATTCTGTGTCCCGAAAGTGTTAGCAGATAGAAATGTCCCTACTAACCGTTTCTTTTTTCTGGTCGTGCCGTGAAGATATGCGAGACAAAGTCGGGAAGCCTCCCTCACAAATACTAGGTGCCCTCGCTGCGGCAAAACGACGTCTTATTCTGTCGAACCACGCATGCACAGAGTGCGGTGTCGCGGCGGCGTCGTTAGCGTGCGTGGCGGCGCAAGGGACGAAACGCGCGCGCACACGGTGTGTGTGGCTTGTTGTTTTCGCTGGCAGTACCTGCGTCCTTCGCTCGCGATTTCGGACTGCACGCTTTGCGCGCTTCGCCAAGGACGCTCACTCGAGCGCACGAAGACGGCGCGAGACCGAGTCCTTTTCTCTCTCTTCTTCTTTAATTTGCGTGCGCCTTTTGATTGTACAAAAGCCGGAAAGTGCGGGTGGGGGAAGAAGGGGGCCCAGCAGCGGACACCCTTGCCAAATTTCCTCGCCACTGACGCACAGTCATCAAAGCCAGTTCAGCCCTGACCGCGTGGCAAAAAGCACACGGACGCGATATGCTTGGATTCGGTCGCGAGGTTCGCGATTCCGGCCACCGATTCGATTTGCACGCTTGGTCGAGGCCTCGTGTGTAATCGTTAGCTGCCTCTTTCGGCCTTTGAACGTGTTTTGCCAAACATCCGCCCTTTTCTCGGATGCTGGCGGAGTGAAACACGAATGAAATAAATGGACATAAACCAAGATGCCCCGGACGAGAGAGAGAGAAGCAGGAAAGGACACGGAGACAGCGACGACGCTGGATGCGAACAGAGAGCGCCGTCGTGATTGAATGATCTCGGCTCATGCGGCAGCATTAGAAGGCCGTGTTTGCCTGCCGCCGAGTGCTCCCGTACGTTCCACCGAGGCCGCGCTTTCTTCTACGAGCAAGCACCTCACGTTGCCAACTTTCTCCCGAGTCTCGGCCTTTTTTTCCTCCTCTTGCGCGAAACGAAATAGCGTGCAGATGCTCTGTGACGCACGTCGCAGCCGTCGCCATAACTCACGTATAGCAGCTTGTCAAGGGAGCCAATTTTGCTTGCTATACGGCAGTGGTAACTCGTAGAAACACACGTGGCCACTGCAGCATGATCGTATATCTACCGACAGGCATTCGCCTCCAGAGTGGCCTCGAGGGTGTGTGTCACCCATGCGTCGCGGCTCTTCTTTATGCTTAACTCGTGACACGCGCGCCGCTCTCGCGTTTCCGTTTCGGCGCGAAGCTCACGGTGCGGCCGACCTTTCCGGCAGACTCGGTGCCCGCGCTATCTGCCTCTCGCCTGGAACCGCCCACACCTCGCGCACCGGCGTGGCGCAACAGGGCGTCAGCGCTGCCGTCGTTCCCAGACTGGCCAGCCACAAATGCGCCCCCCCGCCACACACCTCTCTGCCCGAGCACATCCGCTTCCCGTCTGCCTTAAATGGCACGAACGAGCGTCGCCCGATCGTTTTTTACTCAGAGCTAGAAATGGGACCGCGGACGCCGCGACTTCATCAAGCAGCAGTGACGCGAGAGCCAGGTGTTGAAATTCGCTCGCAGCGCCTTCTGCATGTAGACTCGTATAAAATCATTCGTTTCTGCAAAGCCTGCCCCTCAGCATTGTTGAACCACTGACCCATCATGCACCTGCGTGTTGTAGAGGCATACAACACCAACGTTGGACGATGCATCTTTCTTTTTGTTGTTGTTGTTGCAATAGAGCAACAATCAATCTCGTTAATAACAGACAAAAAGTGCTGTAATGGCTGTGGCGCTAACGCACAACTGTCACTGGCTGCAATTTGGGCTGCCACTCGTGATCTATGTTCCAACTCGCTGTGCAGCAGAAAAACGGATGGGAGCACGCAGATATGCTACAAGAACAATATGCTTATGGCCATTTAACTATAATGATAAATTGGTAACGCGTTCCAAAACTAATATATCTGGGAAGCGAATGAACCCGCAACAAGGCAATTTCCTCGGGCCAATGTTGAAAATTAAGGAATACAACTAGGCGGCATTAGGAAAAAGAGATAATAACCCAGAGCCTTGTTAACCCTGTGTAATGCGAGGATCGAACACAGCTGTTTGCGGGAGCACGTATACATGCAATGTGTTATTTCCTTTGTCTCTCACAGAGTGCACATGATGTCACTATAAACCGTCACCCGCGATGTCACTGTATTGGGACCATGTGGCGCACTCTCAAGGCGCGCGACGTGATTGATGCATGCGAGGTCGCTATATGCGGACCAATCAGCGTGGCGCGTCGAAGTGACGTCGTGCGTGACGCCACTGCATGCTCCACATAAGTATGGCCGTCATCATCGAGATCTTGACAAAGCCAGCGCACCTCAGCAGTCTACGTCACGAGTGCGGGTGGGCGATGAAGTACCAGCAAATGAAGCTGCGAGCGTGGACCTGAGTCGAGTCACGTGGTGTTCCCTAGTCACTTGACGCATGAACATGCGGGCACATTCATTTGGTGACCCTTTATCGCCCATCCGCAGTCGTGACGTAGGCTGCTGGGAAACGAGGTAATGCAGCGGTCTTCTTGTTAGACTCTCAGTGGTGACGGTGCGGCATGGCGCTACTCCGATGATGCCGCACGACCATGCAGGAAAAGTGCTCGGGGCAGCTGTAGCAGGAAAAGAAGCCAAGCACCTGGGACGATTGTGGGCGGTTGATATTAAATAGAAACAAGCTAACTTGTGGCCTCAAAAAGGAGGTCTCGTACTCGAGATTAGACCTCCCCAGCAGTTCGCAAAAGTGCAGGCTTAAACCCCCCATTAAAGAGGAGACAGTGGTAATCCCCGATATGGAAGCATGCAGGCAATTAAGCGATTATATAGTTTGTACCGCGTTAAATATAACCAGAAATATTCCGTCCGTTGGCATGCAGTTAGAGGCCTCAAATTCGATGAGCAGAGTATCGCACTACATATGAAAGGGCCAGTATACAAGCTACACAGACGAAGGACAGCATCGAGCTGTGTACATCGACGGGTGCTAATCGGTATGACCAATGCACATTTGCATTCCGTTTTTGTCGCAGTCCGACCACCATGAGCAAGGACGCGGTGCGGTGTCGTCACCTCACGGAAAGGAGCCGCCGAGATCCTGTCCCGCGACAAAAGCGCAGCCCGGTTTAGCCAACCAGTCGCCGGTGCTACATGCATTTCTCTTGGATAAGGACGAAAGTAGGAGCGAGCGTCAACGATGGAGAAATGCTGTGACGACTTCCTCCTCCACGTGCTAAGCAGGAGGAAAAAGAAACTGTAATAGCAATAAAGAACAAGGCGCGCGACAAACATCCGTGTTGACAGCTCTGACGTCCTCAGGGCCGGCGCGCACGACGCACTTGAGCCCACCCGCCTTTCCCACCTGTGGATATTCTCCTCTCTTCCTTCGGCAAACAAGCGCGAATATGCCGCGGTAATTTCTCCCTTTCCCTGCGCGTCGTTAGAGGCCCCAGCGCCGAAAGCAGGCGCGGACACAAGCGCGCTCCGCCCTTTTAAATTCTAGGCCTCGCACACGGGGCTGCTTACGAGAGTCACCCTCGTTTGCGCAAAGGACAAAACGGCGGCGGATGACGCCGGAGATGCGGCGGCCTTGGGCGTTCCGCAATGGGCATGCCAGGCGGCTAATAAAATGGCAGCCTCCACCAAAACACCGCGGCAATTTCCGAAAGACTTCTCCTTCCTGACCATTTGCACGTAAGGCGCTAGCACCGAGTGGCCAGCAGTCAGCCACCACGTGGGAATGAAGCCACAGCAATGTGAACCCCCACTCACACGCGCCTTCTAGGTGCGATGCGTTGGTTTGTAATACCGGAGTGCATAAAACGCCCACATTTACGCACCTCGGTGTCCGCAGTTTTCTTCCCGAACACAAAACTTGAGCAAGGAAGAAGATGAGGCAGTAGTCGCAGCAGACCAAGAAAAAGGCAGCCTTGATAGGGCGTCTTCCGAGGAAGCTCCCGTTCCAGTGCGCATGTACGCTGTCGTTAATGCAGGAATGCATATACGTCTACATTTCGTCCACATATATACGAGAACGTCTGCATGAGAGGCAGAAATGCACTCGGGTACTCGAACTCGGCCACCGTTATGCGGTGCAGGCTTTAGGGAGCGGAAAGGTCATTTCGGCACCTGGGAAAAGACGGCCTGTTTCCAGTGACGATGTAAGCTACTCATTTCTTCCTTCACACTCGCTTCGCTGTGCGAGACACGCCAACGTTTACCACTAAATTTTCGCGCCTGTAGCAATAATCGTCGGCACACCCCCTCACTGAGACGTGCTCCTCAGAAGCACCTCGTCAGCAATCACCGGAAACCTTTGCGAACCAACAAGCGCGCCGCTTCACCACCACCGAGTATCGCGGAGACGTGCGCGATAAATATTTAGCATCCCCTGTTAGCGCCATGCCATAGACCGGGAGGCTAAAGACAGAGGTTGTGAGTCTGGGTTTTCCCTCGCTCAGACAGCGGTGGGCAGTCGCCGAAACTGCGCAGTCTCCCATCTCTGCGCACGATACATGCCGTCGAGTGTTCTGTCCACCACTGTAGGCGACAATTACCTGTCGCTAGACCTCCACGTTAGAGATAACAGTTAGTGAAGAATACATCAGCAATACGAGATTCGCAGCGAACACTGCCTTCCCAAGTAATTCGAGAGAATAATTACGAATTATGGTCAATGACCTAGACAGACAAAGTAGAACGGTAGGGCTAAAATAAATATTCCGCGAACTAAAGTAACGTTCAAAAGCCTCGGAAAGTAATAGCAGTTGACGACAGGTAGTGGTAGTGACGCGCTGGAAGTGATGAGAGAATGTAGCGACCGAAGATCCCGACCTTGCGAGTAAAATGAATAATTATTGAACGCATATGTCAGGCCCTTTAAAATCATGAATTGCAATTTACCAGTGCCCTTCAATAGGAGAATGCATAGCGGCTGTTTCTTTCCTGCGGTCAAGAATGAGGCCGAAACGTGGAGGCTAATGAAAAGGGTTCAACTTACATTAAGAACAGCGGAGAGATCTGTGCAAAGGAAAATGATAGGTGCAACGTTAAGCCACAAGATGCGCGCAGAACGGGGCCAGGAAACAAACGCGAATTATACTGACGTAGAAATCAAGAAGGGGCACGGGCAGGTCACGCAATAAGAAGGGTAGACAACCAATGGTCTCAAAGGGTAACAAATTGGATCCCAAGGGAAGGCGGATCGAGCAGGGGAGAGCAGAAAGATTAGCGGGTAGATTACACCATGACGATTGCGCTGATAAGGCTGCCATACCAAACAGGTTTAATCGGAGAGGTATGGGAGAGGCATGGTGCAGTAGTGAAATCTACTAGATTGACGGCGATCATATTGGCGATTCAACCGCGGCTGACGGCATCGCATGTTTTGTTTCGTTCGTTAGAGAGGCGTTCAGCGAGGAAATAGAGCAAGGACTAAGCGGAAGAAAAGGCGTCGTGGGTGTTGCATGGGGCGATGGCGAATGCGCGAGGCCGGGCGAACGCGGTCAAGCGGGGTCAAGAAGCCCGGGTGAAAAGCGACCGCAGGCGGAAGCGTCGAGCTTGCTCCACTTTCGTACCGCCGCGGAGACAGGCGCGCCTCGCCCCGATGACAGCTCGAACCCAGCCACGAGAGCGAGGAGTCTAAAAGTATTTAAAACCGAGGAACGCACCGGTACCACGGGACGCGTTAAGTGGCCGGCCCCCACGAGACAAACGAACGAACCAACGCGGGAACGATTACTTCGTCGAACGGCGCCCGCGGGCGGCGACAGAACGCGCGCGCTTCCGTGTCTATCAAACGCGGCCCGGAGGAGAGGCGTCGACGGCATTGTTTCCTCGTCGTGGGGCCCGGCGCTGCCCGCAGTGGCGGTGGGCAGGCGGTCCAGGAAGTCGGTGGAAAGAACAAAACCGACCGGCGGGGAGAGCGCCCAAGCGAACAGGGGCCCTCCTTCCCCTTTCTTCCGGTCCCCTCCGCAGCCTCCCAAGTTTTCTCGCCGGACAGCGGCCCGATCTGCGCGGCCGCTGACACCGGTGGCCGCTGCACCACGCGGTGATCGTTCCTCCGCGATACCTCCTCGTCTTCCGTGTGGCAAGACTCCGTTCTGGGTGACCGCTCCGAGCATTCCTGCCGCGACGCACAGAGAAGCCCAAGCTCGTAACCTGAGGACCGAAGCCAGTTTGGCACGATCAACTTCTCAAAGGAGTAGCATACATTGACACAGCAATGAAACATCGCACTGCACGCAGTCAGTTCTTTCCTGAAGCAAGGCAGGTAATACGCCCATGCTTAACACATTACCAAGAGGGTAAAGGACCAGCGGATTGCGACCCTGCTCGATATGGCTGCGTCCATCAGTTGAGCGCTGCACCGCAGGGTCACGCCTAATATGAGCCAGCATATGTTAAACTAGGTCTTGAGATAAATGAGAAAGGAAGAGCAGACAGAGTTTAAGGCGAGAGAGTAGATGCTGCCTCAAAACACGCGACCGCATAAAGATGCTTAACCAGAGCTTCAAATAGCCCCAACCAGATGTCCCATAACCGGTACGACCCAAGATCGACAGCACTCCGACAGCTTGTCTTGACCAGGTGGCAGAGGCTAAAAAGAAACAACACGGCCTCCGGCAACACACTGCGAATACGGACAGGCCCGACTCAGCCGGCCGGCCGCGAGCCCCGCGGCCAATCCTCGAGGAAGAACAAGAGGCTGGTCCTCGTTTTGGCAGCCAAGCGAGAAACGCGTCCACACGGGCGGCCCCGGTCAGGCGGGAAGCGCAAGGTGAACGAACCACCGGCACACAGGTTGGCGCTGTTGTTGCATCTGCTCGCAAGACGCGGGCGAGGAGGCGCTTCCTCGTGTCCGCCGCAACCCCCGTTTCGGTGGCCGCCGCATTGTGCAGCGCCGACCTCCCCTCGGCGCGGAAAGGTCGATCCCGCGGCCATTTCTTTGTCAAGCGCTCGGCTGTCCTCTTCGGAATGCCCCCGACAAACACGTTTGGCTCAGCCGGCCCTTGACGGACATCGCCGGAAGATTCCGACCATGTCGTCGACTCACCCGGCAGGGTTGGCCTGCCGCGATTTTGCGAAACGCACCGGCAACACGGGTTGGTCGACGCCCATGCACGCGGGGGCCCCAGTGGCGGCCCCCTCGTGACGACGACGCGCCAACGGTAGCGCTGCCATTAGCGCCAAGTGGGGCTGCTCTGCTTAACAACACCTTGACGCGCAGCACTGCGGTAGAAGAGCGCCAAGAACTAAAACTAAGAATCGAATGAGGCAGGGGCATGATGCGTAGCTCTTGTGTCCGGACGATGAGCTGACCTCGTCCACAGAGAGCGCTGGTGGTTCCCATATGCACAGAAGGCGGCGTATGGTGTGGAAGCGACAGAACAGGTACCAGCAAACTGTCACAACGTACCACCGTTTCGTATTGCATCGGTATTAAAACGTGCGAGATCACGACGAAGGGTAACCTCAAAAACGTGCGTGCGGCCCTGATTTTCCGTGAGGGAAAATTTATCAGTGAGGTTTACAAGGCCGAGATAAAACGGCGATTATAGTCTAACATAATTTCGTTTTTATTGTTTTCGTCCTTTTCTACTGACCACAGCCATTACGTGCCTCAATTCCTGTCGCCGAGATTTGTCATCTGGCGCGCCAGACAATGAGCACGAAGTAACATATTTATTATGCCCGCCCAGACTACTCTCGCCTGCGAGTGTTTATTGCCAGAACGGCAGCGAGGAGAGGGAAGCTAGACAAGGACGTAGGCTGGACCGTGGTGGTTGTGGTAGTGGTTTATTAGACAGTAGACAGTTTTAGTTTCACGTACGTACAGAGTTACGCACGCAAACGTGAGAAGTCTACGTGCGCTACGCGCATTACGCCAGGACTACTTTTAGTTTCACGTACGTGTCTACGTGTACGTGAAGCAAAATGTATGGACCTTTCATACAAGCCTCGAAAAACTGCGTACGTGTTATGCCGCGCCTCTAGTACAGATTAACAAAACTAATTTTGTTTAGTCGAGCTGCCTTGAGCCGAGCCACGCTGCGGCCGTAGCCAAGAGTCGGTCGGATTGGAAATTGCTGTTCTCAACGTCGTTGCTCTACAGTGAACAATTAGCAGTTCGCGCTATATGCCATCGAGGCTTTGTTTTTTTCCTCCGACAGGCGCATACCTATATGCGTCCACCGCACTGCGTGTCGCATGCAGTTTTCGAATGGATTACATTCTCTCACGTCGCGAAGCATATCCAGATCGTCGCTTTTGGAGACGCGAATTCGCTGGGCAACAGAACCAACAGAACTCATGCTTACAACTTCAAAACCGTCCCCCTACAACGGATTGGCTCTGGTTGGCTGCCGGCTTGCATCTGGCACTCTAGCCACTTCTCGCTCAACTCTGGTTTGGCGTGATCTCGCGAGATCGTTGCTATGACGACGACAAACGCTTCTGCGTCAGGCTTAACAGCTGAAAAATCGTCTTTCTATCTAAAAAAAAAAAAGGCTGTTTGTCACTTGAAACTTTACGCGAGGGTAAGATTGGATAAGCTGAAAGCGAATACAACAGTTTAGAACACGATATCGCGCCGAGGAATTAGCGGCGAAGCTGTTATTGCTGTGAAGCGGGCGGGCAGGGCGTCGCCATGTTGTCAACTCTACGTACGCCAGCAACGTAAAGACGCCAACGTGAAAATCCGAATCTCACGTACGTCCGTAAACGTCCCGCGGACTCTTCACGTTCTGCGCATGCGCACTGGTCACACGTAGGCGCTTCACGTACGCTAAGCTCCCACGTACGTGAAACTAAAACAGTCCGCGGACTCTTCACGTTCTGCGCATGCGCACTGGTCACACGTAGGCGCTTCACGTACGCTAAGCTCCCACGTACGTGAAACTAAAACTGTTTTAGTTTCACGTACGTGGGAGCTTAGCGTACGTGAAGCGCCTACGTGTGACCAGTGCGCATGCGCAGAACGTGAAGAGTCCGCGGGACGTTTACGGACGTACGTGAGATTCGGATTTTCACGTTGGCGTCTTTACGTTGCTGGCGTACGTAGAGTTGACAACATGGCGACGCCCTGCCCGCCCGCTTCACAGCAATAACAGCTTCGCCGCTAATTCCTCGGCGCGATATCGTGTTCTAAACTGTTGTATTCGCTTTCAGCTTATCCAATCTTACCCTCGCGTAAAGTTTCAAGTGACAAACAGCCTTTTTTTTTTTTTAGATAGAAAGACGATTTTTCAGCTGTTAAGCCTGACGCAGAAGCGTTTGTCGTCGTCATAGCAACGATCTCGCGAGATCACGCCAAACCAGAGTTGAGCGAGAAGTGGCTAGAGTGCCAGATGCAAGCCGGCAGCCAACCAGAGCCAATCCGTTGTAGGGGGACGGTTTTGAAGTTGTAAGCATGAGTTCTGTTGGTTCTGTTGCCCAGCGAATTCGCGTCTCCAAAAGCGACGATCTGGATATGCTTCGCGACGTGAGAGAATGTAATCCATTCGAAAACTGCATGCGACACGCAGTGCGGTGGACGCATATAGGTATGCGCCTGTCGGAGGAAAAAAACAAAGCCTCGATGGCATATAGCGCGAACTGCTAATTGTTCACTGTAGAGCAACGACGTTGAGAACAGCAATTTCCAATCCGACCGACTCTTGGCTACGGCCGCAGCGTGGCTCGGCTCAAGGCAGCTCGACTAAACAAAATTAGTTTTGTTAATCTGTACTAGAGGCGCGGCATAACACGTACGCAGTTTTTCGAGGCTTGTATGAAAGGTCCATACATTTTGCTTCACGTACACGTAGACACGTACGTGAAACTAAAAGTAGTCCTGGCGTAATGCGCGTAGCGCACGTAGACTTCTCACGTTTGCGTGCGTAACTCTGTACGTACGCGAAACTAAAACTGTCTATTATTAAATAATCAAAAAGAAAGAAAAGAGTGAGCCGGCCGCGGCAACTGCTATCTAAAATCTGAAGCACCTGAGCGGCAGCAAACGGGAAAGAAAAGGGGATAAGGATGGTGGATAGAGCAGCCATGAACACCCAGTTTTCTAGGCTCTGTTTCCTGGAAAGTCGTGCACCGGATCCAGGGCTTGTCTATCCATTTAAACGAAGGGGTATCACGTCAGCAGCGTTTACAACACCTCTCAAAGGTGAAACAAATGCTCCAATCTAAGAGATGGAGACAACCGGTCTTTTAGACCTGTTCGCGCCGCTTAATGTTTCTTTTTCTTTTTGCATGCGAAAGCCGAGCACCAGGACGTTAGTGCTCATCAGTCTAGTGTTGTACAGGGATTCGAGCCCCGCAACTACCATATATATTATGCCGAAGCATGCAAAAGGAAAGAAAAAAAAAAAGAGCCTCTGCCCGTGCCACAAGCCCTGTATACATGGACTCGACAGCACCGGGTCGGGTAAGCGTCGAGTAAGCGAGGTCACCATTACTCGACCCGATTGGTGTCTACATGAACTCGCTTTCTAGCGAGTAAGTATCGCAGCGGCGCGTAGCGTCGAGATTTGAAGTTATTGTGCAAGTTTCTTACTCGCAATTGATTCCGTTGCCTTTTAGTATCGAGAGCTTCGATTATTATTTATTATCGTTGATGAGGGCTAAAAAGCCTTCAACTTTGCTGACGCTCCCCGCCGTTCCGGTTGCTTTTTAATCCCAGAGTTCGCCACAACTCGACTCCCTGACTCGACAGCGTCTACATGCTTTTAGACAAGCGGGTCGAGTTAACCTACCCCCTGCAAGCGAGTTAACGCGACCCGCTCCGCGGCTATTTTACTCGACCCGATTGCGTACACATGAACCCGACAACTGGTTTTTTACTCGACAGACTTACTCGACCCGACTCTGTCGAGTCCATGTATACAGGGCTACAGAGGAGAAAGGACGGTCTATCGCTACAAAGTCACCGAGTCAGACACTGAAAGTCGGTGGTTCAGGGAAGCTATTGTTCCATCTGTGCCAAGGCGACAAAATGAAGGAATGAATCTAATTACAGGGTATTCTGCGCAACACAGACACACACAAGAAAGAGGACACCAGGGGGCGCTTACTACAACTGAATACCCTGTAATTATGCGTGACAACCAGCTAGCTCAGCAGTTACCTCTCTTGAAGGAATGAACGTTACAAGCCAAAAACTGAACTTCACACCCGTCCCATTTTCCGAGGAAATTTGGTGCCTGCCGCCAAAGTTGCCACCGCTGAAGGTCGGGGAAGTCCCAATAACTTGAAACGCGGCATATCAGGCAGCTGCACCGCATCGCCTCTTTCATAGGACGGCGCAACTCGCTAATCCCTCCTCCCCCCCCCCCCCCCCTCCCCCCCCCTTCCCTCGCGGCAACAGGGTCGGACAGCATGCAGCGGAAACCAGATGCAGCACTTTGCAACGATTCTTTCTCACTCTTTTGCCCCAGCGCTGTCGGTAGTGCTTTCGCATGCCGTCACGGCTGACAGTCGCTAGTGCTGCCAGTAGCGCGGCTTCGGCATCAAGCGGAGCTAGAATGAGCCCGCAAAAAGAAAAAGAAAAAAAAAAACGTTATAACCGTCCTTCCTAGCACAAGGTTCCCTTCACAAGAATTTTTATTGCACCGAGCAGTCACGCAGCGATACTGGCTACTGGCGAGGCTTATAGCGTACGAGAAAAAGAGAAATTAGTACCGCCTGGAACCGAAAGGGGTAATTAGCCCTGGTACATAGTTTCACAAACTATTGTAGCACCGCTCCGACAGAAAGGGCAGTCAATTGAGACGGAGGAAGAAAAAAAAAAAAGAGAACAGAATAGAAGCGAGAGCGCAGCTAGCCTAATGGGCAACCATCGCGGACAATGTGGGCATGCCCGCCCGACGACAATGTCCTTGAGATGTGCAGCACGTTCTGAATGGGCCGGCAGCGCGCGCACGTGGAGGCATACCGCAAGCGTAATCGCGCTCCCGGGCTGCGTCCACGGCCGTGACTATCGCGCGCGAGGATCGATCTGGCGGCAAACTTTTTTTTTTTTTTTTTTTTCCCGCGCACCGCAGATCGCGCCACGATATCGCCTCGCCGGCGGTTCAGAAAAGCGCGGGTTTTATTTTACCGCCGCGTCACGCCCTAAAGCCGCGTGGCACCCAGCAAGACAAGACCCTATTATGTTTCTTTGCAACGTAATGTGCGCGTGCAAGCTTTGAGAATGTGAAAACACAGGAGGGACGCTTGGAAGGCATAACAAGTGCGGAGCGGGGCAATAGGATTTTCTGACGGGATTAACTTGTATCTGACGCCGATTTCGCCCATCCGCGCTAAACGAGCGTTTCAAACGACCACCCGGCGTGCACCGTGGGAATGTCACGGGCGTACCGGCCCTCCGTTTCTCTTCCCTTCCTTCGGCGATTTTACAATGCGCAAGAGGTTATCAACACTGGTATTATAGCTCCTGCACCAACGCCCAGGCACACATCTTCGCTGCCTGAATAACCAAGAGGACAGACGCTGGCTTTCGCTTGAAAGCTCCACATCCGCGTTGCATTTTGCGCGTCTCGTCAGCTGTCATATGACAAGTATCGGTCACTGGCCTGTTTAAAAAATACGAGAACCCGCCACTTCAGCATCACACGCGTAAAGAGCCAAATCAATGAAGCTGCACGGCTTCGCTGCCACAAGTGCTGCTGTCCTTGCCAAGCGTTAACGGTGTCAACAGATTTACAGCACTCGATGTATAACGCGAATAATCAAATTTCAAAGCCCACGGGTCAAAACAGGGAGCCGAGAAAAGATGATATGGTTGTATGAAAGACGAGCCTGGTTTCGCTGCATGACAGGAAAGTCCGTGTAAAAATAATTTATGTACCATTTCCTTTCGAGAGAGCCCAGTTTTGGTGCATACACATGCGGACACGTTTAATTCACTTTCTTCCCCTTCGTATCCTTTCTTCCTTTTCATCCAGAGCATGCTTGCTCTGAGTTGTGGTAGTAAACCAGAATGTGCCTTATATTTCCCTCACCGTCTAGCCTCGCTACTCTTCCTTTCTGTAGCTCTCCCCTTTGGACACAGGAGGGCAAACGACCCCCTTTTCGTGCAGAACGCTTATGTACCAAAATATGTTTTCAAGTTCACCTTTCTTCGACGTCATCATTAATTGTGAGGCAGCTGCGGATTATTATAAGATACCATTAAGAACACACATCGATAGGAATGTTCTAATCTTCAGATGCGTAGCGAAATCTTGCATTGCGTCTGGTTTGGTTTACACGGTTTAATGTCCCAAAGGGAATATCGGCTGCGAGGGAAGCTGTAGTGGAGAGCTCCGGTAATTTCGACAACCTGTGGTCATCTAGCGTGTGCGCTGGCATCGCACAGCACACGGATGGACACGTTTCGGCTCCATCAAAACAGGACCGGCGCGGCCACGGGATCGGACAATTAAGGGATGAGCAGTCAAGCGCCCTAACCGTTTGTCCTGCGTTTTTCCCAAAGGGGGATGTGCAGGTATATTGATTGTCATGGTGCATTCTTAGGACAAAGGAAAAACGTTCAAAAATATTCCCACCGAAAAATGCGCTCGGCCGTACGTAAACACACTGTTTCTTCCTCGGACACGACATACGACCCGATGCTCCCGGAACTACCGCGGCAGAACCCTCGGTTAAATTATGTGCTCCCCTTTCCTCGAATTCTACGCTTTGCAGAAGAACACGAAGGTTCGCCACTCCTCGGAGCAAGCATTCGGAACGAGATGAGACGAAGCAGTCACGCGGCCGAGACGAGAAGCGCCAGCAACATTTAGCCAGGCGGCGCTCTGCATATCCCCACCGAACTTCTCAAGTTTTAATAACAGTTTGCTTTAATTCGTTTCCGGCCTCGCTGCTATCATCCGAAATTTCTGGCCATGTGCGGCTGCGAAAACAATGGCTACACGAAAAGAGTCGAGGAATAGTTGACCCATGGCTAATGACCTCGATAGAAAAAAAAAAAAAAAAAACTGCCCCTAAGAGCCACGCAGCAAGGAGAACAAAACGCTCTACGATGGTGCTTTTTCATTTTCGAATCGCGCTTTTGCTTTTTACGACGCTATCAAGAGACGCGACCAAGACCCGTGCGGATGGCTCCTTGCTGCTCCGACGTCACCGATCACCTGGTAGGTGTTGTGAGGATGATAGTGTAGGTTACAACGATTTCAATTATGATTTATACTCCGCTATAAGAGCGGAGTTCCCGAACGCGCGGCTTAGGATCGTGGTATTGCAAAATAATTGCCGGTTCCGTTCCGGCTAGAACGATACGGCACAAGCGGACGTTCCAAAGGAAAGGTAGGAAAAAAAAGGGGGGGGGGGGGAACACAATTGGCCAATGCACAGGATGCCAACCTGAGTTTCGTAGCAGCGGGCGCCGAGCGAGGAAAACGTGCGACGCACCGCGGCTTCGTCAAGCGCCCGTCGGCGCAGGTCCTCGGTTGTCCTTGGAACGACCTTTGTTCTAGCGCTTCGACAGAGCGAGAAAAAACAGCGACGCGCGAGCGGAAAGTGAAACTAGGCAAAGTGTCCGCCGCCACTGGCGAGGAGGAGGAGGCGGCGGCCCGCGTTCAAGCGCGACCGCGCTTCAGAGCTGCCGCCGCCCGACGCAAACACGCCGCGCTCCTCGAAGGCCGACACGCACACACGAACAGTCGGTCTGACTGCGAGCGCGGACCCACCGCAGGAAGCCGTCTTGGCGCTGCTGGGGCGCGCACGCTAGAAAGCGATCGAGATCGCGCTCGGTCGATCAGGCTCCTTGAGCGCTGTAAAGGTTTCTCGGTTTCATCTTCAATTCGACGTCTTGCGTACGTCACCATGCTAACTTCTAAAATCTCGGACGACTGTCGTTCGTGTAATAAGCCGAGATGCGAAATCTGTGCACGTATGACCACCTCAGTAACAGCTACTAGCATCGCTTCTAGGTATGAGATAAAAATTAATGGTACCTTCTGCTGCGACACTTCAAACATAATCTATCTTTTGGAGTGTTCAGTGTACAATAAGCAATACACGGGACAAACCGAAGCATCCGTTTAAGCTAAGGCTCACTGCACATCTCTCCCCAACCTTCCGATTTTAGAAACACGTCAACATTCCCGGCCACTCATTCGACGAAGTAAGAGTTGCCATTTTACAGTCAGGTTTTAGAACGCATCATGATAGAGAAACCCGTGAGTCAGATCTTACAAATTTGATACTATCATGGCACGGTTAAACGAAAGCCCAGGTGCGCTGTCTTTTCTGCCAACGCTATTTCGCTTTAGTCATGTGCGTTCGCTTTTACGATCTTTCGATGTTTTTCTCCTGTATCTTTCATTGTCATTTCTGACTGTATCCAAACAGCCAAGTGTGCTCTGTGCTCTGTTACAAGTCACGGTATTTCTTAATAGATGATAACAACACATTTGTTCTCCGACGAAGGCCGGTCCCCGGCCGAAACGTTAGTAATAAAGTGGTTTTCGCCGTTACAATCTTCACTCATATATATATATATATATATATATATATATATATATATATATATATATATATATATATATATATATATATATAGTATCTGTCATTACAGGATACTGTCAGGGTTGCGCTTACAGCTTGGTCCGTGCAGAAAGTAGTGGCGCCTCCCTTACAGGCCACCCGCTCTCATCCTGTCCCGAAGTCTTGGGTCAGGAGGCGCACGGAGGTATTCTGCGGGAGGAAGAAGAAAGAGCGTCGTTTCCAGGGGCGACAAAAAGGCACCTTGATCATTTCAACACGCTACTGCGTGCGACACGCGGAAACGTCCCAGTCATTGAGGAGGCGAGGATTGTTGTCGCGGCTCCTCTGAAGCAACTCTTGAAACGGTATTTCGCCACGTGCCGCTGGACTTACCGACGGCATGTCGATGCGCTACCCCATAGCATGATATTAAAACATCGCCAAATGGAAATGCGCCATCCAGTGAGTTTGTTCTGCGCCGCAACGTCACCTCAAGTGCCCGCCGACCATTCTTACAGCGGTGGAGTCGAAATAATATTCCGTTACTAGTCTATTAGTACTTTGTTTCAGCAAGCTGGTTTATTTCTTCAAAGGTCGGTAAAAGAAGTTTACGGGACACTGTGTGTGGGAAAAGAAATTACTCAGCCTTGTCACGCGAGGCAATCGTCCGAACTTTCTGGAGGGATAAGGGGCGTTGATATCTCCATCGGCTGGAACAGTACCACCGGAATGGGTCGCAAGGCAGCGTCACAATGAATGTCCTAGTTTTTTTTTTTTTCTTGGGACCAGGATTCCGGGGAGTCCTTCGAAAGTTTTGACAGTGACTAAAAAGACAAAAGTAGCAATGAAGCAGTCTTCACAAATCAGTTGTGTGAAAACACTGAAGAGTTCACTGTACACGTTCAGTGGCCGCCGTTTTCTTCAGTCACCACTTTTTAACATTTTTATAGAACACAGGAAGGTCCCCCTCATATTTTGCTCGAATTATTTTTTGAGTAAAGGGGCAGAAACTTTCTCGGTATTTTAAGGTATGCTAAATTTAGGTGATTGCCTTTTATCCTACCCAATTGCCACTCAATCCCCTCATTTTCCATACACTTCTCCATCAACGAAGCGGGCTTGGCTAGCGTTGGACCAGCTGGCATTGGCGACCCTGGGCCAGGGCATACTCAACGCTCAGTATTGTGTGAGAATGAAGTTCTCTGTTTCTGCGAGTGGCACCCGAATCAGTCACAGCTACCGTAGAAACGAACGGCGTTCTTTGTGCATCAATGAATAAAATGAAAGACTAGTAGAACGCGGGACACAGATCTTCAGTGCATACTACTAAATTGCTACTGCATGCTGACAACGCCAGTCACCAAGAGCGCATGCGCAGATAACTCTGAAAGCCAGGTGCGAACCACATGCAGGCTTACCCGGTGCCCAGGACAGACACGTAGCCGATGGAAGGCCCGGGGAATGGCACTTGTCCCCCCCACCTCGCTTATCGAACAAAATCATGTGCACGCCCTCAGAGCCATCTACGCATGCGCTGTTAGCGGATGGCAGTATCAGATCGGCAAATCGGTAGCACGGTGGAAGCGGCATGGCGGAATATACCTTGGAAGCGGTAGAGCAACCAGTTCGCAACAGTCCAGAGCGCAGGTGTTTCAACATTTTCTTCGTACACGTGCAGAAAAACATGTTAACTTTCCGAACTGTTCGGGAGAAAAGAATATGCGTCAACTGCATATACGCTATCACGCGAAAGGCATTTAAGTCAAACCGGGACTTTCTTTCCCGTCTGCGTTAAAAGGGTTCCTATCACTTCCCGATCGGACCCGGCATGGTGTTGCAGTGGTTAGGGAACCAGCTCAAGTATGCGAGATCGAACCCCGTCCATGGCGGCGCTTTTCGACAGAGGAGGTGAAAAGCTAGGCGCCCGTTTGCTGCGCGACGTCACTGCATGCCAGAGAACCCCAGGTAGTCGAATTTTCCAAAACACTAGCTCTCACCCAAATCATGTGCGGAACGTGCTCAACAAGATACCAAAGTACATGGCGAACATATATGCATCGAACAGCGAGTTAGACAAGTCAGTGCATGTCCGCCCGCATCGCAAGGCATGCCCATAACAGGAATTGCTCACAGCAGGAACATCACGCCAAAGGATTCTTCCACAAAAGCACCGTTGAAAAGCTGCGGAAAGAGTATGATTGTAGCGGGGGGATGCATGGAGAAATAAAAGCCATTCTTTGCATCTGAGAACGCTTCACTGCAGCGAAAAAATAAAAGTCCCGGAGTGACAAAAGTTCCCCTGACGAAGCGCGCTTCGTAATATTATGGTCTGGACTGCATACGTAGAAAGGTTTTACACTCAAGGAAGTACAGAGGAAGAAAGACTGCTCGTTTTGTGGTAACACCTTTGAGCACGATATATGCATACCGACCCAGTCCTTTTAAGCTATAGTTGCGCCCACAATCACGCGTCCTAAGTGAAGCTGCGAAATTCCGCGGCCCCCTCCGACATCATTTTCCCTGTACATTAGGGCGAACTACAGTCGGGGCTGTCTTTCTGATCGGCTGACTACAGAGTGCGCGGCGAAATATATCGGTGCAAGAGCTCTTCTGCTCATCAGTGTCGCTCAAAACGCGACTACATCTGCATCTAGACGTGCAGCACCCTATACCTCGCGATCACTGAGCAGCATGCATGCATGCATGCATGCACTCTCTCTCTCTCTCTCTCTCTCTCTCTCTCTCTCTCTCTCTCTCTCTCTCTCTCTCTCTCTCTCTCTCACACACACACACACACACACACACACACACACACACACACACACCAGACACTGAAATACAGCTATAAGACGACACCTGTGGACAATTCAATTCGTGGAGACGTATTCTCTCTAGTGTTTCTGTGTATGTATTACGTATTTTACAGGAATACAGCCACCGAAAGGAAGTGATGAGTAATATTACTTTGTGATTTGGGGGTTATGGAACCTGTAAATAATTTTTTTTCCTTGGCGGAGAATCGTAGCGCTGACAAAACCAAGTATACTGAAAACACACGAATAAAAAGAATGCGGCAATAACGTTGGTCTATACTGCCTATTGAACATATGCTCTATCACGGCAATTTATCCTCGTCTTGCCGACGCCTGCTTCAACACCGAGACCAAACCTAGAAATATATAGGTATATCGCGTGCCTGTCTATTACCACTAGCGCTGCCCTGAAAAAAAAATATAAAATAAAGGAAAGTCTAAAGAGATTACTGTCTTTTATTCACTTAAGATGCGAGCATAATCGCAATCACATTTATCGTTCTTATTTTTTCGCCTTCTCCAAGCGAGATAACTAAGTCAACGAACCGCGTTGCACATATTAAAACACGAGTGATGCCCCGTTTCATCACGACGCGGGCACGATAGCAGCAGCACGGCCTCCATTCGGGTGCCGGTGAATGGGTCTCCGGCAAACCGGTCGGCGGCCACTCGAAGTGCGCGCTGAAAGGGCGCCGAAGAGCGCGACCAGCAGCGTGAGTAGGAGCGCGACGAGCGCGGACCAGCGGTCAACGCGGGCCGCTTCGACCGGAACAAATAAATAGGATGGGCCGAAAGGCACCCCGCGCCACTGCCCGTGAAGCAACAAGGGAGCAGTCCCGGATTCTTTCTTCCCCAGCGAGCGAGGGTGAAAGGGAGAGCAAGCGTCGAGAAGTCGTTCTGGCCCCGGGAAACGGACGACACAGACGAAGCACGCACGCGCGCGCAAGCAGGCCGGGAAGGAGGGCGGTACCGTTATAAGCGAGAGGGCGAGGGCGTAATGGCAGCCGCCCCTGTGAGCACAACACAAGCAGCCTAGAAGAGGCGAAAAGGGGGCGAAACCAAGGCGCCAGATCTTCCCGCCGCAAGGGAGCCAGAAACAAACTCACGCACGCACTCGTCTCAAGGCAAGCCGGGACGGAGCCCCTGAGACAAAGACAAGCTAAACCGACGCCAACCGAGCCAATCCAGAAAGGTTTCCCTATCCGGGAACAAGAAGAATGAGCTTAGCAGCGCCCAGATGAAAGTAAAGCTAAAGACAAGAGCCGCAAAAGAAAGCGAAATAAGGAAGACCGGGCGTCGGCTCCTTTCCCCAATCGATACGCAGTCTGTGAACATTGCGTTGTTTCTTCGCCGTTTGAGCCCCTTTTCCCTTCTAGCCGTGTCGACTAACCCACGTTCTTTCCCCATTGCCAGCGCTCGTTCCCAGGCAGACCCTCACCACCTTCTCGTTCTCGTTTCTTTCCCCCAGTGCAGAGGCAGACCATCCCAAGTAAGCGCCATCCAGCCACTTCGGTCATGCAATCGAGAGGCGCAGGAGAGCAACCCTGTGGCACGGGGTTGCCAGACCGAGCTCCATCCTGTTATCGACCAAAGCTGTTTCTAGCCAGGCTGCCTTTCTCATCCGCCCACCTTTCCTTGCCCTTTCTGCGTGCGTGCGTGTCTGCTCTCTCTTTCCTCTTCGCTTCCCCCCTCTCATTTTTCTTGCCAGCCCTTGGAAATCGGCGGGCAGAGCTCGGGGTGCTTACTTCAGTTACCACACTATTCGCTTTGGGATTTGCGTCCCTTTCCTCTTACTTTTTTTTTTCACCATCACCCCCGCTCTTTTCGGTCCATCTCTCGGTATATCTGCGTTTGTTTCTCTTTCGGCACTTTGCTTTCCATTCGACCCCCTCCTTTTCCCCCTGTCCTTGCGCGCTCGCCAGTCAAATGGGAAAGCCAAGGTACTTTCTCGGGACTGCAATCTCCAAGCGAATGCAATGGGGTTTCAAGGCATTTCTTCCCTCCTTCACAACTCTTCCCTCATCCTCCATCCCACTCCCATTTTCTTTTTCGCTTCCATCACCCTGGAAAGAGGACTGCGACGGGTTTGTTTCTGTTGCGGCGAGCGCAGAGAAGGGAATGTCTCAAGTGAATGGTCTTTTGCGCAAATAGTCTGCGCTCGCTTCTTCGCCGGTTTCTCGCAAGAGTCCGACTCGAAAAAGTTGTCTGTTTTCAGGAAGTGCCTGCCAAGGCGCAGCAACAAGGCGGTGAGGGAACAATACTGGGGCTGCCCTTTCGCAAGTACAATTTCACTTCACCATACGTGGCGCAGCTGCCGCCAACGTGAGCACAAAGGATCGCCCAGCAGAGAACCCGAGTTGTTTGGCGTGTCATCCCTTACGCTCGCTTCGTCCGCTTGCTGGCCAGTTTCCTCATCGCCCTACTCTGTCAGCTCCCCATGCTAAAGAAAAGTGAAACGCCAAGCAAGAAATGGAAAGCATGCCTGGTGCATGCAAAGCACCACCCGCGCGCAGCAGCAACATGCATCGCGTATGATGGCCGGTTTCTTCGCGCAACGCCTCTCAATCCTGCCATGATTTCGTATTTTCTTATCTGAAGTATTGACGTCGATAAAGGGTTTCGGATTATATCGCCTACTGTACCGAACGCTCTCTAGCGTCCTTACACGCTTCTAAAGCTTTCTGAGCATAGCGGTGACTTGTCACTGCGCATGTGCAGGACGCTCCCGACTTATCTGGCATCCGCCAAGAGCATGGAGGAAGGAAAACGTACGAGAGGTCCCATCTATGCTGCTTTCTAGAACACTCCAGCTGACCAAGCTGGATTGCAAGAGCGTGTCGGAGGCCACGCACATTCCAACAAGGAAGCATGTGCACCACCCGCAGCCGTGTCAAGGTCAAGTTTGAAGTTCTTCAATGTTTGGGGGGCCTACTGTTCATATCGGTCTTAATTGCAGAGCGTTTAGGATACTGAGCACACAGATTACTATACTCGCGGACATCTTGTGGTTCTACAGCGAAGGCTGGGCAGAAAAAGGAAGGTGACAGGCTTTTTTTTGTCCCTGTCCCACGGAGAATGGCCTACCACATTCGACTCCTCCCTTCCCCTTGCTGGACCCCTAATCCGAACAATAGACGTCATAACATGGTGACAAAGACGTGTCTGTCCTTTTCCTGACTAGCTGCCGCCGCAAAACTGTCCGCGAGTACAGACGCTTGTTTCGTAATTTTCGACTGCTTGCGCAACTTCGTGCTTCTCTTTTGCATGCTTTCGGCGTTGTGAGGTCGTTTCCCTCAGCGCTGCAAGAGTGACTAAAACTAGCACATAGGCGCAAATATGCCCATAACCAAGCGGCGAGGCAAAAAACCGCTAAGAAGGCCCGAAAGGATGAATACCACGTCACCGTCAAGGCCACGCGATTAGCTGAATAGACGAAGTTTACGCTTACTTGACGTCAAGGGCCCCATTTCGTAGTACAGCGAGAATCTTCAGCAATGCAGGTCGTAGCAGGTGACGATTAGTCGATTAGATATGACTGAGCCCTTTCGCTGTGCCACACACAGAAGAAAATGCCGGCCATTGAGACGCAGGAGAGCATTGCCTCTACTTACATGTCGAAAGTGGCGCCCACCTCTCACCCTAGAGCATCGCAATACCGTTGTTTCTGATCGATGTAATTTCGCTTTGCCTGAACATCGTCTGCTCCTCCTTGCCATCTGCAGTGCATACTACAGCGCGCTAAAACGTGATCGAGTGGCACGGCGAAGCCCTTATTTATAGCTTCAAAACTTGCGACATCGTGCACTCTGTTATGTTCTTTAGTTTCATCCATGGTTTAGCGAAAAAACGCTCCAGGCGCATCGAGATCGGAGAGACCGCGCGACAGAGAGTGGGAAACAACAGAAAGAAGCTACACAAAATATCGGACTAATTTCACAGCATATGCAATGCCACCGGTAGGCATTGCATTGTCTGGTCGGCGGCATTGCCCACTTTGTGCCCAGGGGCTTGCGACGGCGTCGCGTACGCGGTCGTCGTCTCAGCGGCGGGCAGATCAAAAGCCTCGATGCCGCCGCCCGTTTAGCTGTCGCATCAGCCCGGAGAGCAACCCTTGAGCTTTCTCGCGGAGAACGCACGCGCGCCGGAATTCAAGGCACAAATACAACAGGGGCGACGAAAAAAGGAAGAATTTGTAAGAAGAGAGACGCAACAAGCCTGAGGCAGAGATAAGAAAATAGGAACCGCCATTTCAGGAGCAGTGCTGCCGCCATAGAGCGTGCGGAAGAAAGAGACAAAAGAGGGGACGAAGAGAACTGGCGAAAAAGGAAGAGGGAGAGAGATAGCTGGTATTCCTGGTTCGAACGCGCACGTTGTCCACGCGGCCGCACCATTTCGCGGAGAAAAACGGTAGCCGCCGCTCAAGCGATGGGATTTCTCAGACGTGCATGCCGCGCAAAAACACGCACGCACACATATACGCGCGAACCAGCCCCGATCACGAACGCCGCTGTATAGGGCACCGCATCGGTGGCGGCAGCGTATCGCTCGAACCCGACCGCACACGAAAACTCGCGCGTGCGCCCATCTCCCGCTTCCCACGTCTTGAGTTCTTTTTTTTTGTTTTTTCTCTTATTCTTCCTTCCCGCATTTCAAGTTTGTTTTTCCTCTTCTCTTTCTTTCGACGGACCATTTCTCCCGTTGCAGCGTCGATCATACGCCGGGGAAGGAATGGCGCACGAATGGGCTGCGGTTGCGCGGGAGATGTACGCGCCGCCAATATGTCTGAAAGGGAGAAGAAATCATGATAAAAGGCTGCCACCGAAGGAAACTAACGAAGAGAAGACGATGAAATGGAACAAAACGTCGCGAGAGAAACTTCTCCCGTATATATGGACAAACATATATAGGGGCGCGCGAGCAAAAAGGGAAAACGGTTCTGCCAAAATACTAGAGTTGGAAAGGGGGGCTATTGGGAGAACGACGCGCGCCGACCGGGCTACGGGCACGGAGGGCATTCTCTCTCTCTCTCTCTCTCTCTATATATATATATATATATATATATATATATATATATATATATATATATATATATATATATATATATATATATATATAAGGCGACATTAAAACTGAAATGCCAGGAAGGCTGCTTCGACCGCGCACCGTCAATACTTGTATACACTGCAGCAGTAGCAGAAAAATATCACCGAGAAACGGAATACGAACGAGACTGCAATGGCGGCGAAATACCGGGGCAGAGAAGTAAGAAGATGGAAAGGAGGAAAGCGAGAGGCGAGAAGAAACATGAAAACAGAGAGGAATCGATATCTCCCCGACTTTGCTACCATGCCCCGGGACGTTCTATTGCTCACGTGGGATGTTTCTTCGACGTTTGAAAATCACGAAACGTTTCTCCGAGCCGGCTAAAAATACACGTGATGATTCCACATTTTGCTTGTGCCCTGTAACAAACCAAGTTATTCCTGTGGGAGTGTAATTCTTCACTATCTATCCCCCTGGTTTCGTAGTACATTTCATTTTCGCCTCTTCATTCCTCTTGGCAAGCACTGGTTCTGATAGGCGGGAGGCCAGGACGAGACCTCACGTACAGTTCAGCAGTGGCGACGTAACGTCGACCAGTACGAGCGAGAATACAGCAATTAGCGCAATAATGAAATTTGAAAAGGACCGAACGCAGTCACGAAAATTGCGTCACCCTCTTTCCACGCTGACGATGTGCGCTTAAGGTGCCGGCAATCGATTCTCTTATAAGGTTAACATCGTTCCTGCTCGTTCCTTTTTCTTCACTGCGCTTTCAAATCCCTGTCAAGCAAAAGCAGATTATTCAAATTATTGGACAAGAAGGCTTACCGTATGTTGCTGGCGCGAGCGCTTTGACAAAATGTCGCTAATCAAGTCGCGCGGGAAGCGGGAACAACGGCTCAGTTTTTTTATTGCATTATGACTATGCACCTGCCATTCATGACGATCGGAGGCTGATATGACTAATTTCCGTGATCTCATAAAACCGGTGTAACATTCACCACCCGACGTGCGAACGTAGAAGACCCCACGATCGAAGAAGATACGACTGCTCTCCCAAGGCGTTTCAGACCGATAAAGCTTGCCAGAAAAGTTTTTAGGCATTACGTTTTTATTTATTTTATTTATTTATTGTTACCCTCAGGGTAAGAACATTACAGAGGGGAGTTGGTGGAGTACAAGAATACAAAAAATGCACAGCATAAAGAAGCATACAAGTAAAAAAAGATGTCAGCATAGTTAAGAATTGCGTAATATTTCACAAGTATTATTTCGAACTCAAAAAATGTATTAGAAGATATCATTAAACATGATGTAAACAGTATTTTCGCGGAAATCTTTAAATACACGGTACTCTGAGGTGAACACAGAAAACTTAAGGCAAACGTTGTATATATATATATATATATATATATATATATATATATACGTTATACGTTTGCCGCCCCCGCCAGGGCGATGCGATACAGGCAGGACTAAGGAGAACTGTCCTATAAAGGTTGATTGCTGGCGCATGTGACATGTCTTCGACGGGTAACTGCTGTGGCAAAGACTATCAATGCGACCTCTCAGTCGCGACATCCAAAACGACCCCCCCCCCCCCCCCTTCTTTTCCTTTTTTTTTTGTTTTAACTGACCGTGCAGTCTATTGAGCGGACAGGCGAGATTACAAGCTTCTGAGCCTCCGTTAAATGATGTCGGACAGATAAAATCGCCTCCAGACCAGTGTGAAGACATCATTGCACAGCGGCCGTCGTCCCTTCGGTAGGCGAATCTCCGCCTACTGACAGCGTTCGCCGAATCAACCACTGTTCTCCTTGCTTTCCTCTGGATCTTTTTCCACCCCACCTTTCCCTGGCGGTATATGAGTTTCGCACGCTCTCATCTCTCGTATGCGCACATACGGACTTTTCACTTTGTACTTCACCTTGCCTACTGATCGACTTGGACGCTCTCGCCCATTCCCGGACCCTCGATCGCAGTCGCACGCGCGAGAAAAGAAAGCACAGAAAGAGAAAGAGAGAGAGAGAGAGAAAAAAAAAAGAAAAATGGGCGAATCGAAATCCGTTCGATCGAGTCATACAGCGCGACGAAAGGAAAACCAAGCTGGAGATGCTTAAAAGAAAGCGATCAAGTAAACACGCAAACAGGAGAAAAGGGCGAAACGAGCTACGAGGACTGTACGACGAAAAGGAAACTCCATCGATTACTCAACGTCCCAAAACGCGTGGGGCCAATAGCAACGATAAAGAAAAAGACGCGCACACAAAAATGGAAAGGATTCCTTTCAGGGCGCTGAGAATCCGTACACTTTGCCGGTTGCGTTGCTTGCGCGCCTGCGTAGTTGCGACGCCGATTTCGAAAGCAAACGGCCCGTCTGCCGCCGTCCCGGGTTTCCGCGGGGCAAAGCGAAGAAATGCACCGCATATCTGAGACATCTGGCTTTTAACAAGATATATTCCAGTCTCGCTTCTCTGCTGCTTCGTCCCGCGCAGCCTCTCCGCGACTTTTAATTCCGCCGCCGCCTAGCGTCTGCTTTGCGCGCACGACGCGAACTCGAGACGGCGATATACATATTCTCTTTCGCCCATCGCCTTTCGCTATCAGAAAAGATGAGAAACGTGCAAACAAAGTCGGAGAGCGCTCCCCTAGAAACACTCCGGCGTTCTTTGCGCTTACTTCATCAGTCGTCTTTTTTGCGCGTAATGTATGCGCGAGACAGGTGGGATAGGGGGGCGGGAGAGAAAGGGGTTGCGTGAGCGCTTGAGACCTTCGGCTCTTTCTCCTTCCACTCTGGACTCGGAATGATTGAAGTCAGTGGACTGCAAAGCAAATGCATAGCTCACACTCGTCTAAAATGACAGCTGAGCGCGCCATTCCAATCGCAGGATTGGATCGCGCTGGCTGCTCGATGTGCAGGAACGCTTGCGTACAAGCGTGACGCAAATGATGTGTTGCGGGACAAACGCCTCCTTCCAGCCGCGCCGGACGTCTTGGCAAACAGTAACGATATGCAGCGTGTCGAACTGAACCACGTGTCCGTCCTTCTAGACAGACACGTGGTGTACCGCGAGGGGTTCCGGTAAAAATGTCCCCGGAGCAAGCGTCCCCTGAAAAAGGTTCCGGCAAAGAAGTCCCCATTTGCGAAGTAGGAAAAAATGTCCCCAAACGGGCGCAAACTTGCCGCAATGTCGAGCATGCGCCTCCTCGCCTGATGCCCGATTTGTCAGGGGTAAATCGCTTTTACTGATTTTACTCGATTTCTTTGGTGGTTTTAAATGTTTTGCATTTCTGTCTGTCGCAGTCGTGTGTGTGTGTGTGTGTGTGTGTGTGTGTGTGTGTGTGTGTGTGTGTGTGTGTGTGTGTGTGTGTGTGTGTGTGTGTGTGTGTGTGTGTGTGTGTGTGTGTGTGTGTGTGTGTGTGTGTGTGTGTGTGTGTGTGTGTGTGTGTGTGTGTGTGTGTGTGTGTGTGTGTGTTTTCCCGTGTTTTAGTTCTTTACGCCCTAAGGCACAGACGACCCATCTCCATGGCGAGCTGCAATCATGTATGCTATACAGCGCTTGTCGGCTTGGAAGCGACCAAACATGGAACTGATGCGGGATATTAATAAAAAAAGAAAAAAAAAAGAAACGATGGCAGCGGAAACAGTGACAAAGCTTATTCTTCGCGTTGTTTGTGGGAGAAAGGGCGCGGTGATCACTCGTTGTGTTGGTCTCTTGAACGGTGCTCTACGGTCGCTTGAAACCCAATGCGCCCCTGACTGAAACCACAGCGCTCCCAGAACGGCCCGTGACAGTGCTGCATTTTCAAAGCGTTATCCCAGCCTCCCATACCGGCGCTCAACTTTGCCCAGAATGCAAAGTGCATGGAATTCTCGTTTTCGCAAGCTCCACATTGACCGAAGTTCACCGTGAACTGGAGATGCGCGTGGCGAGAGCGCGTTACTTCATGGGCATGCCATCCATGCCTCCTCCTTGTGCAACAGGTGCTCGAGCATTCTTCGTGTCGTCGTATGGTACAATCGGTCGGTTTTTTTTTTTTGCTCTTTTTTTTTTCGCTTCCTTATTTTTCAAATCTCTGAGCAATACCATCCTTTTCCATTTTCTTTTTCTTCCGGGAGCGACCCTAAACCGTCGTTACCGAAAGCCGCTTGAAACAGGCTATTTACGCGTCTTGATCGAAACAGCTGCTCTCTCGCATTCCATTTTCGAAAATTACTAAGTTGCCTTCGCAGTGTGTTTTCAGGATTGCTCCGACCATAATGTGTTTCATTCTCGCGAATAAATTTCGGGGCCGCAGATCTTACTCCACTCTTCTTTTTACTCGTGATTTACGTCAATATCGAGGCGCTCTGACTGTTGCCAACGCAGCAACTGTTACTATTATTTTGGTTTGGTTTGTGGGGTTTAACGTCCCAAAGCGACACAGACTATGAGAGACGCCGTAGTGGAGGGCTCCGGAAATTTCGACCACCTGGGGTTCTTTAACGTGCACTGACATCGCACAGCACACGGGCGCCTTGCTTTTCGCCTCCATCGAAAAGCGGTCGCCGAGGCCGGGATTCGATCCCGCAACCTTGGGAACAGTAGTGGAGCGCCTTGACCACTGCACCACCCCGGCGGGGTGTTACTATTATTTGTTAATGCTATTTATTATGCTATTTTATTATTGTTATTATCCGTAAGTGATTTTAAGAATTAGTTGCAGCAGCATCTTCACTACTCTACCGCAAAGGATCTAAGCAATAATGCGGACGCATTCAAAGGTAGACAATGTTACCAAGCGAAAAAAAAAAAATAAATCACACACACACACACACACACACACACACACACACAAAAAAAAAACAAGCACTCACATTCGACACACTTTTCCCCAAAGGCATGCCAAGGAACAACGCTCAGGCTGTCATCTGCCTGTAATGACATTCACTTTGCGCTCTTCGCGACCTTTTCCCGAAGCTCGTCGACCGAAGAGGCGAACGAGGTGTCGACCTCGCTCGCCGCCGACACGCCGCCGCCGCGAGATGTGGCAGCGGGCGGACGACGGGAGGCCGCGGGACGAGTTGTCCTCGTTGGGCTCTGCCACCATTCTCGCCCCCGCCGACAGGGCCCCGCGACGTAGTAGTACGGGCGGCCGGCGGCAGCAGCAGCAGCAGCAGCAACGAAGCGGAGGACCCCGAGAATAGCAGCCTGGGCGACGGCTGCGCGGCGCAATGTTGCAAGGAGCACCTGCCCCAATGCAGAGCGAAGGCGCGAAACGCCGAGGAAGGTGTCGCGCCGCCGGGCCAGTCGCTTTGCAAGCTGTCGGGCAGAGGATGAGAGAGCAGGGGAGAGCCACGCTCGAACGATGCGCTCCATTCAGCAGAGGAGGGCTCGCGCTCCCGGCGCGAGTGACAGCCGACTGTCAGCGCGTGCACGACCTGTCCGCGTAGGTACTACGCGCGCGCCCGACCGCGTCCCGAGACGATGGGGAGGGTGCATACCTTGTCCTTCTCTTCGACCACTCTTACCTTCTCCGCTGGATTTTACAAGCGCGTAAAAGCGTGTTATCCTTCCCTATCTTAATCGAGCCCGCGCCGAATACAAGGTGGACGGGGAGGGGAAAGTGGAGATGCTTCGCCGAAGATAGAACGAGGAAGATGAAATTAGAGCGACGATGCGAGGCTGTGTCAACCGAGTTTTCTTTTTCCAGCGTTTCCTCCGTACGCGACTAACCCCCGTCCTGAAGTGCTTCTGTGTAGGTCATCGCAGTCCCATGCTCCCCCGCATCCCCAGCACCCACGCTGTCCTGTCCCCATATGCTGCGAGAGCCATGCTTCGGTGTCTTCGTTGGCATCCGCGTTTGCATACCTGGTCATCTCGGCAAGTGCCACTAAGTGCTTCAAGCGCGCGGCTACACCGGATACCTCACGCCTCCTCCCGCTCCCCTTCCACACACGCACACGCGCGCGCGCGCGAAGAAAAAACAGCATATATACATATAAAGCCAGAGAGGAAACCCCGTCGACTTATCGAAGAAACGCTATCGCCAGCAGCTATGACGATCCCCGCGAGCGATCCCGACGATCCCCGTCCGACGATCCCCGCGCCTACAACAGCGCTACATAAAGTAGTGAGTCTGAGTGGCACAAAAGAAGAAAACGGAAGATAATAAACGGATGCTGCGGAGGCGCGTCGCAGGGCGGCGTTAGGCGCGGAAGAAAGTGGCGCAGAGAGGCGAACTCAAACAGCAGCCTTTCTTCTTGGGAATTATTTGCATGGGCGCTCGCGAAAGGCATGACCCGAAGTCATATTTCGGGTTTTCCTTCTCTTATTTACCCTGACATTTTAGACGACGTGAGCTGTACGTCAAGCGAATGCGTGCACGCCTCCCCACTCACTTTCTCTTTCCAAAAGAAAGAAGAAGAAAAAAAAAAGAGCAAACACTGCCTCTTTCGATTCTGTTCGTTTGCGGAGAATCGAAGCGGCCTTGCCGCAAACGCGTGTCCCTTTTCATCTCGCTCTTAGCTGCTCGCGTGGCCGGCCCAGAGCATGTTTTCACTCCTTCGCGAAACTCTCGCGGGGGTGGCGCGGATGCGTCGTCATCTCGCCACGGATGGCGGCAACACCCGGAGTCTCGACGCCAAAGACAAAAGGGCTTGCGACATCGCGCGTCGTTTGCGCTGGCGTAAGATGGATGTGCCAACGACAGGATTTCGGCTGCACTGCCGCGCGTCGATCGAGTTGCGTAAGGCGGCTCAGGCTTTGCCTTCATCTTCGAAACGCCGTCTATTCGAGATGGCGGCGCGAGCGGGCAAATTGCCCAACGGCGAGCCGAGGTATGCATTAAACGCGCGCAGAGGAAACGTAACGCGTCCAGACGGTGCCGGAGATGACAGTTTTCCCGGCACCGCAGAAAAGCCGGGAGGGCGGAGAGAATGGTTAACCGCCCGCCTTCTCGGTATCCGCCGTCACTGCCGACCACCGCGGACGCGGAACGCCCTGTACATCGAATCCGAGAAGGCAGACGGGAAAGGGCAGGGACCCAGGGCGAAGCAAGGGCCGGAAAAAAAATGACCAACGGGGGCAGCCGTCTAGACTGAGAATGCCCCCATCTACGAGAACTGTCCCCGATTACGCAAGCTGATGCGTTCTTATCCGACGAGCGTTTGCACAGCGACGCAGACGCCGAGTGGAAGTCGCGTTATCCGGTTTAAACTCTGGCACACGACGACTCCGTGCACATCACGTGGCGCTGTTGCCAGACGCAGAAATCGATTTCGTACGCCGCTGACACGACGTGACGCGCAGGCAGATGTGCAATGCACGCATTATTCAAAGGAAGCGAATACCCAAGCAAGCACATTACACAGAGCGCTTTTACCGCCATAGCAACCGTGGATCCAACACGATTTTTCAGAGGAGACTAGGGACAGGTCGGCAGTTGAAACACCACAAAAAAAGGATAAGTTTCACTCCAAGAGAAGCTGAAAGGCACACCACCAGTGAAAAACAGATGTTGCTGCCCCACTTTTATTATTCGAGTGCAACAATTTTTTTTTTTTTCGTTTCGGAAAATAGATATTAGGCGGAGAGAGTTCAATGGTTCGTGTGGATTTTGTTTTTTATTTTTTTGCGATTTCCTATGCAACGGCTCGATGTCGTCTTGATGGCTTAGTAAATTTAATCACTTCTTCATTCCTGACTTCCTCTTTATAGCGAAAAAGAACCTAGAGATATAGCGTCCGTTCCAGCCAACATTCCCGCCTTTATTGTTTTGCGCTCGTTGCGTGCCCTGTGTTCGTTGTAAAGCTGTCCTCCGTTTTTGGACTTCGCCGAGGCGGCTGTAAAGCCTCCTTCGAGCAGGCGCTCGAAAAAAAAAAAAAAAAAAGAAAAAGAACGAAAAACTCGTCGCCAGTGGGTTTGAAGCCAGGTCGAGGCAGCATCCCTTGTCATAGCGTTAGACCACTGCGCCATCTAAGCTTTTTCTTTTTTTTTCTTTATTACCGACTTTGACACAGGACAGGTACAAAACGTAATGCTAAAACACGTCAGCAACACATCTAAGCCGGCTTGATCACGTGCTAAGCTGCCAGCCTTTCACTCTGCGCTTCGGATGTCGCCGCCTTCGCCTCCTTGACAAAGTTGCTCTAAAGGCCTTTGTTGTCACCCGCTTTTGTAATTTTTTTCCAAACTGAATGAATTTAATTAGATTGAATTGAATTAGGCCTCCTGCATCTTAGAAGCCTAAAGCACCTATTCAATGTTTAGCTAGACATGGCAAAACGTAGTAACGGAAAGCTAAACTAACCAACGAACGAGTGCTAAATATTATCTTTGCATGTAAGCACGTCCGTGCTTCGCCAAGCTAAACCGCAGCTCAACTTTCTTCGAAGCTTGTTTCTTTCCAAAGTGGTTAAATGTGTTCTGGCATTGAAGATGTCGCATCAAGCTACTGTGAACTGCTCATCAGCGACCTTAGTAAGCGCAGCAACAGTGTACACGAGCGAAATACACCGGGCATTCGTGATGACAGCGAGCAGTACACGACAGTAAAAAAATGGCGCTTCTGGGTAAAAGCGCGCGGCCAGGGAGGAGTGAAAGGGCGACCGCGGCAGCGAGCAGCCTGGCGTGTGAAAGGGAGAAAAAGAGGGGGTGGAGCCGCCCATCGGCCGTACACCGGGCGGCTCTCGACGAAACAGGCCGCAGCGGCGGCGGTAGAGTCGCGTGACGTGACGCGGCGTGATCGGACGAGAGAATGCCTTGGGAGAACCGGCAACACGATCGGCGGCTCCACCGCGTCCACGCGCGACTCCACCGGCGGGGAAAACAAAAGAAAATGCCGCCAAACCAGACGGCCACTCTAAACTGGAATGACGGGTCTCGGCTGTCTCCTTGCCGCCTCTTCCTTTTTGTCTCTCGCAGCGCAGCTACCCCCCACCCGTCTGCTGCCTCTTCTCGGTATCCTGCGCGCTCACTCGGCCAAAGTTCGGCTTCTCGCGCGCCCTCGGCTGCTTGTGAACCGGAACTCTTGACGAAAATTTATATTCCTCGGCCAGCCGCCTCGTCATGCCGCGACGCCGCGTAGCGCACCCCGAGACCGCCGAGACGGCCGGAGCGAGGACGCGAGGATTCACGCAGTGGTGGCGCACGCCCGCCATCCTCGCACGCCGCCACCGTTTTTGCCGCGGCAGCCGGGTGTGCACGACCCTGCGACGCCTTCTGCTGCACTTCGCACCTGCCTATCCTCCGCGATGAGAAGGGAGAGCGCGGGGCTGCTAAATGAGTCGCTGGTTGTGAGTTGTTCATCTGAATCGGAACTGCGGTTTTCATTAAAGTGTCCCGGACTAGAGACTGCCAAGAAACATTTATTTCCCGAATAAAATGTTTACTAGTACTACTTTTGGCAGAACGTGGACGGGTGCCGCTTGGCTACCGCCGTACTTGGAGCTGTTTGGTGTCCCGAAACCGACTTCTCATCCAGCAAAGCCCACGTGCTTTTCCAGTGGCGTCGCACGCGTTGCCCCGGCGACCAAGGAAAGAAAGCACCGATGAATCGCTCTTCCCGGCAACTCTCCGATGTCGTCTGGCGGCTTCGGTCGGCCGGCGCAGTGATAGGGCCGCGGCGACCAAAGAATGCCGCGTCTCCGTCCGGAGGAGGGAGAAAGAGCGGGGACGACGGTCGCTTGTCGGTACGCGGAGAGACTCTTTTCCTTCCCCCTATCAGTAGGACTAGGCAGCAGCACGATTGAATTAACGAGGCGTTCGGGGCGGGGGTTAGCCGAGAGAGCCACAGGGACGACGAGAGGGGGAAGAAGCGGATCTCTAACAAGAGTTATGGGTCGCTAAGCCCGCCTCGGTGAAGACGGCCGGGGAAGAGTATGACGCGAAGCAGCAGGAGCAAAAGAGCTTCCCACACAAAGACAACCGAGTCCAGAGGTCTCCCCGGGAGCAGTGGCTGCCGCAGTGGCTGACGACTCTCAGGCGGCGCCCCGGTCAGCACACACGCACCGCCAGGCGGCGCCCCCTCGCCATGGCCGCCGCCGAGCACGCGTCCCCTGTCACGTTGGCCGCCGGACGAGCGGCAACAGGACGGCTTTCCCGTCCTCTCATCTGTCAGCCAGTCACCTCAGCCCTGGCGTGCGCGTCTCTTTCCGTCCGACCTCTCGATAGGCCTCCCATGGAGCTCCATATTCCGCTAAATGCGGGCTTTGAACCTCGCGTTTCTTGCCCCGCTTCGTTTCGCTGTGCGCAGGAGAGTGACCATGACGTACACGCACTCTGGGGGCATGGAACAGCGCCCTAGCACAAACTGGGCCTGCTTTGCTTTATTTGCGGCAAGAGGGGAAAATAACAACTGCGAACTAAATCGGCGACCTGCCAGAAGCGGCACACGCATGCGAATGCATGGACGCATGATAATCGGCCCTCGAGACCCTCACCGCGAGTTTACGCACCCAGTGCCTAGCGTTATCGTTACGCTACTCGCCACTCTTGATAGATACCGTCACAGCTGGTGCGTCTAAAAAGAAGGCACAGAACGCTTGAAGTACGTGTACATCGTCAAGTCGTACACGCTTTTCAATTTCGATGTCTGAAAGTTGAAAAAGTTGAGCACTTCGGACATTGCGTCCCTGCCCCTTCCGCCATCGAGCGTCCACTATAAGGCCCATGTAGGTCCGGTTGACCTTCATCGCTTGATCATGCAGTTTTCGGACACGACGTACCCCTCTAGCTCTTGTCATGTGTGGGTCTTCCCTGTGTGTGCATCCTTTTGGCTGCACAAATCTTCCTCGAAGTACTACGATTCCAAACTCCAGTGACGTTTATGGCAACGAAACTGGAAAGCTGTCAGTGCAAAGAAAACAGCGCAGCTAATTTCTCTTACATGCATTCACTAGTCTCTCAGGAGTAAACGATAAGTAGACTTTCTTCTGAAAGAGACCGCAGTCAATGCTTTTCTCTAGATGAAGCCAATGAGGATGACAGCGGTAAATTTAAGCTGACGATGCCAAACGAAGAGCGAACAAAACCAGGCCGAAGTGCGTCGGTAAGCAAAGAAGAGAACAAAAATATCTAAATCAATAACGCCATGTGCGATGGCCATTGCTACCAGTGATTGCCCAGCACAGTCCTGGACGTAATGAAGGAAGTGCGTTTCTTTATATTTCTCGCCAAAAAATGCCACGAATCAGAATCAATAGTCACGATACAGTTGGAATAGCCTGTCAGACGCGACTTACTCGAACGCTGCAACAACGCCACAGGAATAAATAGGCAACGTTCAAACTTCGGACACCACCTCATCACAAGCTGCACGGACCGGTCAGTATGTGGAAAGATGGCAATCTGAAAACTCTGCGTGTTTTTTCCCCCTGGCTTTTTTTTTTTTCCTCGGGATAGTTACGAAAATCTCTCGCAGGGAAAAGTTCAGCAATCGAAAAACGCTAGTCAGGTTAGTCCATTTCCAAGTGGCTTCTTATCACCCGCGACTCCATTATGAATACAAAGATATTCAAAGCAACTCCAAGAGGGACAAAATAAGCCCATGGAAGCTGCCACAAGAGAGAGATTAACCCCCATTCGCATCACAATGGAGCGAAAAGTTCGTGGCGCGGCTGACGCGATCCCAGGAGATATGCGTCACCATAGAGCCAGCCACCCACTCTTTGCCCCAACCAATGAGAAGAATGTTGAGAGGGGCGAAGCCGCATAATAAGCTGGCAGTTAAAATGCGTCACGGATGCTCACTGTATACGCAAGCGCAAGTGTTGGCGACAAAGCAAAAACAATGGACGTATTTTTTTTTTTATTTTTTTTACAGTCGATCGCGAGAAGCGCACGCGCAGTTGTGACGTTGTTAACAGGACTAATATTTTGCACCCGTTGATCTCTATATTAATTATTTTAGCCGATGCTAAAATTGCGGGACGCTACCCGTGTGACATCTTGCAAGTTAATCTGATAGCAAACCAGCAATGTGATTCGATGACAACATATGAATAGGAGACAAAACAGATCTTAGCAAAAGCTGGTCCAGATGCACTCAGCAAACAAAGTAAGCACAATAACGTTTTTCTTTCGAGGCGTGTAATCAAAGGTGAAAGATGGGCCAGAATCAGCCCTTTCTTTCCACCATGGAGAGATGCAGCGCAAAGGAAACAAGGGCGACAAGACACAAGGAAAACAGGACTTCCTTCGAGCTTCACGAAACTCTCCATAATTCCTCACCGACTGGCCCACACGAAGATACTATTCTCTTTTTCTATTCGCAGGCCAGTTAGTAATCTGACAAAGTTTTTCATAGGCTGTTACGATTTGGTTACACGGCCCACTTAAGGTTAAAATTACGAGTTGGAATCTCTTATGCGGCGAGGTTGACACGGAGCACCTAAGCCGCGGCTTGTCTTGCATCGTATTCCTGAAACAAATCGCGTGACAAGAGTGCTCAGTGCGCTTTGACCAATCGCTTTAGTCCGCAACACGCTCAGACGATAGCTGCGTCATTTACTGAGGACAAGATTATTGTTTATAACCCTTCACTACTACACAAGCGAACCTGTATGGGCGCCTGACCCACTTTGACAGCTGAAACACGATATCAATCACCTTTTGATCGCCAAATCGCTTTCTGCTTTGCCCATGCGTTCACATTCGATACGCACGTGACACATTTTACATAATCCCTGAGAACACCTCTACCTAAAACCTTTACGCTCTGGTGCACGGGCATGCACCTATCTCGTACGAAAACAGGCAATCTTTCACCGCTCTTTTACGCACGTACTGAACGACCGACTGTACTCTCTAGTAAAAAATCATCATCATCATCATCATCAGCCTGACTATACCCACTGCAGGGCGAAGGCTTCTCCCATATTTCTTCACTTAACCCGGTTTTGTGCTAGCTGCATACACTTGACCCCTGCGAACTTCTTAACCTCATCCGCCCACCTAACTTTCTGCCGTCCCCTGCTACGCTTTCCTCCCCTTGGAATCCAGTTTGTTACCCTAAGCGACCATCGGTTATCCTCTCTTCGCGGTCTCGTGAAAATATGCCGGCGTTGCAATAATTGTTCTCGGGTATGTATGTATGTATGTATGTATGTATGTATATATGTATATATGTATATATATATATGTATATATGTATATATATATATATATATATATATATATATATATATATATATATATATATATATATATATATATATATATATATATATATATATATATATAAACTAAGTGGCATGTGTATGTAATCCTTCGAAAGTGGTGCAAGATATGGTGTCGTATGAATTTAATTTCTCTTCATGCGAAGGTCCTACCAATTAGAACGTATGTTTGAAAAAAAATAAACTGCTCTGCATATTTTAGGACACCTTCTAGACCCTACACCAATTTCCAGCAGGCGCTTTGCCTGAAAAAGTGATATAGGCTATCTTGTGGAGTCACTGTACAAGTGCCGATGAAGACGCGGCGTATGCTCGAGCTTCATCCAGCCAGACCAGCACGCACTCCCGAAGAGCCTGAGCTGGGTGGAAGCGTCGGTTTCCGCACTAGCTCTGGTACGGGCAAGGTCTCCCATCACAGACATACTAGTATACCCGCGTATACCTTACTGGCCCCTCGGTCGATTCACAGGTCGGATTCGGATGCCGGAACTCGTCGATTTGGGGGCTGGTTGCAAACCAGATCCGCGGCTGTTGTACGCGGCGGGACGCTGACGCAGACTCCTCGCTCGTTCTTTTATATATATTTGTTTTTGGTAACAGCGGCTCAGTAGGGAGGGATGTCGGCCTGTTTTGCTCCTTTCTTGGCCCTTCTCCTCCTCCTCGCCGTCGTTGTACTCCAACCTCGCTTTCCCCCGAGGTGGCACTTCGTGTATAACGGCACAGCGGCTTCCCACACGCGGGCTGACGGGGGTGCGGACACGCGCGGTTCGGTGCGCACCAGTCGATCAGCCGCCATCTGAATTAGGCGACGCCTAGTCTTCACCGGCTGCCCCGGCGTATTTTTTTTTTTTCCTGCCTTTTCTTTTTCCCGTCTCTCCCGGCTTCCCACACCCTCACTCTGCGGGGTCGCAACGATGACTCGAGCTTTTAGGACGCGACTGCTAGCTAAGAGTCCGGTCCGGCGTCAGGGAAAATATAGGGAAGGGACAGAGGGAGGCGCACCGTTACTGCACCCACTCTGACAGGCGGGTTAGGGCGCGGGCTCACGCCGCATGGGGCTTCGCTACGTCTATGGAACAGGATTACAGTGTGATTCAACGAAAGAGGAAGCAGCAACAAGGAACCGAAGCCGCAGAATAAGAATATCGATTAGACGCAAGAACGGACCCTAGCCTATATTACTCATTTAGTCGGTTTCGTCGCTAAATCCGTACCCCGCAAAGCGACGACATGCAATTGAGCCGTAAACAGCGCTGATCTCCTCGACAAAGAAATATACACGGCGCGAGAGAGCAGAAGAGCAGGGACACAACGATGGCTTCGAAAAGCTCTCGTAGTAAGGGCAATCCTTCTCCTCCTTTACTTTGACTAGAACCACAGCCTAAGAGGGGGACGCCGTAGAGGGGAGCGCTGGCGCTCTTGATTCCAGAGAATATACCCTGTTGAGGTACCATTAGCCCCCAGCGCGAGAACAACGCCAGCGGCAAATTTGCGGCCAAGGGAACGGGGGTTCTGCATATCGATTGCACCCTGCCAGGGATGAATGCATCCGCGGTGATGAATGACGCATAAGTAAAGACCCTTTTAGCGACTGAGTGGGAGGCGCGGGCGAACAAAAATGACGCGATAAACGGGACAGTGCGGGAATGAGCCGATACGAGATATGATGTCAGTCGACCAGAAAAGGCCTGACTTCTCCATGAAAGCAACGGGAGATAACGAGCTTGCCATCCCACCCAAAATAGGGCTGAATACACGCGGCCACATGTTGCGGCTTTCTCGTTAGCAGCAGCAGGATGGTTGTTTCTTGCTCTTGTGGCAGGCGAGGATCTCTCTGCTCGAAAGTTTCACTGACCACGCCGCATACAAGCTAAAAGAGGGAACTCATCAGCTAAACGATAATTATCAACGTGTGCCGCTCCAGGCAAGCACAGCCGTCTTTGCACCGACGAGTTGTAATAGCAGTAGTGTTTTATTGCCACCATATTGTTGGTGGTGGTGGTGGGGGGGTTCTTCCCACGCCTCAAAAAAAAAAAAAAAGAGGGGGGGGGGGCAGCAAAAGTCAATTTTCGTGGCGTTGTCTTGGAGGCATTTTTCCACTTTGAACTGTCACCCGTCCCTATAAGCGCTGAAGCGTAACTGAAGAAGTTTTTCGGTGGTGTTGAAATACTTCCGCAAGGAGGAGGAAAGGCAGGGAGGTTAACCGGTCGGCTATTACGGCCGCGCGCTCGACTCCCACATTTCAACGAGCAACCTCACATCTTAATGGGCGGCTGAAGAGGATCATATTCACCTCCTAAGCTTTCTAGCTCACCTTGAGAACAAGCCACTCCATGTCGACATAACGGACGCATCGCACACCCGAGAGCAGAGTCAACAAACAGGCAGATGCGAGGACTCTCCCCACCGCGCTCGCGCCTCCACGTCTGCCAGCTCCCCGCCTAGCCCATAATCCTGTTTCACTTTTTTCTTCTTACTACGCTCGGTGGCACAATTCCGGAACGAGACAATGACAAAGCGCGTCCCTATGGCCGCGGTGAAAGCCCCGTAGCAGACTCCCGAGTCGAGCGCGCGAGCGGCGCTTCGTCATCCAAGCGCTGGGGCACCAAGCAGCCAGTGTGCTTCCCGCCCTTTCTCCCCGCCGCTCGTCCCGGGAGCCACGTGTCAAATCAAACATCGCAGTGATAAAGGACCCCGGGACTCCTCCCGATCGCCCGCTTCCCTCGCCCACCGAGCTTCCTTGGCGCCCCTGCGCTGACGAGGGGATCCCGCGCCAACGTTCGAGATGACACTGATAAAGTGGGGCCCGCTCACTGTTTGCAATGAAATCTGACGTGCCCGCCGATCGCGCCGTGGCTACGCCCGCGCCATGTTCCCACCCCGCGGGCTGCGGTCGCGGCTCTACGGAGGAGCCCACTGGTGTGCACACTTAGCCATCTATTATGCCCGAAATTAGGTCCAGTGGCCCGCGGATAATAGGCGCCTCTTACGAGTGCCGCGCTGTATAACAAAATAAAGGGGAGGGTAAAACCATGGAACGGAGCTCCTCATCGCAAAACAGATTGCGGTGCAACTGTGTGCATCACCCTTCAGAAGAAATCGTCCTTGTGCCTCAGCGTTCCTCTTTCGGAGATCTCACGCTTTTACAGCTTTAAAAGCCGTCATTCCGTTGCCGACAGTAGGCGTACTATCGGAATCGAACAGTGAATATGTTTACGAAAAGAGACAAAGGGATGTCTGCCTTCCGGAACAAGAGCAACAAAAAAATGGGTACCTACATCGCAGAGCGCACTGTCAACCCAAAATACTCCTTTCCTCAGGACACTATGCTGAACACCTAAGATATATCACGATTTCTGCTAATGAATCCAAATCCACGCAGCTGCCCATTGTATCCACTCCCTTACTGCAATGCGAATTGTTAGTATTTGCAGACGATGGCTAGCGAACCGCCGGTAAACGCTTTAGGCGCCGTGCGCGATTCGCCACGTAATGACATAGCGCAATTATCTATAGCAACTAAACGACACGCGTCGCCTTTACCTCATATATTATCATAATGCGTCTTTACACGAGTGACACCTTAGACCAAATGTGCAGTAGAACAAACACTCATGCGTTTAAAGGTTTACATAACATATCCATTAAAGCGCGGCAGCTTCAGCATCTGATAAGCATAAAAGTACATTGGTCTACACTTTCTTCCAGAAAGTGCCGTTAAAGACGCTCAGCGCACACATGCAGACATGTAGCCTATACAAACGCCAGACCTGTTAAAAAAGCCACGCCTGCGAGCTGGAACAAACCGTAATGGCGCCATTCAGCCGCCCCCAGACACCTCTTGCCACCGACTGAGCTTGGTTCCTTAACTCCTGCCTTCAAAGCTAAGCGGTGACGGCCACGCGCAGCTCGTGTCAGCACTGCGCTCGATAAGATCAGCGAAACGCCGCTCCACAAGACCTAAATAGTCGGTCACAAGTGGCTCCAGCCACGCGACCCTCAATTTACGTTGGGCTTACTTAAGGGAGCGTTGTCACTCGACGAGAGCCGCGCAACTTAATCTCAAAGTGAAGCGAACCGGGGATGATAGGAAACCACTCGCTGCTATAAAAGCGCCAAGTCAGGGAGAAAGGAGGCAGGCGACGAGGAGGGACTCGCAGCCATCTGTCCCTTCCCCCTCGCCCGCCCGAAACGCCCCGCTTCTAAAAAGACAACGTCCGCTCTTCGTGCCCTCTCACCCGCCTGTGCGGCATCACCCCGTTCCCTAACCTCTTTGTTTTCCCGGAAGGGGGACACCCGCCTGCGTGACTCAATACGGTTTTCGCACAAGCATCACCCTAGCAGACGTGAGCGTAGGTGACGTCACGCCAACGCAGTAGTGCCTACTTCCGCAGCGCTCTTCACTGGTGGCTCCTCCTCTCTGCGTCCCGAAGCCCCCAACGACCGCTTTCCCCGTTCCCGAAGCGCAAGCTCAATCAGGGCGGGACTGTTTGATGACAATTACCGACGGCTGTACCGCAAAAATGAGTGCTGACCTGAACTGCCGGCGTCTGACGCCCGAAGTCCTCATTCCTCACCCGCTGCTCTCTTCAAATCCCGCTATATATATGGTTCATATGAAAAGAGAATTTCCGGATTTGGCTTCTTGATTATTGCGTGTTAGGTCCCATATTCTGTATATTTAACGCTAGAAATAATCAACAACAATAACCGTTTCTAACCGCATGAATCGTTGAAAATTTGACTATTACACATACGTGTGCGTCTGTGCACGTTTTCCGTTTGTTGATTCGACCGCCACAAAAACGATTAGCTGAACTCTGGAAAATTAGCGGCATAGTTCTAGTTACGAGCCGTATTAGTAAGCTCCCCTGTCACAGAGCTGGATATGTCTCAGCTCGTCATAATGGCCACTCCCATCGAAAGACTCGCTGAATTCATTCTTTCAAACGAGGAGGTTTCCACTGGACATTTTCTTTCTTTTTCGCAGAAAAAGACGTCCTCTTCCCGGTAAGGTTACATTTTTTGTCGTCTTTCTTTCGTTTACATCTGTCGCTTCTTTTTCTTCCCAAAGGTCACCGTGATTTTTTACTACGACACAGAATATGAAGATGCAAATGCTACAGTCAAGAGTAAATGATGCAAAACCGTGCGCGAGACGCAGACAGAGAATGCCCCTGCCAATTTAACGTCAAACTAATTATGCCGTCGATCACGCAAGACTCGCGGCGGCTTAGATACACATGAAAAAAAAATGAAACACACTTGAAAGGATGGAAAACAACGTAGAAATAAAGTATGCCGCTCACCATAGCTACGCAATAAGGAAAGAGGAAACATTAACAAAAAGATGGAACAAAAACCCACCCGCTGTACGTGGAAGACACCAGAGCAAGCCGACAAAGCTGCTAGCAAGAAAAACAAAAAAAAATCACATTGTTGAAACCAATATCGAGCCCCTCAAACATAAAGCGCGACAAGAAAAGGAAATGCGAAAAAGAAAGTCACCCCTACGCAGACAGCCAGAAGGGCAAAAGGCGGAAAACTCACTAGAAAAAGAGTGGGTGCACTGTGCGTGTGTGTGGAAGTACACGTTAACTCAATACTACAGAAACAGAACTAGTGATAACAAAATAAAAGAATGACAGCGCGAGGTATGGCAGTGGAGGGGGTACGGAGCAGCAGATTTATAAACCGAGAGCGCAACGGGCAGCGCGATTTTAAAAACGCTCAACAAATGAACGAGCGAAGCACAAGCAGGAACTCTGCGAGAAGTAACTAGAACGACAACCAAGAACAGCAAAAAATGCGCCAGAGAGAAAAAGATAGAACAGTAAGCTTTGACATCGAAAACTACATCGAAGGCGCTAGAAACAAAGTTCGCAGTAGGGCAAGTGCGCGGGAAGAGCGGAGAGGGCGACTTGCAGCAGGGTGGGGAGAAAGAACAATACAAAGGGAAGCAACGAGGGAGAGAACGGTAATATTGCGGATACTCTCCGCTTTCCAACCTTCGAAGGAAAAAGAAAAGCGCAATTACTAGGAGCAGAAAGAGAGGGGAGAGAGAGAAACTTAAGCGTTGGTGGAAAATAGAAAATAAAAAAAAACAACCTCTGCTGCGGAGAAGGTAGCATGATGAAATCAGGCGTGCGGCTTGCAAATACAGACGCTGCTCGAGACAACCGTAGCCGATAAAGAAAAACAAGGGGAAAAAAGGGGAATGGAATGAACAGGAAATAAAGAGACGGTCCGGGGAACGTAGCGCAGACAAAAGGTGGGCAGGGAGAGGGATCCGAAGGAAAAACAAGCAGCGCAGAGGGAGCGGCGAGCGCAAGGCGGTAGAGGGAACGAGGGAAATGGGGGTCCAATAATGAGGAAAAACACAAGAAACCGAGAAGTGTAATGCAAGAACGAGTGGCATCAAGAGCAAAGGCGCGCATCAACGGCGAAGTTCGGAGGAGCGCGACCAGGCATGGGAGACCGAGGCGGGCGGGGAGCGCAGCCATGGGGAAATCAAAATAAGCCAAAGAGGAGCAGGAGCGATGATGATAATAGTCAGAAAAAGAAAACATAGCTAGTCTACAGCTGCGAGGCATTCATAAGGGCAGTTCGGGGGCCGGAAAAGAATAAGAGCGAAAGTGTAATGCAAGTTAAGGAGGGCGGAACTAAATAACGAAGAAAGGAGAAAACACGGGCAGACTGGCCACGCTTCTTATACCGGCGAATGAAAAAAGGCGCAAAGAGAGAGAGAGGGAGAGAGAGAAGGTGAAAGAGAGAGAAAAAAAAAGCGGGATCCGAGAAAGTGAAATCGGGAGACGAGAAGCGGAACTCAAAACGATAAGCTTCTCCTCCATTTGCTACGCGGCAGTGTTTTTTCCCGGAACCGTAGCTTCGATGGCAGTGGCGCCTCCTTTCAGCGTACGCTGGGATCCATGAGGAATCCGTTCGCTTTGTTTTCTTTTTTTTTTTCTCTCATTTCGTCTTCCCTTTCTTCCCAATGTTCATTCCTTCGGTTTTCGTATCGACCTCAGTTTACTTTCTTCTTTAGCTCCCCCGCCCCATTCTTTTTTTTTTTTTTTTTTTTGGTGGAACGAACAAATGGTAGGGAGTTCTGCTGCGCTTTGGTATGGTGAAGGTAGGAAAAGAACGTGTCATAACAAGCACAGGCTGTCTGCCTGTCTTCAGACAGGGCGAGAGAAATATCGAGCGAAACGAAGGGGGAGAGGGGGGAGGATGAGAGGAGGACGTAAGAAACGGAGGCGCCGATTGACACGCGGCGTGTGCGCTTTTCACGCCGCCGTTTCATCGGTGATGCTTGCTCCGTTCTTCCGCGCTCCCAGTGCCGAGCTCCTCTCTCCGGTGCATGCAAATTTCTGACTCCTTCATTTAAGCACGATTGAGAATGAGCGACCGTCTAAGGATTGCTGATTTGCGCGCTTTATTTACGAAAAAAAAAAAAAAAAAAAAGGCGGAACAAATAAAACAGGTGGAGAGCAAAGGTAAGAATAACGGCGGCTAAGGAGAGCGAACAAATGTTGCTCCGTCCTCTGTATGCAAAACGCCGGTTGCCACGACGTTGAAGGTATAAACTAGCTTTATCGAAAGGATTGAAGAATCCAAATGTTAAAAGAGCGCTAAGACTGGACAGCTTTGAATAGAGGAAAAAAAAAAAAAAAAACGATGTTTGCAACGACAAAGATGCGGGCTAATTTAACCTCATGGTGCAACACGCTCTTAGCGTATTAAATTATGTTCGCCTGTGAACCACGTTCTTTTCGAGGTGATGTGCGACTCAGAAGCTCGAAAATGGAAGCTAGAGCAATGAATGTGACATCAAATAATATTTAAAACAATATGTCCAGAGGAGATTAGATAGCGTAACGGCCACGTTGAGACCATACAGTGACGAATAAGGAGGGGGAAAAAAATGCAAAGGCACATACGCGACGATGCGAAAGCCAGCCAATTCTACATCGCTAACGTTTCGAGGTCACACGTAGCCAGTAAGCAATGCTCGGTCGAAGACTTGAGCCAGCGATTCAGAGCACGTCCCAAAGACACGGGTGCAACATGCGGTCCCCTTCCACATCGCTCGTTCCCGTCCTCACTTTGTTGCTCACATCCAAACCCCTGCTGTAAAGCATCCGTGCTCTAATTTTACAGCAGGGAGCAGGGTGGGACCGCCCGGTGGTCGGCATGATCGGTGAAGACTGCAAGAGAACGCCGACGTGAACAAAAAATGCCTAAGCGCGCGAAAAAGCAAAAAAAAAAAAAAAGAAAAGAAGACGACAACAAAAAAGACGCCTGTATCGGTAGTATCGAGAACACGGCGGACATCAGACCTCCACGAAAAATTGATGAACAGCTGACAGCGTCAGCAGCTAGGTGATCACTCTAACATGTCACAAAGAACGCGGTGTGACGATGGCTAGCAGTGATTCACGCAAGAAAAAAAAAAAAGAGAAGAAAAAAGGAAACTCGAAAGGAGAACAAATAACACAATTAAAGCTCTTAGCTCGCCAGCTGTGTAGTATGCGGTGTGTGTGTGTGTGTGTGTGGGGGGGGGGGGGATAATTTTTAACGCGCGCTGCGAGACAATTCTTACCTACACTGAGCGCATTTAGTACTGCGAGCGCGTAAATTACCGAGTTGCGCAGAGTGAGAATAACATTTCACCGCCAGTGCGTAGGCTACTGGAAGCCGCTACCCGCCACTCTCTTTTCAAACGTGGCGCCGGTGGCGGGGGTGGAATTGGCAGAGGATGAGGAGGAAGAGAAAGCGGAGACGCAAGCGTGAGGGAGGCGCAAGAGGAGAAAAAAAAAAAAAAAGAGAAAGAAGGGCGGCCCCTAGACATCTCAGGAAGCGAGCGCCCTTCGCCCCCGCTGGCCGGCATTCGCGCCTTTTCCATCCAGCTCCCGAATTTTGGGACGTGGGCGCCGCGCAAAGGGCGAAGCGTGGGCCCTGCTTCTCCCAGCGAGCAGGAACGCACTGAGAACAGCAGCGGCTGGACACTGGTCGCAGCTCTATCGCCGTCGCCCTCTCCTCTTCCTCGCGTATATCGGGGATGAGGGGCGCGTGAAACAACAAACGATGACACGCTTCGCGCACGACGGTGCTTTCCGTTAGACAAATGAGAATAACAATAGTAGTAAAAATAAATTGCCTGCTTTTTTTTTTCTTTCAACTCCGCTTAAACCGATTTTGACGTGCGAAAACACTGTTTGGAATAGTTTTCCTTGGGTGTTTTGAATCGAGAAACAGTGTTCAGCAAAATGTTAAACTTCTTTACTGCACGGCACACCATTGCAGGTACCATCGGGGACAAAATTTCGTGGAAGACGCAAAGTGCAAGCAAAGCACGTAACTTTCGTATTGGTCAGTAGTTTCGGACCATATTTGTCAATGTGAGAGTTGGACTTCAGTTCTTTCATGTGTGCTAGAGAAATAAGATGATAATTCGTTTACATCGTGCTTGTATACCAAAATGGCCACACGTGTGGTTCAGATACTTTTGTCACCGATTGTCACCGACAGTACATGCATATGACGTCTGTACAAATTCCTGTCGTAAGCAAGCTGCCAACCGTAGTTTTTTTTTTTTTTTTTTTTTTTTTTCAGAAATGCTCCGTATCTCACTTATCTAAAGTATACATATATGTCGTCAGTTCGAATCTCTACCGCCAACAAGCCCCCAACTTAGTTATGACGACGGATGATAAATACACCACTCTCAACTGAACTCTGTACAATGAACGGTTGCGTCGCAACTTTGATACGCAATGTGTTTTCTCCGACATGTTTTCTTTTTTTTTTGTTTTCTTTATTAATTTTGGTTACGACGACCGTTTTTCCACCGGATGAGCTGCGCACGTTTCGCGTAATAAAAGGCGCCAGAGCTGCAGCACCTCGGCTGGTATGTACAGGCGTCGCGAAAACCGGCCGCGGTGGCTGCACTTGTTTCAAAATTAGATTAGTTACCATAGCTGTAATTTTCACTTGTGTATAGGTGGTCCTCATAGGCGATGCGGAACCGGAGATATTATTTGTTAATCAGTGATTACTGGCTCCCTTCATGCTTCTGTGCATTGCTGAAATACTGCGCACGCATGCTTCTGTCCATCCGCACATTGGCAGTGTTGATCCCGCGGTAGCTCAGCGGTTGATCTCGAGGTCGCGGGAGTGAATCCCGACCTCGGCAGCCGCTTTTCATTGGAGGCGAGAAACAAGACGCCCGTGTATTGTGCGATGTCAGTGCACCCGTTAAAGAACCCCAGGAGGTCGAAATTTCCGGAGGCCTCCACTATACGCCTCTCTTACAGCCTGATTCGCTTTGGGACGTTAAGCCTATACAATTCAAATGCATCATATACAGCAGATCACTTTTTTTTTTTATGTTTAACTGGGCTTCGGTTTTCCGATCCGCGGGCACGAAGCGGCCGCGGCGACGCTCTTCGGCCGCTATAGATTTCGAGTCACGTGTGCACATTTCTTCGTGTGTTGGTAACTGGCCACGCGAGGAAGGCGCCGGTTCATTTATGTGATAAGCGCGAGATGTGCATATGTTAACCTAGCGAAAGTCGCTTAGAAACTAAACGATTTGCGACCTCGATTCGAGGGGAAGAAAAATCCGTGATTTTGAGATATTCATTCGATATTCGAGCACAACGCTCACCGCACTATTCAGATCAAGCGGCAGGTTTTATGGCTCGAAAGCTGGAATATTTCCTCTCTTGCTTCCACGTGGCAAGCGCTTGAAAGTGCCAGCATCAGTTTCCGTTTCGTTCCCTCAAATTCATCAGTGAGTGGCGGAAATATGAGCAGCAACTCAATTCTGTAGAAGGATAGCGCGACGAGCCATTGGGCGCACCAGCCGCAGCGGTGGCCAAGCGGTTTGAGTATCCGCCTTGCATGCGGTATAGGCGCGCGTTCGATCCTCACACCTTGACTATACAACTTGAGTAGAGAGAAACACCTTGTTTGCACGGCTCGTGGTTTGTCTAAAGCTGCCCTTGCATCGCAGAGTTTCTTTTTCGTCATCATCGCCATCTTTTCATTTATTTATTTACAAATAATGCAGACCCTTCTGGAGGCACATGCGGGAGTGGATAAAAAGAAAGAAAAAGAAAAAAAAATGTTGTGGTTTAGCTCTGGTTAATCCTAGTTGAATTGCGAAAGCAAAGGCGGAAGCTTCTTTCGCCTGTTACATTATTCCCCTGTCACGCCCTATCAGTGTAAGGTGCTACATTATTGGGGACACTTAAGCACATCCAGCGTATGTCACCAGCCCACATATGATGTCACGCTTTAACCAAGCCGTACGGACGTGCCATGCGTGTCGTAGAGGTAACGAGAATGCAAACGGTTCTGGCAGGTTCTGGAAAGTTGAAACATAGCATTTATCCCCCGTTTTCATTCTCCGCTCGCTACACACTCAAACAAACGATTCAATTAATTGTGAAATAATCCGACAGCCATTGAAAGGTGACGTCTGTCCGGAAAATTGAATGTCAAGTAGCGTGGCACGTTGAGGGAAGAAGTAAAACTAATGGTTTTCCCAGAATCGCTGCACGTGGTCGACGCACAGAGAGTATATCAGAAGAACTCACTCTTACAAATGATGAGAATAATGTAAATGCATCCAACAATATGCACTTAAATTGTAGTTTACAATGGTACCAGCAGAGCACAATAATCGCTGACTTAATTCATTTCATTAGTAGGCGGAATTATAGCGGCTTTTGTGATTTCAGCGAACGATTAGATGTGCAGTTGGCAAAAAAGAAAATTACTAAAGAGCGCGGAGAAAGCGACCGAGCGCAGGCGTTTCCATGGGCTATAAACCAAGTGGCGTTATAGCTATAGCGGCTGGGCTCGATAATTTGGCCCCTTTATTTGCTTCACAACCGTTGTAACCGTATGCAGATGCGGACGCGCACGTACAAATGTTGGCTACCTATAAAGGCCGGATTATATATATATATATTTTTAACCCCAGTTTCTTCAAGCAATTGCTTGAGATAATTTTGTACGCGAAGTCATCGCATGCCTGGGCATGTATTAGTCAAGCATTGTATATCTCGCAATTACCTTGAAAACTATCCGCGGGAAAGTGATGTCCACACCACTTGTGACGATCGCGGAAAGTTTCGCAGAATTTGGTCGTCCTTATAGTTCAAGGTACAAAGCGACAACGATTGACTCTGCGGCTCGATGTAGAAACTGCGTCAAACGTAATTTATCCTGCATCCAATTTGAGAGGCGCTTTGGTGAGTTTTAATGGTGGCGTCTGGCCAAGCCAGCACCAATCAGGCCGCTGACTCTGGCCTGTCACATCCATTATAGTTACTTCTCGGTCCGTACATATTGCCGGCCACTGCTATGCGAAGATGGGACGTCCTCTACTCACCTCCGTCACTCTTCAACTCAGCTGGCCAACGGCGTGAACTAGAGTCAGCAGTCTCGGCCTCTGCACGAGGAAAATAAAAATAAAATGCAGTTAGCCACGAGTATGTATCCCTAAGGCAGTTTCCAGGGAGACCCTCAGCTGTATTGAACAGCGTTACTATGCACCGGTCACATGTTTGAACTGAGGCACAGAGCTTCACGATTGCTGTGAGCTGGCTGGCGTCAGCTGAGCGGGAACCCGACTGGCAAGCATGTCCACATGTAAAAGTCGGTCTTTGACTGGCTTGCACTGTCGCATCGTATGTTATTGCGTAGCTGCCCGGCTCATGGACACTTGGATACATAGAAATAGTTTCCAGCCGTGCGAATTCATGCACCGGTCACATGTTTGAACTGAGGCACAGAGCTTCACGATTGCTGTGAGCTGGCGTCAGCTGAGCGGGAACCCGACTGGCAAGCATGTCCACATGTAAAAGTCGGTCTTTGACTGGCTCGCACTGTCGCATCGTATGTTATTGCGTAGCTGCCCGGCTCATGGACACTTGGATACATAGAAATAGTTTCCAGCCGTGCGAATTCATGCACCGGTCACATGTTTGAACTGAGGCACAGAGCTTCACGATTGCTGTGAGCTGGCGTCAGCTGAGCGGGAACCCGACTGGCAAGCATGTCCACATGTAAAAGTCGGTCTTTGACTGGCTCGCACTGTCGCATCGTATGTTATTGCGTAGCTGCCCGGCTCATGGACACTTCGATACATAGAAATAGTTTCCAGCCGTGCGAATTCACGTAAGCTGATCCCAAAACTCTATTGGTTCTAGGATGCGACGTGGTTGTTTCTTAGCCTCCGTGAGTGCAACAAAACTTTAAAAAGACTCTTCGAATTTCTATAGTTATCAGACGCCGCTACTTCTACCCGGAAAAGAATCCGCTTCTAGCGCTTAAATCCCTCTTAATGCGATGGTCCGCATGAGATGGATACCAAGGTCAGCACTAGACTGCCAATCACAGCGGATGCTACGCTCTCCGGACAGCGCCGGCTGGCCAGACAGGTGTTGAGCAAGACGAAAATCATTTGCATTTTAACCGAAGGAAGCATTATGCTTATTGGTAGCGAGCTCTCTGGCAGTGCCACTCTCCACATCCTAGAAAAAAAAAAAAAAAAAACTCTACCGGCCGGAGAACGCATACTCTCTTAAAGAAAAGGCAACACGCATACAAAGGCACGGAACCAAGGAGGCGATGACAGCCCGATTATAAATAAATAAATAAATAAATAAATAAATAAATAAATAAATAAATAAATAAATAAATAAATAAATAAATAACGCGGAGAAGAACAAAACTGGAAACTAAACACGGCATAAGACAAGCCACGAAAGTGGTAGTTTTAACTGACGGTACCACAGTTATATTACCGCTCATTTTGTACTGACTCTCCGCTTTTCATGGGCCGCCACTCCAAGGCCGCCAAGACGCGTCGAACCTCAAAACGTATTCCCATATATGACAGCACGAGGTTTCGCCCTGCATTAAACTCACGACGGATGCGCACCTAACCGAATTGCGGGATTAATCCCGAGCGAGCCTTGTCAAGGCTCCAGTTTTGTTAGTTCACGCCGCCACACTGCTCATGGATCTTCACTCCATGCAGAAGTTGTATGTTTTCATTATCGCAAAGGGAAACGGCGCACGCATCAACCACCGTGCAGTACGTTCCACTCCTGCCATAGAGCTATCCAACTTCCGTTTACCGCGAGTTTAGGCAGAACAGTTACAAGGAGCTGTGCACCATGCCTCGTCATTGCAAGCATTTGAGGTAGAGTGAAGGTGTGGAAGTTCTCTCCAGAAAAACAATTGCACTTCGTCGTATTGACAAAGGAATGTCAGTTCGAACACAGCGGACGCTCGCCAAACTACCCTCTCCATGCGTCCTTTTTTCTTCTTTTTTTTTTTTTTTTTTTTCCTGGCTTTCAGCGCTTCAAGGTGGCGGAACCTCGGAAGCGCAAAGCGCAAACCGGCGGAAAACGAGCACTCGACTCGAGAGGAGAGGGAAGGAGCCTTCTGAGGGCTCGCGACATCAGGGCGCGCAAGCCCGCGCCAAGCGGCCTCCACCCGCAGATGCGCGAATCAATATCGCGATTCCCGCGCAGGAGAGAGCACTCCCCTCCCTCGCCGGCGGTGGTGCGACCTGCCGGGGCCGGTTTCTCGACCCATCAAGACCGCCGCGATCCGGACAGATCGCGGGATCAACGCCACGCAGCCGCGGAGGGGCCGAGCGAGCCCGCTAATCGATCACCCGCGGAGGTCACGCGGAGCGCAGCAAAAGCAAACCCGCTCCGACGACGGCATCGTGCTTGGGATTACCACTTTTTAGGGCCACTCCTCTCCGCGCAACCAGCAGCAGAGCATCCCCACCTCCTCGACGCGCGAGTAGCGAAGCGACACTTGATCTTCAAGTTTGGCGCCGGCTCCTTTCTCCCTTCCCTCATCCCGCGGGAACAAAGCGCGCGCGCTGCCTCCTCCGTCGCTGCGGCGGTTCACCGACGACCAGTTGCGCTGCGACGCGGTGCAGAGGAGCCTCGCCGGATCACTTCGTCAACGCCTTGACAGCGCTGGACCAGGGTGCGCCAACAAATCGCCCATGCATAGCCTTCTCGAAAGGCGAAGCCACCGTCGATCCGCCGTCCAAGCGGAAGAACACTCGGCTTCCTCCCTGTCTCAGAAAGAAGAAGCGGGGGAAAAAAAAAAAAGAAAGAAAGAAACCTGGCGTTCTATATTTTTTGGATAAACTGCAGTTATATCTACTACGGCCTCCTCAACCCGCACTGAACGCAAGGCTTTTAACCAGCTGTTTTGGACGAGGAAATTGACCGCTTTTTCCGCATTACGCGGTAGTACTCCAAAAAATGCTGTGGGGCGTTGTTAGCAATAAACAAGACAGTGATGCTTAAGGAGTCATTATTCACACTCGAGTAGACAATACCTTCGCAATGTTTATCAGCGCCTTTAACTGACTCTGATTTATTCTCATTGATTTACTCATTCTCGACTATGGTCAACCTCTCATCGCTAATATCAGGTGGCGATTCGTCAAGAAAACAGGATATAGTAGGCAATTATCCCACTTAATTGATTTCCGAAAAAACACAAGTCTGAGATATCGTGCGTTCCTTTCTTATTATCAACGAAAGGTCACAAATTTCACACGTTGATAGAAAACGAAAACGAGCAGAACTGCAGCGATATTATCTGCAGTGCTAGTTATGCGTACCAAGGGCTTCTGGAGGTGCTCTCCGCACTCCACGCCCATTACAGCGCTAAAACATTATCCGTTATCAGACCTTCTCCGTCAACGAGCGTATAAAATGTTTCGAAAGCTCGCAGAAAATGAAGCACGAAAGGGCACGCTGCGCTCAGCGTAGCACCTCGGTGGAAGGGGAAAGAGTCAACGTGCGACGTGACTCTGTTCGGTGAGTTGATAAACAAAACGACTTTCGAGGTCAACATTCAAGTGGGAAAGAGCAGTGGGCGCGTGGAGCGTACGTGAGAAGTAGTGGAGCGGATAACGCCGGCGGTCGACTTCCGCTGATCTCGGAATGCCGGAACAGCGCGAAAATGCTCCTCAGAGCGAGTCACGTGCGAGTGTTGTCAACATCGCGGACTGCCGAGCAGCGTCGCTCCGAGGGGGCGCCACTTGACGCGGCGGGGCACGCCGACGCGAGCCCCGGCGGCAGAGATGGACGACAGCACCGAAATAGAGGAGAGGCTACGACAAATTGCGACATTCCGGGCAGCGACGAGAGGCGAGCACGCAGCCGATTTAGATCCGCGCGAGACCCCGGCCTGCCGAGCAAAATACAGCTCCGCCGATCGCAGCGGGCAGATAGTCCCAAACAACCTGCCGCCGCTCCAGCAGCCCAGGGAAAGCGTTCCCGACGGCAGTCGTTTAGTCAACGTGCTGGCTCTGAAGCAGCGACCCATAAACACATACACAGAAAAAGTGACTAAGAACTCATCAGCTAGCCAGCTGATCACGGTACCAGACACCATAATGCCTCTCGAACGCAAATGTCGGCGCCGCGCAGATCGAACGACGGCTGTCAAGCCGAAATCACGCGTGCGCCTTCGTTGCTACGGTATACCTATGACCTATCTCAGCGAATCTCCAAATGTACTGAAACGTCACGATGAGCTCACCGCGCACGGCCGAAACGTAATAAAAAACAAAAAAAAAAAACAAAAAAACTAAGCGATAACGGCAGCTGCATACCGTGAAGTAATCAATGCTGTCGTGTCCTGCAGCCCTCAAGTCAGGTCTGACATTTAAGAGCTGCGCGAACGAACGGTGCCTTCCTGGCGCGCGCGATCTCGCTCTCGCCTCCTTTGGTGCCGCTGCGCAACAAATGAGAGCACAGAGGCGCAACACGTCTTCGCGGTGGCATGTCAGCAGACAGCACCGGTCGTCGCCGCACTGCAGAAATTGGATGAAATCGTCCCACACTGGCGTCGTATGTAACCAGCAAAGCGCTGCAGTGGAGCGTGACATGACGGCAAAGTTAGCGTTAAACGCCCCTCCCAACTCCATTCTTTACTGCGGCGGAGAGTGCTGGGAAGAGATGTCGCCCCCACCCCTCCACTCTCTAGGCACAAACACACATGTGCGCGCGCGCACGACGAAAACGCGAGATCAGATATAAGACTAGAGCAGCGAAACTCTCCTCGAGCCCTCTCCCCGAATCGCACCCGCTACCGGTGCTCCGGTAACGTCGAAAATCGCGGAGCCCTGGTCTGGAAGGCTATGCCAGGGCGCCTGGAGCTACGTCATAGGGGTGCGTGCCATTGTGCGACGCTGCCGAGAGCAGGGAATGCGCGATCGTCACACGGGAAAGCCGGGTCGCTCCCGCACCGCCGGCTCCCAGCGCCACGTTCCTCCTCTCGCTGGCTTTGCAGGGCATCGCTGGAGGGGCTTGGCTCGTTTCGCACACTCGCCGCTACGGGAGGCGAGGAGGGGCCCGGGTCTGCCTTGCGACTGAAGACCTATGGCGCAAACAGCGAAACATCATGCGGCAAACTGGAGGAAATGAGCGTGGTGATCCCGCTTTCGCTTTCTTTTTTTCTTTTTGCTGCATGCACGCTGTTTGGAGTGTAATGTGACGAAAGTAAATTTGGATGCTGCAAAGTTCCAGTAGATATGAAACAACCGCAGAAAAAAAAAAATTCAGGAGTAAAAGAAAAGCCGCCCAACTGTGCGCAACTATGAGGCTCGATATCGACGTCAATTGGCATGCAGTGTGACTGCGAGTAGGCAATAACAACAATTAGCCAGCGATCCATGCTTTTTGCAACTCGGTTCTCCTCTGACAACCGGCTAAATTTTAAGACACGCGTATGCTGGACATGTAATAAGCATATCACATTGTGCGATGAAGAGGGCCAAGCTGCCAAAGATCGGCTTAAGGCCCTGCCTTTCTCTCGGACGCTCCACCCACTGGTTGTGAAAGGAGGACGGCAGTGATAACAAGAAAATTTCGGGTAAAGAAAGTCTATGCGCCCAACCTCGTGAACGAATTTCCCGCTTTTCCACGATAAACAATGTCAGAATAGCAGGCAAAACCCGAGGCCATTAAAGCATCGAACAGTGTTGCACTCCCTCCCAGTTGTTGCATGACGGCCACGTTCACGAAGAAATGCCAGTGATATTCGACTTGGGCCGCAGAAGCCTCTAGGAATGAAAAACGCGCGATTACGCCGCAATGGAGCGTCTCCCGAAGACGTAGGAAGAGTGGACAAGGTCAGAGGTCGATCGGCTAGGTGCTACACGAACCCCTCCCGCTCCAGTAAAACGAGCAACAGCGCCACCCATCGGGGACGACAGGCATATCAACTGTTAAATACAGACATAGCAAAGTGGTAGCAGCGACGAGACACACTATACTGTGCCCCGTTTCTTCAACGCAGCGCCATGTCGCATCAACTAACCAAATGCATCACCTTAGTTAAGCCAAGGTATATACATATCACAGCTACTGAGCACACTGCGCCACGCCAATAACCCCTTTCACTGAAATAGGCAGAGGCAGCACCGGGCAGCAGAGACAAGGGTCGGCGGCAAGAGCCGGAGCGCGTGCCCCCGGGGCAAGCACATTTTTTCTCCCTCGGGTCGCGGTGCCTGACCCGACGAGCAACGACCTGGCGGCGCCCACAAAGAGGCCCGCGTCTATGTTAAATCACTGTCCCATAGCAGGCACCCAAACGGCGCGCAGTTGTTTATGGTCGCTGCGGGGCCGCCTGTCAGGCCAGGTTGCGCTAATTCTCGCCGCGCCCTCCTCCTGTGTCGATGGCCTGGCGGGCCCATTGTCTCAACACCATCGCGCGTGAGACGGGCACATGCCGGAAGACCGCAGACGCCCGTCAAGAAAGCGACGCCCGTGGCTACTCGGGCCTCCGCACGGAACCTGTTCGCCGAGGGAGGAGGCGTTCTCCTCCTCGCGGCTGACGCGCGTGTTTATATAGTGGTAGCACCGTAAGCGAGACCATCACCGCCCCCCTCCTCCTGGTCGAGGCGCTCCGGGGGTTCCGCTTCGTTGCCCCGCTCGGCGCCGCGGCCCTCGCCTCCACCGACGTCGCCTCAGCATCCGCAACAGTACTGGGTCAGAACCAGCCGTGGCGTTAACATCAGCCGAAATACCGAAAAGAACAGGTATGCACGCTCGCTGCGCGGTAGCAAGGACGATGGAGCAGTGGATACTAAGCGCACGACAGCTCGCCACCCAGCAGTTTACGCGCACACGCAACATGAATCACTGCCTTCGCTGAGCACGCTGGCTGTCATTCAACCACCATGCTTCTAACACGAATTTTATAATCGCGGGTTGCAATTCTGCTGCCACTTGTGGCAGTCGGATGCTTGGCTGCTGTGAGCTGGTCAATGCTGCGTTTCTGCTGCTAACGTTACTGAGTAAGCCACCTCTTCCCCGAGATCAAGCTTATGCAGGATACGGGGCTCGATCAAACCCATAATAAGTTGAAAAAAAAAAAGAAAACGTTACTGTAAAATAAGAAGACAGCATACTTTTAAATGGTCAAATCAGCTGTCCTTAAGGACTTCCTAACGTGCGTGCAAAGTGGGCACACAGTTCACCGTAATTGCCATTTCAAGAAACCGAAAATGCGATATATCACGGTTTCCACAATCAATTCTCAGCCAACTTGAATAAACGACGTTGCGTCCATGCTCACTGCCGACTTCAAAATTGGTTTCGGTTTACGGGGTGCAACGTGATGCCGTAGTGGAGGATTGCAGAAATTTCGACCACCTGGGGTTCTTTAACGTGCCCTGACATCGCACAGTACACAGGCGCCTTACTTTTCGCCTGCATCGAAAAGCGGCCGGGATTCGATACTGCATCCTTGGACACAGCAGTCGAGCGCCCTAACCACTGCCCACCGCGACAGGCATTTCAAAATCAGGAGCTGTACATAATAGATAACGTCAACGATACCAGCCACCAAGCCAGCGGCAGTAACGCGCACGTGTTGAACAGGCATCTTAAAGGCGACGACGCATGACGGGAAAGTAGGCAGGCAGACATTAAATGACGGTTCGTCAAGAATCCGATTTTTCGCACAGCGCACGGCTACCAGACAAGCAACAGCCCTAAGAAACCCAACCACACAGGACGCCAGGGCGACGAGAGTAGCAAATATACAGAGAGGTTACCGCATATGAAGAAAAGCAACGAGGGGAGCAACGCCACGTGAGAAAGAAACACGAGCATGAAATACGCGCGTTTGGGGTAGAGAGTGAGAGCAGCGGTGAAGGGAGATCATAAAAGAGCCTGCGGGTAAGCCAGCCGGAGAGATGAGAACGAAAATATAAAGGAGGAGAATTGGAAGGGAGAGAGGTCGAAGGAAAGAAGGATGGGAGAAACACACCCGCGAAGAGAAGAGAGAGACCGAAATGTGGTCAGTTTCGCAGCCCGCCCTGCGAGTCCGCCTGCTCCCGCCCGTGATTTACGTTCAACGACCGGCATGCGACACCCGAAGCGAACGGAGGTACACGCCGCGTATACGAGAGGGGGCCGCTGCGCATCGCGCGCACGCAGAAAAGGAAGCCGGAGGGAGCACCGTGAGGGAGAGTGCGACGAGGGACGGAGTCAAAAAAGAGAGCGCCACAGCGAGGAGGCGACCGCGCGCGGATCTCCCCTCTCGCCGCGATATAAACACACATAGCCACGAACAAAGACGCGTCGAGGGGAGCAGGGGCCAGCCGCCTCCCCTCGTCCCGATGAAGGAGCCGCCGCCGCCGCTACTTCGTCAGAGTGGCGTACAAACTGTGAGGAATGCGCGTCGGGCCGCGTGCGTGCGTGAGCGGAGGCGAGTCCGCGAAAAGTCGCCGCCGCCGTACTCTGGCGGAGTACCTCTCCCTCCGCGCCGTTCACGCCGGCCAGCCTCCTCCTCCTTAGTCCGTGCGGCTCCGCGCGTGGCGGTTCTCTCTCACCCCTCGCGCGGTAGGGGACCCCGCGACGAGGAGGTTGCCTGCCGCCTAGTCGGTCGGCAACTGCTACCTACAATCCGGCAGCTCCTCCTCGCGCCGCGCTCTCTACAAATAGTCAAGTGTCCCTCCTTGCGCCCCTCGCGCGCTCAGTGTCGGCAGCTCTAGGCTGGCAACAGTGTGCGCAGACTCGTTACTTGATTGGGAGCGATAATTTAATCGTGTTTTGCGACGGCGCGTCAGTTTGCGTCCTCCCGGGCTCGCCTGCCATCCGCAAGCCACCCAGCTCCACTCAGGGACTGCGTTTTTCTGGTGCTTACCTTTTCGCGCAGCTCTCTTCTACCCTCGCGCACCCTGGGGACCGAAGTGGCGCCGGAGCTATGCTAATTAGCCGACTTTCCGCACTTGTCGCTGTGCGCTCAACGCGTTCTCGTCCAGCTTGCTTTCTCGTTCGGCCAGCCCCGGGCGCTGGCCCGCTTTCCCGACCACTTATTGACCATTTCTCCCTACGGATGGCATAAAAACGCGCTCTTGGGGCGGCCTGTGGGGAAGTTCTTGAAGCCCAATCCCCAGCGCACTTAGCGACTGCACTCTGCAAGAACATGTGGTAGCAGATCTTCTCAATTCCCTTGAAGATAGATGCTTGCCAATAATTGCCTTATCTTCCTTATGAAAAGCTCCAAGGTTCCATTTTAAGATGTTCGCCAAATTTTTTACTGTGTGATCACTGGCCCACATCAAAATTCCGATCACTGAAGGCGACCGCTTTAAACGCTCGAATTAAAATTGGAGCGCGAGAATTGCGCGACAATGCCACTAAGTGCACTGTTGAATATTAGGAAGCAGGAAGATCTAGCGCACTGTGCAGGTGCTTCTACCAATCACTCATAAATTCGACGACAGCCACTTCACAACGCGTGCTTGATTCTGGAGTCTGCTAATTAACAAGCCGGCAATTCAGACACCACAGAAGGTAACTTCCCATATCAGCGGATCATTTCAGCAACCTCCTTCCAAGCCTCAGCTCTGCATAATTTTGTGGCCATTGGATTGTGAATTTTAAATCTCTAGACGGGAGATTAGAGCATCTCCCATCTTAAATTAGGCGAAAAAGCTTTCCGCGGTGTTCGTGTAACTGAGACTACAAGTGCAGAAGGCGTTATCAGACCGAAATTGTAGGGATGCAGATTTTTTTTTTCTCGATTCCTTGCGCCGCGGCTGCATGGATTCACAAGCGCGTAAAAAAAAAAAAAACAAAAAAAAACGCAGCGCATTACATTTATTACTTGTATTCAGCAGGCGGCGAATAACCAGAGACAGATATGTTCCCGGCTAGCAGAACACGTCCGCGCAAACGTCGTGGAACCGCTGTGCTCCGCACCGTAATCACACCCACTGTTTTTACAGCACCGCTTCCCACCGCCAATATGCTTCCCCGCAAACCACACGCGTGAACTGGCGACGGGGTCGCCCGAACGCATTCTTCTTGGAGCGGGCAGCTTGTACGAGCTCGGTCAAGCCGTTCGTCCAGTGGTGAGCTCGGCTGAGCATGCACAGAAAAAAAGAGAGCAGAAAGAAGGCGCCGAATGCAGCAGTCGGCGAAACGGGGCAAGGGAATCTGCAGAAGAGCACAGACTGTGATGATAGGAGGCCGTGGAAGAGGAGGGACTGGCCGGAGAACTTCATAGATTTGTGGCTGCGACCTTGGGGGTTTCCGGTTCGCGCGTCCCTTAGTCGTCCTGGGCTTCCCCCTCTCCCTGGGACGGACGCTGCCGCCGCGGTGAACTCAGGCTGCGGCGGTGAGCAGGCTTCTTCTGGGCTTGCGCAAGTGGCTGATGCCGTGGGGCGCGCGACGACCAGTCCCCACTCCGCTCGCCAGGCGGTGAGCACTGCCTACAGCTACGCACACTGAGCGGCATTCGGGACACGCAAGTGCCCGCTCGGATGATGCGCGGCCAGCGAGGTGATCCAGGCAAGAAATGCTTCCCACCGCGGAAGCAAAAAAAAAAAAAAAAAAAAAAGAAAGAACGCCAGTCCTTACGATTCCAGAATTGTGAGGGCTGGGACATTGAAGGCGTTAAGTACTCGCACTTCATTACACTCCGCAGACAATACGCGACCCTGTACACACTTCATCGTTGTCATCCCGCTCGCACGACATTAGCCAATCAAACGCCACTTTAAAGGGATACTGTGAACAAATTTTAGCTGGCTTCTGACTTGTAACGATACGGTAGCGAGCGCTCCAATAGCGAACATTCAGGCCACTCTGACCGAAACAGAGCGCTTAGAGCTGGAAGAGACCATAAAGTTAAAACGAGCTGTCGCAATTAGTGGCCGATTTCGCAAGTCGGCTCCCATCTTTTAGTGCGGACCTAAGAAGTTACGCTACGCAGCCCTTCTTCACCTGAAAGCGATGGTAACCTGAGCATTTCGGCATTGACGTCATGGAATGGAATCGGTGGTCGGGAATAATTTGCTAGCCGAAGAAAGCGTCGTACGAACCACTGCCGCAAAGAGCCGAAGAAGCATTGCTTTTGTGGTTGTTTACCGAGGGGAGCAATAATAAGATAAAGTTTTCCTCCATGTCCCTTTAAGCATTGGCGGACCTAAGAACGGGGGGATGAAAGCCGCCCCAAGAAGAGAGAGATTTTCGCTGGTAAAATCACGGGAACTATTAACCAAACTTTTTTGAAGCGAAAAGTTCTAGAAATGCATTGCGCAAATAGGATCCCATACGCCTCGAAAATCGCTCCTTCAGAGAAACAGCCATCAATCCGCCGCTGGCATCGAAGATCATGAGTTAAGACACTGCACCAATCTGCCCATTCCCGAAAGCATCGTTATCCCTCCCACATGCATCGTGGTACATCTTGGGAAAACGGATGTTCGCCAGTTGACCTTGGGAAAGCTTTTTCTGCGTCGAGTACAATTCAAGAGTCTTTCAAAGCCTGAAGACGCTTCCAGTTTGTTTCAGGCTACCACCTGACACGCCTTACGTGGGTATAAATCCAGCTGCGCATTTCCAACCCACGTAAACACGAAATATAAGGCGAATGAAAGGATTTGCGTGAGAATCTGGGAGCGAGCTCTTTGATCTCGGCTCCGGAAACAAAGATGTGGCTAAATCGAATCGCGCAGCAGTTTCTGGACAGTTCGATCCTACACAACAAGACCTATTGAACTGATCACAGTCAACAAACTTGAGCACAAATTGAGGCAGGGCACTGAGCATGGGTGGTCTTCTTTGCCCCTTTCTCAGCCTTCGAATACCGGGAATGGAACAGTAGCAAAAGAGGGGGAAAGCGGCGGTTGCAACGCGCAGCGCGACATCAGAGACAGGCAAGAAGCAGCACCGTTGTTTCAAGAGAGCGTGATAAGCGATCATCACTCAACCGTAACGGGAAAAAGGGAAGAAGGCGGACCACGCGAAAGGGAACGGTAAAAAAAAAAAAAAAAAAAAAAAAAAAGATTACGCCCAAAGAACACCACAGGCGCAACTACCAAGCTTTATTCAGCGCGTCAACAGAAAAAGAAAAACAGAAAGAAAACGCGGGGACGAAAAAAAAAAAAACGCTCTGGAAGAGGAGGAGGAAAAAAAAATAGAGAAGAGATATCGAGAGAGAGAGACGAAACAGGAAGTTAGAGGAGGTTCGTAGCGCAACCCGCAACCGAACTGCAGGCGAGTTCGTTCTGACGTCACGCGCCCCCAACTGCAACCGCTCCTTTTCGCAGCTGCTCGCCCAGCCCGCGCCACGCAAGCCGCACGGCAAGCGAAAGATGCGTCACCCCGCGTTGTCACGTTGTGACGCGTTGAGGGCCTCGCAAAGCGCTGGTCTGCGAACCCCAGTAAACTTACTGCGTCGCTACTAAGCGGCTGGTTTGGACAGACCTAAAATAGAAAATGGCGCCCTCAAATGCGCAGAAGCATCGCGGAGGATCTAACATCCAGAATAAAATAAAGAAAGGTGGCAACAAATGCTGACATCAATCACAGGATGCCGAAAACCAATTGGGGCCCAACTTGCAACTATGCCTCTTCAGTTACGGTAGACCGAGATAGCAATAGACGAACACGAAAGGCCAGCTGCGTCGGATGCTAACATATTCAGTCTGGTCCACACGGCCGTCCGCATCAGAAACCGCCGGCCGCAAACGAAAAGCAGCAGCAGAACTGCACAACGCCGCATCCGCCCTCAGATAGCCCGCGCAAACCACTTTCACACTCGCTTTGCACTTCTCTGGCGCTCAACGTGTCGCCATCTGGCGACCTCGCAGCGCACTGCAAGCAACAAACTCACTGTGTCTCGCGCGCCACATTATTGAGTGCGCCGACCTCCAAGCGCTTCGCTAATAGCGATGTGGTTATTGATATAAAGGTGCAGAAAAGATAGGTAATACAACAAGAACAACGAGAACTGCTATTCAGCTTCCGTGCAAGAAGATCTCCCTGTGCCCCTCTATCTGAGCATCCATGAAGCAGATGCACTGTTTATTATTCGCGAGGGAATTTTTTTCTTTCCCGTCATTGTGCAGTGGAGTGGCGACCATTGCAAAAACATAAAAATGAACCTATGAAGAGAGACACCATAAAGCAGAATAACGCGCGCGCGCGCGCGCGCGCACACGCACGCACACACACACACACACACACACACACACACACACACACACACACACACACACACACACACACACACACACACACACACACACACACACACACACACACACACACACACACACACACACACACACACACGCGCGCACACACCACAGGCGGATTTAAGGGGGGGGGGGGTTGCGGAGGTCGTGCCCCTGCCCCTAAGAGAGAAATTTTACATCGCACAACCACGCTGAAGCCCTTTTTTTCGACACAAAAAAAATAAAAACGATACATCGATCAAAGGCAGCCCTCCGCCACTCCCCTACAAGAGCAAGTCATAAATCCGCACCCCTTCCCCTCTTCCCCCTAGCCCATCCAAACACACACGTGCGCGCGCATCGACGCATATTGCACACACGTTCGCACGATGCACCTATCCGCTTTGTGCAGAAACATCACTGACAACGTCAGGGCTGCCTCTTGGAAAGCAAAACTGATGCCGTATCCCGATTAACAAGCTCAAAAGAGGTTTGTAAAAGATGTCAGTCAACAACAGGCCAGTCTGAAATTGATTCATCATATCATCAGCTGGTTCCCCACAAAGCAGCACCAGCAGTTTGCGGCGAGAAACTACATTTTAAGGGAAGATATCAGGTATAATAGCGACTTAAAAAAATCCTCTCGTGGGAAGAAAATCAGAAAAAAACAACAATCAGAATTGACTCTAAATTAGCGGAAGCAACACATGCGATTAATAAATTAACGTCATGGCTTTGCTACGCTAAACAAATCCTTCCTGGGGTTGAAACTTGCAAATGCGAGGGTCAGTCTGAAAATGGCTAAATGCAAAGACCAGAGGGACACGAGACTGCCGGTAAGGACTAAATTGCATGCAAGCAGAACAAGCCGCACGTGATCAAGATGTAGAGTCAGTTTTTTGGAGTTTACTACGTTGCGCACAATCTGTACTCGTCCAACGCGTAGCGCACTGCAAATTACATTATGCACTCTATTTTAGTTCCTCCTTCCCTGTCTGCTCTACTCAGTGTATCAGGCAGGCCAACCCATCTGCACATTACATTATGCACTCTATTTTAGTTCCTCTTTCCCTGTCTGCTCTACTCAGTGTATCAGGCAGGCCAACTCCCCCCCCCCCCCCCCCCCTCCCCCCACATACACACACAAACCTCTTCGCTTGATCAGAGCAACGCCGTCTTGATACGGAGCGTGCCCCCAACAAAAACAGAGCCTTCTCCAAAGCAGTGTAAGCGCGCAGCGGTGGGAATCTGCAGGCACAAGTGGCCCGGAACCGTGGCGTTTGCTTCACCGAAACGCAGCCGTCACAGCGGAAACACTGGCTCACCGATACCACGGCCTTAGCAAATGGAAAGTGTACGCCGGAAAATGATTCTGGCATAAATGCCGACTTCCTTCATATCCGTGTGATCCGAGCGGCAACTTTGTGCGTCTGCGCACGCAATCCAGCTTGTAGAAAAGTATCATTACGTTTATTATGCTCGTCGGCACGTATATACGTTCAACTTGCGCAACTCTTTCGTTCTATCTTTTATGAATGCTGTGCAGGAGGATTTAAGGGGAGGTGTGGATTCAAGGTGACTTTCATTCTTGTCATTCTCTCCTACGAAGCGAGAAAGGTCGTGGTGAAGAACGACATGGCAGTCCTTCCTTCAGCCAATTAGGCTTAAAAATGCTTCCTTCATTCCGCCCTCATCCATGGCACTGCCTAGGAACCCGCCTCCGGGAATGCTCTCGATATTAGCCAAGGGCAACAGCGGCAGTTAAATGAAATTAGCTCGACGTATCAAGAATTGGCTCTTCGCTCTTATCTCGCCCGCATCGGCGATGGGTAGCGCATGATAGCAGGCGGAAGACGCCGCACCGCGCACGGAGCAATAATCGAACTCACAAACGTGTCGTTAACGAAGAACGGGATATATTTTACGACGAAACATGGCGTATATATGATGCCGCCTGCCACTGGCGGTTTCCTTCATTTCTCTACGCAGTCTTGTCGAGCAGAAGAAAGCTCGCTGGCTTGCAGCCAGGCATTCCACTTCTGGAGCGAAACGAAATAATGGCCAGCGGCTGCATAGAATATATATCACACTAGAGAATAAGGAAAATCTCAGTGTGGCGCTCCTTGATATGCGATTCCGGTTTGAGCGCACCTGCACAACCTCATTCATCTATTTCAGCGCGTGCATCGCGTGCAAGGTTCACGGTGCACGGTGACCAGTTCAGTGCTCGAAGGGTTCCGGACCATATCTCGCAAATGATGCCAAAATGCAATGCGTCTGTCAGCGTTGTTAAGCAACAAATAGAGCGAGAAGACCGCGAGAACTGGGAATTGAGTCCCCGATCATTCAAATTCAAGAGCAGCACTGCACCGAATGAGCCACTGAACAATTTTTAACAAATCTTTTCTACTTGCAAGATAATAATAATAATAATAATAATAATAATAATAATAATAATAATAATAATAATAATAATAATAATAATAATAATAATAATAATAATAATAATAAAGCTGCTAAAACCGACGAACCGGATCTTTTTCACCACTTGCTGTCCACAGTATTTATTACCTACAAGGAAATACACGTACAAATAGCGTTAACGCTATGAGGTGCAAAATCTACCATGACCCACTGCTGCCCATTTACCTCGTTCGCATTAGGTTGTCGATAGGCGAGATAATAAATACAAGGGTGCAAGGATAAACGTGTAATAAAAGTGGGAAACAATACAGTAATAAGTCACTCCAGACTTTCGTCGTTATACGTAACATTGACAATCTATTCAGCGAGACACTTAATGTGCATGAATGCGAAATATCGCTCACAGGGTGCGCTGCCGCGACGGCTACTCCCCACTCTTCCTCCTGTGGGCTCACCACCATGCGGCCGGTAGCTCGGTGCCCTTTGTACTCTTTGTGCTTAAAGTTACTATAGCCTACAGTAACTCTATATCTGCTACTGTGACGGTGTTCTCTCCATTCATTCTCCTCCTCTAACAGCGTCCATTGTGCTAGTTGCACGTTAAGGCACACAAGTGGAAGTAGTAGTGCCCCCAAAATAAAACGGAGTACACGAACGATCAAAATTTCGCTTCGCGGCACGCCCTGCAAGCGGATGCGCATATGTATGGTATGGTGCGTGTGGGTCACCCGGATGTTCAGCATGACACAATTGGTGTTCGCCTCATGAGCAGGCCGGACGAACGAGAGCACTTTGGACACTAGTACATAGGCGTCGGTTCGAATCCCTATCGCCAACTAATCTCCAACTTGAAGAGCAGATGGATGCTGAGTGGAAAGCAAAATGGCACGACACCACTCGGAACGCCATCTGAAGAGCGGTTGCGCCACAATTTTGATTAGACGGGAAGTATGGCGGCACATGGAGGTCCGTGAGTGTTGCCACACGAGCAAATGGCGCACCAGATGCAATGCCTTCCCAAAGGGGCATCTGTTGTGCATTCCACTTGCCACTGCTAGAGAGCGGCAGCTGCAAGGCCATCTTTATAAGTAACATGTCGACCCCAACAACGCAAGATGGATTTTCGCGCAATGAGGCTAACAACACTTTTGCATTAAACCAAATATTGCTCTAAATTGCCCCGCTCGGATGACCAAATTTAAGAATGTCATGGCGTTTATTTTCCTCCAGCCAAGCCTGGAGGAGCCTGGAGGACGCGTTTCCTGGCGGCGCTGAACCCTTTAACCTCGATGCCGTCGCGGTGGCCCACAAGTCCAGAGTTCGTCTCCAGAGCGATAAGAGCCCTGCCGGCGTGTGCGGGGTTTTCTCGCGCGCATTTGCAGCCAGTCTCCTGTGCGGCACCCAGGAGGAGCGCGGCGAACAAACGAGCTGGGCGGGCGCGCACGACGCCGCAATCATGGGCGCACTGGGTGCAAGCGGCGGCCGCCAAATGGAATTCCAAAGCGCCCGCATTATACATACCGGCCGGGAGAAAGCGCCTCAAAGCTGTCCCCGCTTCGAAATCCGCGCGAGAGGGAACGGGAGCGACTAAAAGATAAATTCGAATAATAACCATGACGGCAAATAAAAGGCTAAGCATCGAGAAAAAAATCCGCCGGAGTGGTGAGGGGCAGAAAGAGAAGGGAGGAGGGGAACAATAAAGTGCCCGATGGCTCACAATAAACAACGATAATCAAAACGGCGCAGCCCACCGCAGCAGAACGCGGCGACCCGGCTGGAAATCAACGAGGGAATAAAGAAACGCGCCTGTCATTCGCCCAGGAAGACGAAAAAAAAGGAGGTGAAAGAGAAATATGAAGGGAATAGACGAGAATATGTTACGCACTGCGCGCCGAGCGGCCGAGCTCAGGGGAGACGGGAATGAGCTGCCTCCGAGGAGAGGCTGCGCCTGCACCCATTCCCCCTTTCCCCCCCATCTCGAACCGCGGGGCGGGACGTCCGTGTAATTGGGTGCAGGCCGCGAAGGATTTATTATTCTTCAAGCGTTCCTCTGGTGGCGCGCGCGAGGTTCCTTTGGTTCCTTCGCTGGCAGCAACCGCCGGATGCTGTCCATATAGACGCGCGGGTTTTCGATCGTGCCACAGGCGGAACAGCAGTCGGACGTATGCGAACTCGGGAGATTATCAGGCTCTCTCGCAAGGCGTGCGAGAAAACGGCCAAGGAATCTGCGGAGCACGAGCCCAGCGCTTTTCACGGTGAACGATGAAGCGAGATCGGGCACACAGATTCGGCAGTACCCACGAAGTGCTTTAATTATTTTTGCTTTACACGCTGGTTGCTACTACTTACACGTTACGCTAGTGTGGCCGCTTGCCTCTGTCTAATCCGAACGGACTGTGCGCGCTTTACGTTAATATCAGAGCTTTTGGATCATACCAGTTGGGGAAACTCCGCTTCAAAAGGTGACTGATTTTAGTACCCACTTATCGGGTGCCTATGAATTTTCACGCCATCTGGCAGCAGTCAAGAGAAGCTTTCTGCTAATGCCATCATCGTCATCATTGCTTTCTGGAGATCACCTCTTTTTTTTTTTTCTTCTTCTTCTTTTTCATCTTAATTACCTCTACGGCTTTTATTTCTGAGAATTTTCGCTCCTGCAATTCTTGAACATATTTTATTTTCATGGCGGTTGTGCATTTATAAAAAAAACCTGAAAGTTAGGAATTTAGACAGTTTCCACTATGGCCGCGGACGCTGCCACTATTCATAGACGCCCGAGCTTTGACCGATCAAAACTGCTGTTTTTTTTTTTCTTCTTTTATACATGCACCCTAAGGGAAGTTTCTCAAGTGGTAATATTAAAGAATTCTGGTTAGGATTACATCTGCTCAACGCCTGCATAGCGTAGGACCAATGGCGACGCTTCGCAGAAGGAATGCGTGCGCACCAAATGCAGTCACGTGAGCATGCTAAACACGCAGACATCAGTAGCGCACTTAGGGCTCAGTACCTGCTGCTCTTTTTTTCAACACATCTGTACCCTAGTAATAGAAGAGACATCTGGGCGAGTTGGTACGGTGACATGATCCTGTACCCTAGGTAGAGTTGCTGGATAGTGTTTAGTGTCGCAAATTTCCTAGTTATGCTGACAGCAACGACCCCAGACGCACCGTTTGGCGTGTCTGCTTCTGAGCCGAAACCAGTTGAAATTAACAATTCAGCAGGTATGCTTGCCGATTATGAAAAACTTTTATTGCCGAGATCCGTGCTCTCTGTAGAATAGCTGCTGCTTTCAAAACAGAGCTGCTGCTTTCAAAACAGTAGCAACTGCCGCTTGTGCCAGATACGCTTGTACAGAACGTTCAACGTCTGGACGCAGACTATTTCGATTACTTCGGAATTCGTAAGAGCAGCATTGTTAAAAACCGATACTAGTTTCTTAGTCTGCATTTTAGCCGGTGTTGTTCTGAGGCGGTTCAAAATTACGAGATTCCTCAAAAATAAGTAATCGATATTCATAATGCAGTTCGAGTAATTGTTTCGCTGGATGAGGCTGGCGGCACCCTAACGCATGTACTTCGACACGGGTGAAGTTTGAAAAAAAAAAAAAAAAGAAAGAAATATGTTGATAGGAAAAGTTTGGTACAATCAGTAGTGGTGCTTGAGAGGCTTTTTTTTTTCTTTTTATTTCTTCTCGAAGCATCAGTGCACTCTAAAGGCATTATGTCCATCGATATATCGGCGGTGCGTGAGAGACCTCTCTTTCTGTTTATAATTTGTGTATGTAAGAAACGACATGAGAAGCATACGCACGTTACAAGTCACACCGCGGTCGTCTTCCCCGAGCTTGATTACTTGCGCAATCGAGACTGGCAACTTGTTTACAGCTCGCAACAAAATGCTTTCCTCGTTTTTTTTTTTTTTTTGTTTCTATTGTATACAGTGACATTCTCCACTGATGTACCAAATGCATAAAAAGCAGTTATTAGCGTCTTGGAGAATAAACAAGTGTTGGCAGCTTTTTGTTCTGTACCTTCGCTTTTTAAGAGAGACTAGCCTGATTGACAGACTGTGACTTTCACACCTCCTCTCCTCTTATACCCTCCCCCTTTAATCTCCCATTCTCCTTCCACAGTGCAGGGTAGCCAACCGGAATTCATTATTTCTGGTTAACATCCCTGCCTTCCGCCCTTCTTTCCTCCTCCTCCTCCTCCTCCTCCTCCTCCTCCTCCTCCTCCTCCTCCTCCTCCTCCTCCTCCCGCAATATGAATTCATATCGTTGATAGTACGTGGGACTTGCACGCCATATGGCATCATAGAACACAGTTGCATGATGAGGCACGCCTTCTCGGAGGGAACCAAAGCCTCCCTACTACGTCGCATGGCGCGTCCTATCAGCATCAAGTGCAACCCTAACGGGACTGTATTGCGGTCCGCAAAATAAAATATCAAAGGGAAGAGAGGGGAGCGGCAGGTGACGAGCGCATTTGAGAGAGTATAGGAACGGGCGGATGAGAAAACGATTGAATTGCACCCAGCCATGTCGAGTTAACTTGCCGGTAAGGGGCATGCAAGTTTACACGATAGACCCGATCGGTAAACTGCGCTTCACCTGTTTCATTCCTGGGAGTTGGATTAGCGACAAGTGAAAGCCGCAACAGAAACCCGCGTCTACAACTCGCGCTGTCGCTACTCCGAGGGCGCACCCCGACGGGCAGCGACGTAAGCAGGCTGGTATCGAAGCTCTAGAGTGCAGTCGACAGTACTATTGAATGCGCACTATCGATAGTACTATCGATTGCACTATCAATAGTTTATCGATAGTAGTATTGTCGATAGTTTTTTACATTATCGATAGTTTAAAAAAAAAAAAACTATCGATACTATCGATAGTCAATTTGCAGATAGTTATGCGTCACTACTATATATACAGTGCTTGTCAAAAGTGTCCGGACCACCTGCTAAGCCATGCAGCCTCCCTGAAGTTGGCCGAATTTCGCAGGAGAGAGGACAGGCTGCTCACCCTCCTGGATTCTCCAGGGGATCCGAGCATCAGATGCACAGTTAAGTGCCCTGCTGCGGGGCGCTCTTATACAGAGGATGATGTGCCCATTTTGCATCCTCCAAGAAACAGTTTACCAACAATGCACGTTGGCTTACGTTGGCTTGGAGGTTACAGTGTAAAAAGACACGTGAAATGAAGGAAGTGGACGGGACACAGCTCTGACTAGCAGTTGACTAACAATCGAGCTGTTGGCCAGCGCCGTATCCCGCCCATTTTGCTGCTTTCAGAATTATGCGTCTTCTTGCGCTGTAACCTTCAACCGAAAAAGAGCCAACTAGCTTTCCAGAATTTTCTACCTCCTGCAAACATTGTGACCTTCTTAACTATGAGTGCATGAGAGCGCGGATGCCGCGGAGTATTCACGGGGGTCTCAGCGAGAGTTAACGAATTTCGTTAAATGGCCAACTCTAAGAAGCAGTGATAGCCAGACTGTGTCCATTATCTTCTCAGTAAAGATAGCATTTTCCATCCAACCGTCCCGTCCACTTTAAAAATAGGTGTTGCCCTCGGGACCGCCGAGTCAACCTCTTGCTTCGTCACGAGTTGCCAACATCGCAAACTCGACGACAAAAAATACACAGAAGAGACTGTGCGCATCGCACGCTTGTTCCATCTATTTTCATCCAATGTGCTAGACTAAGGAGCGTCAGGATATTTTGTGTGCGCTCGAATGCTTCTGTCTCAGAAGTACATGCCGATGAGGTCTTGCAGAATGTGCGTCTGTGAATGTGCACAGATCACGTTTTCTTTTTTTTTTCGTTTTTTTTTTTGTTTTTACTAAATAACCTGCATCAATAAAAAAAGCCTTTAGTACTTCGTATAGAAGTAAACTTTGCATAGATTGAGTGAGTAAAAAATCATCGATGACAAGAATTTAGTTCGCAAGCAGCAAGTGTCCAAACTTACAACTTTTTGAAATGGCAAAAACGAAGTTATATATATATATATATATATTGTGAAAGAAGGCTAGGTTGAGGCGGCAAGGTCGTGACGGCAAGCCCAGCGATGCCTTGTCTAGCGATGCCACGTCTCTCTCTCTCTCTCTCTCTCTCTCTCTATATATATATATATATATATATATGCAGATCAATTAGGGGAAATGAGGGGGCTCGTTATAATACATGACGGAAAGAAGCCAACAGTCGGCGAGGCCAAGGAAAGCGTTGGGGATGGTACTTTGTCTTTTTTTTTACGTTTACTTAGATAATCACAGAAATTAGTAATGTAATCTTGTAATCTGTTTAGGGGAAATATAATTAAACACAAAGTAGAAGAAAAAACAACGTGCCGACCCACCATCGGCACGTTGTTTTTTTCTTCTACTTTGTGTTTAAGTATATTTCCCCTAAACAGATTACATTACTACTTTCTGTGATTATCGAAGTAAACATTAAAAAAAATTCATAAAGTACCATCCCCAACGCTTTCCTTGGCCTCGCCGACTGTTGGCTTCTTTCGTTCACATATATATATATATATATATATATATATATATATATATATATATATATATATATATATATATATATATATATATATATATATATATACACACACCCCGAAAACCGAACATGGGCGTACATAGTTTAAACCCTTGCTTGATAATTGTACCGCGATAATGTTATCCCTGCATTAGTCCAAGATGCAGTCGAAATTTACCGCTGGTTGTTATCGCAGCCTAGGCGGCCTCGGTTTCCCGCTGTTACTATACCACTGGTTCGTGTTATTAAATAAGTAATAGTACGCGTTAATAAAAGCGGCGGTGCTATGTATCCCACAGCACGCTCAAGGTAGGCTTCTTGGTGGCTGAAAGCAGGCCCATGCTGTACCTGTAGCCAACACCGAAGATGTAATTCGTAAAACGGTCAATAAAGGGTCGTTACAGCGGTGATCCAGAATCGTGGCGACTTGCCATCCGAGCCCTCCAGCGCTCATAGTCGCGGCCACATCGTGTTTTGTTCCGTAAACATGGAGGTATTATTGCGAACAAAAGCGTCAGGACGTGTGTGCGGCAACCGCATCATATAGCTCCGCCATCAGTCTATGGACGCGAACAGCAATTATGAGAGAGAGAGAGAGAGAGAGAGAGAGAGAGAGAGAGAGAGAGAGAGAGAGAGAGAGAGAGAGAGAGAGAGAGAGAGAGAGAGCTCTGTGAACCCATGACGCTTGTCCCCAATGGTACCTTTCATGTTGGTGTGAAGCAAGCACGCACGAGGGAGAACATCGAACGAAAGCGAGTTTGCAAAAATGAAATTGAAAATTGCTGCTGCTATATTAGGTGATAGTGAAAGGGAAAGAAAAATAACAAAAAGATGATACCTCGAACAACTCTGCGCCCTCGTGTAATCGATTATTTTGCTACACAACATCGACCGCCCGAGAAGCGAAGTGCGCGAATAATGCAGCGCTATCAAAAGCAACAAATAGCAAAATTCGATTCTTGAGTTATGCAAGTGATCCAAAATGATCACCTTCACGGATCCCTGCTCGCTATAGATTGAACCGCGTCTGAAGCAACAACGACGTTCCGCGTGCAGACCGCATAGTCAAATATATTTGCTGTTACTATCTCCTGGCTTCTGCGCTCCGCGACTGTTTTCCCACATCGAGTTATCCTGACCCATATTTTCAACAGTGCAGAACAGAGATCGATATGTAGTACCGAGCTTTACGCAGATTTTTCCCTTTCCTCTTCTGCCATGTTAAGTTTTGCACTGCTGCAGGGTGCGCGAAGTTTCCAACACACTTGTCGCCAGCATGCAAATCACAGGTCATACTACACAGTGGCTATTGTGTATTGAGGCTGAATTAATTACAAAGGCCCTCTTTGTGTAGCGTGTCGTATACAGCCACATAACAGAGCTGCTAGAGTCCCCGTCAGCCCGATATATTATATCTTGCGGATGCGCGCCTCAATATGACAACGTCAAAATCCCGACCCTCTTTCACCTTGCATACGCGACGGCTCGGCAAGAACGTAACGAGAGAAAAATAAAAAAATAAGCGGGGCAGCGCTGGTGTCTGGGAAAGTGGAGAGAAAGGGGGGGGGGGGGGGGGGGGGGGGGGGGGGGGGGGGGGGTTGTTAACTACACGCTGCAGCTGTGACACGAGAGTTGAAAGGAACACAAGAAAAGGCACACAAAGGGGGACAACCAAGAGAAGGTAAAACAAGATGAAAGCGCCACACCGTAGTGCGTACACAGCTCAACGCCATGGTTACCGAGCCGCTACCATTGATGACGAAAATGGGCAGCCAGGTAGGTGTTTCGATCTGCGCCAAGCGAGAAGAAAACAAGAAAAACAAAAAGGGGGGGGGGGGGGGGAGAGACAGTTCCGGTCTCAATTCGAGACTCGGAGCAAGGAACACATTTCACTCTCCGCGAGGGAGGGGGGAGGAAGCAGGCTGTCAATACGCATGGGTGGGGACGAAATAAAGAAACGCGCGCGGGTAAAGCGCGACCGAGAGAATCGGCCCGTGGCGCAGTTTACAAACGATTTCGAAGAGCGGCACGCCATTTCGATTCGGAGGAGTCGCTCTCTTGAGAAAGCGAAACAACGGGGCGACGAGGGGGAAGAGCATCCCTGGCGTTCATGTTATCGGCCGGGTTCGGTGGCACGCACGTGCACTAAGAGTGAATGTTATATGCAAGAAGACGCTTTGTTTAACAGTCGCCATGGTTATAGACTGCGGTCAATAGCAGCAGGGGCGCCGGCAGAAGCGACTCTGGCGGCTTAGCTGACGCATCTCGTTGACCAATCTTGCGTGGCAGATCGCGAGAGTCGGTCCCTTCAAAATTTCCTCCTCCGAACAGTGGCGCCTAAAAAGTGGGCAGTGCACACTGCGGTGTTGTTTCTTCGCTCGGTGAGCATGGGCGGCTGTTGCACGCCGGCGGTTGCCTCTCCCTCGAGGGCAACGAAAAGGCTCCCACAAAACGCGGTCGCAAAACTCTTTGAGTGACGCCGAGAGAATTACATTCAAATGCCCGACAAGCCGCGCAGTAATGACGGCGATGATAGGGTTTGTCGAATCGAGTTTTGCCTCTGGCTAACGCGTTGAGATAGGGGAAATGGTTGAGAGGTCGACGGAAGCGGTGCAATAAAAAAAAAAAAAAATGTTTGGTTTGAGGGGTTTAACGTCCCAAAGCGACTCAGGCTATGAGAGACGCCGTAGTGGAGGACTTCGGAAATTTCGACCTCTTGGGGTTCTTTAACGTGCACTGACATTGCACAGCACACGGGCGCCTTGCTTTTCGCCTCCACCGAAAAGCTGCCGCCAAGGCCGGGCACTCCGGCGGGGTAATAAAAAGAAATGTTTCATTTCTCTGTAAATATTGTGTTTAGGCCCAAACGTGTAAGGAGCCCCAAACACGCGCACGATTGTCCGCAGTAACCGCGACAGTGTTCGTTTATTTGGCAAGTGGATCGAGGGCGCGCGCAAGGTTCAACGCGCATGGACATCTCGCTCCCTTTGCGGCACACGTCGGCGCGGAGCCATATCGAGGCTCTTTTAGCGCTTCAGTGCTAGTGCCGCATTTTAGACTGCGAGGCAGAAAGCCGGTTTGGCACGCGGGACACGGACGGTTGGCTGCACGCTGGGCACGCCTCCCTCTGACAGAAAACGAGACAAAAAAAAAAAAAAAAATAAAGCCAAGCAGCCGAAGAGGGACGCGCCAGCATCGGCACCAAGCGGCGCTGCCGGCAAGGGCGACAGCAGCCGGTAATCTACCCTGGCTGGCGTGCGTTGCGGGCGAGCGTGCTCGCAGGGGCGGCCGGAACACGACGCCGGCGGCGAGGAGCCATTGTTCTGTTGGGAACCAGGAACAACAAAGGGCTGCCGGAGGCTATTCTGGCTGCAAACCGGTACCGCGACCACCGCGATCGGGTCAGCGTCTTGGCGGCTCTCGGCGCTGCCGGTTACGCCGGCCGGCTGGGAATACTCCTCCCGGTGACCCCGGGCCGCAGGGCTCAGGTCCTTTGTGCCTGCTGGCGCGTTAATTAAACTGAAGGTACACACTCCCGTTGTATTTGAGGCGACTGCCCGAAGCGAAGTAGATTCCCATCGAGAGAGCAATTGCTCATCCACCTGAGGAAAGCGACTCACCGGGGAGGCCTTGGCAGTTTAAATATCGCCTTGGTATCGGCTATACTTTGTAGCCATACGGCTAAACCCAGGCGCGTGCTAACAAATAACTGCGCTTGTCAAGGAGGTGTGGGGATATTAACGCGATTGCGGTAAAGGTTCTCCAGAAAATCCGGTACCGGCGTTGTGAGAGAAAAAATAAAAGCCAGGTTTAAGCATGGTGCGAAAGCGGTACGGCGTTCCGGTTGACCAGCCCGTTTAACACGCTTTCGATTACGGTCAGCCTCGCAGCCCGTTCTGCCCGTGCCATCTTCTGCATCTCGCGTTTTCTCTTCAGTTCTTCTTGTTGCTTGACCACATCTTCAATATCTACAGACTCCACTTAAAGATTTTGTTTCGTGTGTTAGCACTGAGAGTCTAGCATATTTCAGGCATAAAACTGCAGGTGCATACATACGTCGTTTCCTCACAATCATGATAAGAAAGAAGGGTAATCTGGTGCCACACGGAGATCCGTCAGTGATGCTGTAAGAGCAAATGGCGCGAAAGCAGGAGTGGGGAGAGGGATTTGCCAACGAGGTATCTGTTCCGCATGCCGTCGTCCCACTCGCCGCTTCGATGGCTGGCGTCATAGTTGCTATGGCAACCAGTCAAGCAGGCATCGCACAAACTTGAGGATATGAATGGCTGGACAAGTATACTTTCGAACTAAAATCATGACCGTACACCTTTGTAGGTTGTTTTTGGCAGATGACGGGGCCGGCAACTGATTGCTCGGCAGGCTTGAGACTTACGAAGTCGCATGGCATGGCCAAGTTGTCAACTCCGGCAGCTTCTTTGAGATGGGAATTGAACACGGGACCACCATCGCACGCGTGTTTCGTACGGCTTGCTGAAGACGAGGCTTTGTGTCTCTGCACATGATGTGGCTGTGTCTCTGAGTATGTGTGAGATAATACAGACATAAATTAAGGAACTAGCAATTCGGAAGAGGAGCCACAGAGCGGAGCGACTAACATTGTCTCGTCATTATCTTAACGGAAGAGCTTATGTGTTCCCCCTCCCCCCCCCCCCCTCCCCCCCCCCCCCCACACACACTCTAAAAATAATGAGCTAATCACCGCCGATCGCGACAACCAACGGACAGCGAGTGTGGACAGGGAGGAGTCATGACGCTGCCGCGGTAGATTAACGGTTTGGTTTGGTTTGCGGGGTTTAACGTACCAAAGCGACTCAGGCTATGAGAGACGCCGTAGTGGAGAACTCCGGAAATTTCGACCGCCTGGGACTCTTTAACGTGCACTGACATCGCACAGCACACGGGCGCCTTGCTTTTCGCCGTCAACGAAAAGCGGCCGCCAAGGCCGGGATCCGATCCCGCACCCTTGGGAACAGAGCGCCGTAACCACTGCGCAAACCGGGAGGTGTGGCAGATTAACGGTTATGGAGCTGGGCTACTGAGCACTATGTAGTGCGGGATTGAATGCCAGCCGCGCTTCGATCGTGGTTAAATGCAAAATGCGACCCTTTTCTCTACGATTTCAGAGCCAAAGGTGGTCGAAATGTAATCGAAGCCCTCGACTACAGTGACTCTTCCTCTCGGCCTCCTTCATCTGTCCCTTCAAGGCGCTGTTAGGGCGTCGGTCTTGGGCGAGACAGTTACTGCGCCTATGCTTCTTCAAAACCAAGTTAGAGGGCAGGGAAACACAGACAGCACGCGTCCATTTCCACAAATGTCAGATAGGTGTGGATGGAGGGGTACGACATCACTTTATCTCGAACGACATTTTATCGCACGTCCGGAACATGCGCATTCCAAGCATACACATTCCTCAGCTGGGAGTATATGTATCGTGTGCGAATGCGGGCCGGACGCGCACGCTCAATGTAGATTGGAGGCCGTGAGTCACAAGGCCGCAGTCGCGACATCATGAGCGACTTTAGTTTCGAGCGTATATGCAATATACTAGACGATTTAAAGTTTACGGCATCGTTTATGGTCGAATGCTTATCCCCATACCCACAGTAATTCTATTCTGAATCCCCTCCGTCAGTGATAAAAAAGAAAAGACTACGCAAGCCATTTTTTATCCGCTTGTTGTGGTTAGGCTATACAGCACCTTCTGGCGGCAGGGCACCTGACTCAAATTTCCTCCTTGCGATGGGGTACTCGTCGAGTTGCGTCACTGCAGCGGCACGATGGCTCTTCCACCATTCATGCATAATTCGTTAATGACTCTCATTTTCTACCACATATATCTTGATGCGAATCCCCAGTAATCGTCGATCATCTTCCTCCTGCCAGCCTGTTTTGCGCATCGTGGAGGGACTATTAGTATTACGGCCACTGTAACGTGAAAATATCTCGCTGAGCGAGCCGACCATGCAAAGATAAAACTGCTATGCATGTGCGTGCCTGCGTGCGTGCGCACAACTCAACTTGTGCACTATAGCAGGAATCCAGGTTTTAGGGCGAAAAGCAAATACTGAGCGATTAGGAAAGCACCTGGACTGATGGGGAAACTTGGTCGGGCAAATTCAACGAAAGAGTGTCTTTATTTATTTATTTATTTATTTATTTATTTATTTATTTATTTATTTATTTATTTATTTATTTATTTATTAGAAGGAGATATACATCAGTGCTATATAAGCCGGGAACATTGCTATCATTTGTTTTTGACACCTCAAAACGCACTCAGCCCCGCCAGTTGGTAACTTCAAATGCACGCGCACATCATTTCGGAGAACTGAAAGACGAGAAAGAAATAAGACAGAAAGGGGGAAAAAAATCACCGGCGATTACGATACTGGGTAATACGAAATATGAGCGCTGCCATTCAGGTATTCTGACTTTGCAATATGCTCAATAGCGAATTTGAGAGGAGATGTTTCTACATAAGCGCACTTGGAATTAAAGTTATTGTAACGTTTTTCCCACCATAACCATCCTTGAATTTGCACTCAATCCTTTCCCAGTTCGTGATTGTTCTGAAGGAGGCTTCGGCATGACACCTCCCGGCGCCGCCTCCTTTTTGCGTCAACGTCTCCTCGAGCGGCGCATGGAAGACGTGAGCACGCTTATCTTGTGCGCAAACGCGTTTCACAGCGGAAAAATTCGGGGACGCGACCATGTTGAAGGCAGCTGCTGCCTGAGGTTCCCCTGGTGGATCCACGCTCGCGTGTACACGCACTTCGCAACTCGCATAATCACTAAACTTTTAATTTGTCCCGCTACTATCTCACAAGTACAGGGGTGGTCAAAGGTTTCCAGGCCACAAAGCCTCCATTTCAGCGGCGTATCATGGCACTTAAGTTGCCAGTAAACATATACCGAGGCTCTGAGGGGTGAGTTAGGCTTCTGCACTTTGCTATGATTTTGAGCTTCGGGAGTGTAAAGTTTCCTGATTGTTTTGTGGCGCTGTACGGCGTTCCTTTAGAATGCACGACGCGAGGTATCTCCGTGGGACTTGATTGCTACTGTCACCGAGTTTGGGTGAGCACGTGGCTTCGTGGAGCGTTCCGACGGGGGGTCGGTGGCGGCTGGTTGGTCGTAGGGAGCGCGGTCGTCCGAAGACCCTTCCCTCCCTCCCTGCATTACTGGCGCCGATGCCTTCTTGGCTCGTTTAGGTTCCGTGCAGGCAGCAGAAGGCACGGCGCCAGGGGCCGGCGCGGGCGTCAAGCATTTTGCTCCTGAAAAGGATTTTTTGCAAGCAACTTCTGCACGGGTCATCCTGAAAGTGACTTTTCCCACGGGAACACGTTCCTCTCGTGCACGTGTGTGTGCAAAAACAACATTAAACAATAAACAACGAGAATAAAATGTTGAGAATGCCGCTGACATTCACTCGTACACGTGCGTGTGGTAAAAAGCCGATGTTAGGAATGTTACTGGCTTTCCCGCAGCCAAGCCCTGTTTTTGTTTCGTTGGAAGGACTGGCCTTCACCTTCTTTAACGTTTCACTGGCCGATAAAATCACTAAAAAAAATTGGTTAATCTTTCACCAATCGTTTGTTAGTTGATATCCTTTCCACAAGCTTTGGTTAAACGTCAGAAACCTTATTTTTCTTTCTTTAACCGTTGGCTGGTTAACAGTACCGGCAATGGCCTTACTGGAACAGAGGTCTGATACCTTAAGCTCCGCCTTTAAGGGTGTAACACCAAGGCGTCAATGACTACGTTTAGCCGGCTCCCTTTGCGGACACTCGTTCACGCACACGCACGTTGCTTTTGCTCTTTTTAATCACTAATCCTTAATCTGTGGCTATATTATTAATCCATGAACCGTGCTTGCGTGACTTAGGGTTAGCGTGTCTGATTCGGAATGAGAGGGAGTCCGAATCGCCTATCCCAAAGGCCAAGTTGGCGGCGGCTGCCAACTCGGCGAGGTGATATGGTCTCGTGACGTCACGCAACCCGACGACCAATCACGGCTAGCTCAACGGCCAATCCTTCTTTTGATGCTTGTTTTCTTTCTTCTTCTTCTTTTTTTTTTTCAGTAAAGTGCCACATTACTGCTACTATTACAACGCCGAAGCCTGATTTTCTGGTACACCGCCAACACCACCCCCAGCCCCTTCTCTAGCTCGCTGATGCTATCTGTGAGAAAAGGGAGCTCCACGTTCCTTATTCAGAGAGTCTTTTTCCAGAGTTGCAGAACAGACCTGGAGCTCGTTAGGAATAATACGAGCGATGGAACGCGCGGTTCACAACATTAAAGCTTTTGCAGGAGAGTGTCATCCATATTCTACGTGTTATATACGGGTGAGAGTGACTGAAGAAGCTGATGTCGCATATAGGTGCATGAGCTCCTTTTATAAGGTGCTAACTAATAGCGTGGGCGAGGTCAACTTTGGACAGCAACAAAATGCATACTATATATTTTACTGGTGTACAATTTAAGAAATAGTGGCCGCAGTAATGGGGAGGGCTGCAGATGATTTTGATTTCTTGGAGTTCTTTCACGCGCACTGACATCGCAATGTACGTGGGCGCTGTGATGTCATAGAACTCGAGACCATACATGTTCCTGTCGCCCTGAGAACCATGTGTCGCCACGGTCGGGTTGTTGAGAGCCCGCGGGGAAGGGCTGGGCGTAGACAACCAGAAAAGTATACTCGTCCTTGCTGGGGAGTGCCTGCTCATATAGGACAAACAGAGAGAGAGAGAGAGAGAACAACCTTGCGCCTGAGAGTCACCTCCCCCCCCCCCCCCTTTTTTTTTTTTCCGCCTTGCCGAAAACGTACGTTACTAGCCGGTCAAGACTACGAATTCTACAGAGATTCTACAGAGCGAAACCAGAAAGAAGACCTCGTAGTGTTAGTGTAAACACCGCGCTTTCCAGGTGATCGTCCCTTTTTGTCTTTTGTATTTGTCGGCTTACGGTCGCATCGCTGCTGTCTCATAAGTTATACGTTGAGCAGAGAAGATATACACCCTCGCCGATTCTTGTCCTAAGCCGAGATGGTCTAAATAACGGCGCGGAGATGATTTTGGTCTCGTATAGTGCACTTCAGTTTCGGTCCGTCAACGCCGGTCGCGGGAAAGGGAGTACAGAGGACTGATTATTCTGTTCTTACCTGAACTTCGGCCTCGGTTGGTTCGAGCCGAGATGCGTGCAGAGGGTAAACGCCGAGGTTCGAGTTCACTTGTGTTTTTCATTACTTGTGACTTGGTGGATCACGTGAGGTCTCTGCGGGTGCGCGATTTAGTCTCGCTTTTCTTGTATTATATCTGGTAACGGTGACACCAGCGTCAGCATGAGATTTAGTGCGCTATTCTCGCCTTGTGCCTTATCGGGTCACGTGGGACCCGCTGGCAGAGAATGTTGGGTTCGCCTATCTACGCGGCTACAGCCTACTGTTGCGTCATGAAAGGGCCTGCCCAATTGGCGGCGTCCCAAGAGATTAAGGGATGTTGTCGAGAATCTCTGACTGAAAGAGCTCAGCGGTTCCATGTAATTCTTACTCTACCATTTTGTCCGTCTTCACTCTAACCATGCTATTGCGATATACGTAAAGTTTTTCATTTTTCAATGTCTCAGTCTTCGTCGTCATCCTTCCCGCCCAACGCCTATCAGAAGAAGAAAAGAACCTCTACTGGCGCCTTGCACTTTGCAAGTATTGACGTAAAGAAGAAATTGTACTCTAGCTACGTGGATACGGTTACAACATGGCACGCTAGAAAACGCCGTTATAGCCTGGGGTAATTTTATTACAAACAACACTGCTAAGTTAGGGCTCCAAAGAATCTAGTTATAGTTTATATGGTCGCACATCTTCTTAATCAAAGTAGTTTTCTACGGTTCTATACGGTTCTAACACTGAAACATTCAGCATATGTGATCTAAAATAAGGTAATGAATTCTGGGACACCTTTTCATCATGAGACAACTGTGGGAGATTATAAGATGCTGTTATGCACTTGTTGATGGGAACGGTCTAAGATCCCGATGAATATTTGAGCCAGTTATTATGAACCAGTTATTATCATTATTAAGAACCACGACGTTTGGGCCAAAAAAGTTCGCAGGGGTTTAGTTACTCGCAAACCCACTAAGACGCGCGAAAGCAGTGTTTGACATGCATGGTTTCGCTTGGCAGCTTAGCATTGAGGCTGCCACGGGGCTTGGCAAAATGTTTAAGTCTTTATTTAGTTGGCTTTGGAGGAAAGCAAAGGTGTAGTATCTGTCTCTCTTTATGCTGGACACCTACACCTACAATTAACGGCATACAATTGGAGGTACATATGTCATCGGGAATACACACATGTCGTCGGAGAGAAATAACTAGGAGAATACGATTAGGATGGAATGCATTTGGCAAATATTCGCAGATTCTGAGTAGCAGCTTACCGGTATCGCTCAAGAGGAAAGTATATAACAGTTTAATCCTACCGGTACTTATCTATGGGGCTGAAACGTCGATGCTAACGAAACTGGTTCTACTTAATTGAGGACAACGCAGAGGGCTATGGAACGAAAAATGGTAGGTGTAACGTTGAGATAGGAAGCGTGCAGAGTGGGTAAGAGAAATAACTCAGTTAATGACATTCTAGTAGAAATCAAGAAGAAATTGGCATGAGCAGAGTTTGTAGTGTATAGAGAGGACAACGATGGTCGCTTAGGGTAACAAATTTGATTCCAAGGGAAGGAAAGCGTAGCAGGGGGCGGCAGAAAGTTAGGGGGACGGATGATGAGGTCAAGAAGTTCGCAAGGGTCAAGTGGATGCAGCTAGCAAAGGACCGGAGTAAATGGAGGAATATTTATTTATTTAACCCGCGATCTAAATTGGTCCCATCATATAACGCAGGTAACTAACGATGCTAATCGCGTGCTTGGCTTTTTTCGGCGAACACTGCGCGCAACTCCCCCATCAGTTAAGTTACTAGCTTATCTAACATTTATTCGTCCCAAACTAGAGTATGCATGCGCTGTCTGGGATCCTTACCAAAATAACCTTTCCAGCATACTAGAAGCAACACAGAATCGCGCGGCAAGATTCATATACTCGGCTTATTCCTATCATGTAAGTGTCACTGAACTAAAACAAAATGCGCACCTTACTAACTTAGCGCACAGACGCAAAATTGCTAGACTTTGCCTTTTTCACAAGTTTTACCATCACCCCCTGCTCAAGTCTGTCATCAGCCCCGCCCACCATACAACCAGCCGCACGCATCATGAAAAGACCGTTTACCCTCCACCTGCCCGGACATCTGCGCATCTGTCATCTTTTTTTCGTTCGCACCCCACGGGACTGGAATGACTTGCCAAACACCGTCGTACTTCATTCCGACCCATCAACCTTCAGATCATCCATCGAATGATTCATGTACTCGTCAACCACTCCCTCATGTAATACCCCTTAAAAGGGGCCTTTGAGGTATCAATAAATAAATAAATAAAATAAAAATATGGGAGAAGCCTTCGCCCTGCAGTGGATATAGTCCGACTGATGATGATGTCGGTTCGAATTCCTATCGCGAACAAGACTCCAACTTGACTAGCAGATTGATGTTAAGCGGGAAGCGAAATGGTGCGACACCACCCTAAGCGTTGCACAGAGAACGATTGTCACAATTTAGAAACGAAATCACGTTATAATACTGTTGAAACTAACTGCACAGAATTTCTTGCACACGGTACGCATGAGCGAAACATGAACCAAGTAAGGCTCTTGCCTTAAAATAGTCCCGACCTCTTTTCAGAGAAGATTTGAAAATGGAAAGTGCAGTCCATGGAAGGTACTTTCAATATACGCCAAGCTGATAATCTTGAGGACGCCTCGCTGAAAGGAATGATCCCTACTACAGACCGTGACCATTCACGACCCATGACAGTGACCATTCCTTTAGTGACCACTCCGCTTATGTGATAATATTATTTATTTATTTATTTATTACATACTGCAGACCGTGAGGCCCAAGCAGGAGTGGATCAAAAACAAATTACTACAGTGATTAGTAATATAAAGATACAAACAAAACAGAGCACAAACAGCAGGAAATGAAAAATGATATTAGCAGAGCATGAAATTATGCTAAACATGGTCATTTATCAGGTCAAGAGACTGTAGACAGGAGGCTGGCAAGCTGTTCCAGTCATTAATAGTCTGGGGAAAGAAAGAGTGTTGAAATAAGCTAGACTTGGCAAAGTAAGGGGTCAGAGAAAGAGGGTGGGGATGTCGGGTTTGTCTGGTGTTCGATAGTATTAGGTACGGTGAAGGATTTATTCCAAGTTTATGATTAAATAATAAAAATATAAAATTTTAATCGAAGAAATTTTCGCCGGGACTGAAGGGTAGGTATTGAATTCGATTGCATTAGTGCAGAGACACAGTTCGACTGTACTGCGAAAACATGAATCGGACAGCTTTTCTTTGGATTCGCTCTAGTGCGTTTATGTTGGTAATAGTATATGGGTCCCATAAAATACAGGCAAACTCTAATTTAGTCCTTATAAAGGTTTCGTATGCTAACCTTTTAACTTGGAAGGGTGCATTCTTTAGTTTATGGCGCAACAAGCAGTTTTCGAAATGCTGACGAGCAAGTGTTGGAGATGTGCGTGTTCCAGCTTAAGTTGCTTGTTAATGTCACACCAAGATATTTATATTCGCTAACTTCAGCAATTGGACCTGAACCCAGAGAGAAAGAGCATTTTAGGGTATACGTGATCGTCATCATCACATGAATATGTGGGCACGAATTGCCTCACAGCCCGCGCGACCGCGGAAGGTTACGTCGAACACCATCGGGAGTAATCTCCTGGCGGTAACCAAGAGCAGCTGCGGTACCACGAGGACTAGAGGGATCGGCCACCCGTTGCGCCACCCTTAGCGCGGGCTCGCCCCTCCCGTTTAAACTGCGGTCTGGGCGCGGCTGAAGGGGTACGCCGGAGCCACACCAACGCGATGGTTACTCCCTCCGGCGGCACCGGCGCCAAATAGCGCCGGGTGACGCCACTCGACCGGGCACGGTCGCCTAGCAACAGCATCCAGCCAAGAACGAGAGCGCATCGATCCCCATGCGGCCGAATTACACTGCCCGCCAAGGAATACACGAATACACAATCACACACAGACGCGCGCAGAAGCGCGAGCGCGCGCCATCTAGAGCGCTTGCGCGCGCAGTCCGAGTTCCCCAGGGCTGCTTCGCCTTTTGGCGACTTCATCGTCGTAAGCGCTGCCCTTCCCTCGCGTCACTCTCTCCGAACCCGAGGCGTTTCTCCCTAATCGGGATAAACAAAGCCACGCTTTCTCCCTAGGGGCGCGGATTCTCATCGCGGTGCCGCCGCCGCGACCCTCTCGCCTCGGTGCACTCCCCACTCTCGCCAGCAGTCCGCCAACAGGAGCCCGTTAACCAAGGAGAGAAAGTTGTAACGCGCGCGCTCTCGGCCGCTGGCGAAATGAGCACCTTTCCGACTTCGCGAGCGCCTCTTTTGGCGCCCGCTCGCGCTGGCGGATCTCGCTCGTATTCGCTTCCTGAACTGGCGTTATCGAATTTGACACTTAATTGCTAAGCCGAAGGTGAGAACGCGGGAAGTTTCGACACGAGTGCCTCTCGGGTCAACTTGAATGCCTCGCTACAACAAGGCAAACGGTGGTGCTCGGCCTAGTGAAAATCGCTTTTCACTTGCCTGCACAGAAAACACAACAGGGCAAGTTACAAAGCCTGTTAGCTAAAGCTCAGCTGTTTGTGTTATAACAGGACCAAAATAAAAAAAAAAGAAAGGAGGAGGAAAGAATGAATGATGTTTTCAAACTGGCTGCATCGGCCAAAATGCCCCATTGGCAGCACAAAAGACCTGTAGCAAGAAGTTGGGCCGTTTGCAATTGTTCGGGGCTTATATACGATAACAATCTATCTGAGGCTTATTCTTTTAATTGCCTGTCATTTCCTCAGGTTATGCGCCTTTCCCCACTCTTCTCTTAGCCGCGATTTGCCGACGACCAAAGAGGAGATATAGAGATATAGCAAAAAAAAAAAAAAAGAATATATGACACTGGAAGCTTCCAGTAATATAACAGACATCACTTATCTAGTAAAACAAGCAAAAACCAATAACTTGTTTTTGTATTCGCTTTCACTTCGATTTTCCTAATCATCATTGATCATACAATTAAACTTCTCCAATATCGGGACGGGTGAAGTTCTACGTAAGCCCCTGTCCGCCGATAAAGGGTCACAGCGTCGCGCGTAGCTAGCGCACCGTTGTGGCCACCGAGAAGCCAGTCGCGCGCTGCTCAACGGTCGAGATGGAGCCACAGCGAGAAAGCGACAGAAGACGGCAGTCGAACGACGCCCGGCGTCACTCACAAAGCGTGACCACAGGTGCTCGTCCTCCATACTCTGCGCACAGCTGTCGCTCCGCATGCGGGGAGAGGGAGAAAATATCCGCTAGGAGGACGAAAGTGGGTCACTGGCGCCGCACAGCGGAGGCCTCCGGAAGCTCGGCCGCTTCGTTCCAGGTGGAGTGAACGAGAGCGGTACGGCTACACGTACTGCGGAAAATTGCGATTGGTTGGGGATGGATGCCTCTCATAGTAGTTATCCGCCATTTCTTTGCCTATTTGAGGTCGAACTGTTCTGACTTCGTATCTTAACCGCTTGCCCTTTTCTGGGGCGTGCTTTTGACGGCTTCCACACGGCGATGGCGGCGAGTGGGTGGGTGCCAGTTTCCAACTGTGAAGTTTCCAACTGTGAACCGACGCTTTGTGAGCTCTATGCGCTAGACATACATATTGACTGCCGCTAATCGAATCATGCGCTTTGAGTCTGCAGGTTGCTCACCGATCGCTGCATCGGATTCTGATAAGCAGTGGACGAGGCACATATTTACGCGGCCGCCTGTGAAGTTTGCTGCGTAGGTCGGTCTCTATGGGAGCGCAGCTGGTTATACTAGTGAATGCCGATACTACAACGCGGTGCCGAGGGCTTCTATGTTTATTCCTACGCCTAATGCTACCGGACCATAAATATTTCACTGCCAATGCTGCTTGGAACGCGCAACTGGCGCTAAATATCCAGTGTGACCATTTGCAGGTCATCCCTCCATGCATCTCAACAGGCATTCTGACGGCTTGCTTGGTTAAGGCGTGCTCTGAAACAAGAAAATTATCTCTGACATCTTGAAGCACTGTCAGCCAACCAGATGCCACATATGTTGGCAGCCCAAATAACATTCTTTTGGAAAAAAAGAAATGCACAAAGGGCAGGGAATTCTTGCTGCAACGCTCGACGCTAGCGTGACGGTGCCCTTTACAGCACGAAGGGAGAGAATGTCACACATGTGACGGTCAATGATGACGTGATACACAATTCGGCGGTGATGTAGCGCGAAAGCGTTATGCTAAATGGGACATCTCCTTCATCGCTGAAAACGCGAAACCTCATACAGTGTACAACGGAAGTTACAGCAAGTGCGGCACATTTATTGCACGAGTGCCGAGAGCCCTGGCAAAATCGGTGTTGGCGAAAACCGTCTCCAAAAACCGACACTCCAGTGCGAGCGGTGAACTGAATCCTACTTTTTTCAGAAATGCGCGTGACGGGCGCATTATGCAGCTGAGCTTGGATGAAAAATAGGAATAAACAGCGGAATAACAACATCGCGCCGACAAAATCCGAGCGTTTCGCGTGTATATCTGAGAAATTTTATTGCGCCTTGAAGGTGCAGCACCGTGGGCTTAGCTTAGTTTAGCCCACGGTACTTAGCTTAGGGTCTTTGCACTAAGCCTTCGCCCATGCACGTAATTCTGGGACCACCTGCTGGACTGCAGAACGCCTTGGCCACTAAGTCACTGCGACGGGAAGTTGCCGTTGGTGACGGCAATTATGACCGTCGATGTGCCGAAGCTGTACAGCGTCAGGCCGGAACACACCGAGCGTGTGTCCAAAGGTTCGCACAGAGGAGGGGAGGAGGATAGACCATGCCGACTTATCGCAGCAGCATGTCCGCGTCAGACAACCGTAGCGACGCGGTCATCGGCGAAGGCGTGACATTAGAGGGACCTTTCAGCGGTCGTGAATGTCGACGATAACCCCCAGGAGGCTGATGCACGGAAATCACCGGATCGTCGTGGGTGTCATCGTTCAGACTCGCGGTGTGGAGGCGGGCATTTGATCTAGACGTCACCTGGATGTGACGAAGGACAGGAAGACGACCTCAGCGCCGCGGTCGTTGCCAAACTGATATACTGCCTTCATATAGATTGCTCGCAATCAAAGCGTTAAGGAAGTCATATAAAAAGTTTCCCAAATCGATTATCTAGAAATCCTATTGAAATTTTCAAAAATCTTAAAAAGGTGAAGTGTTAATGGTGAAAGTTACATTCATAATGACAAACAATACACAATTTCATCGGGAGAGGGAGACGACGAAACACTTCCTCTCTGGACTGCGGAAAAACCGGTTCGCTGCGCCTGGCACCATGCTGGCGCCTAATGCAAAAAGCAGTCCATCATGCAATACGGCGGCACCAGTGGCCACTTATTTGAAAGGTGTATACTCAATTTTTGTGTTGTTCTTTTTTTGGTTTCATGCCCGACAGTGACAGCCGCAAGAACGCAGATGCACCTAGATGTTGATGCGATAGCACTGAATTCACTCCTTCGAAGAAAAACTCCGGTGGCGTTCAGCGTGGTATGTAATAAAATTCACTGATTGATTGACTGGGTGGAAGCTACGTGACATCACCGAGTTGGTAGGTGCCTGGTGTGCTGGTCAAGTGGCATCGCTGACCGCGGCAGCGGCCCTAGGGGTCAGCTGGCGACTGCGCTTGGTTGTGTGAAGATGTGTCTATAGACAGCGTTCCATAGAATGGAGCCAGAAACAACGTTGCGTGTATGAATCAGCGTAATGGACAATCCCCGCAAGCGGAGAGACCGAATAAAGAAGTGTGTCGCTGAAGGTGCAGTATCTGGCGCTGCACAGATTCAGCATATGCACCCCGCTGCAGTGACGGAGGAGGGCAACTAGAATTCATTTTAACGCTACTGCATTCTCAACAAGCAATGTAGATAGGTACCCTCGTGTTTTTGATGCGCTTTTAAAGAACCACGAGTGTCCGGGCGGCGCTTAAATCGTTCCAAGGCTAGGCAGCCTACACGTTGCGCCGCATCCAAGGCCACGTTACAGGCGCTCATTTGACTGATAGCATTAGCTGCCTGGCTTTTTCCGACGTAACCCGGCCATTTCGCTGACGCACGCGCCACGCGTCTTCGACACGGATCGGAAGCTCATTCCTGCAAGCGCAGGCAGGTGGCGTGGAAAAGCACTGCATTAAAACCTGTTCGGTCCTCTGTGCTGGCGATACGACAGACTTCAACGCAGGCCCCTATGCACACGTCAGACCTCGTAGCTGCTCCCTCAGCTTCCATTGCGGCGACCGCCTAAGTTCTAGGGTGCCCATCGAGGCACCTTACTAAGTTCGAGCCTGCACTGCCTCTCGCGGTTGCTGCCGTCGTCGGCGCATTGCCGATACGGTGCCGTTTTCAAAGCGCTCGCTGTTGAGTGCGCACGTGGGCCGTGCGTAAAGCAGCTACCTAAACGGTGCTACCAGGTGCGCCGAGCTACCAGGCTATGAGAGACACCGTAGTGGAGGACTCCGCAAATTTCGACCACCTGGGGCTCTTTAACGTGCACTGACATCGCACAGCACACGGGAGCCTTTGTTTTTCGCCTCCATCGAAAAGCAGCCGCCGAGGTCGCAGCTCCACCTTATCTGTTCACACGCGTTCTATTTGCGCTGCTGAACTCTGAAGTAGTGAAAGAAAAGACTGGTCTCACTCACTCACTCACTCACTCACTCACTCACTCACTCACTCACTCACTCACTCACTCACTCACACACACACACACACACACACACACACACACACACACACACACACACACACACACACACACACACACACACACACACACACACACACACACACACACACACACACACACACACACACACACACACACACACACACACTACGAAAAAGAACAATGGCTATTGAAAATTAACCACTGGATTACAAATACACTTCGTTTCGCACACGCACTTCGCACATTTCTTCACGCGCCCGCTCTCATTGTCGACGCACCGCGCACTGCTGTTCGTATCCCTTCCCGTGCTCGTACTCTCTCGCACTAAAACATGGACGCTGTATGCGCACTAGGCCCATTCCAAACGAAAACACCACAACCAAAACAAGGCAAACACGGACGGACGACACGGCGTCAGCCACCGCGGCGCCGACTCGTCGGAGGCACGCTGCAGGTGGGGGTTGTCAGTTTACATCGCACTCACGGGACGCTCACGTGTGATTCAAGGTTCACACAGCCGCCGCCCAGGCGGGAATTCCCGGCGCAATATGTCAGCCGCTGGCTTCGATACACCTCTCCACCAAGCTATGGTGGCTACCAAGCTGTCCGAAGAGAATTCAATTCACGTTGCTTACGCGGCCGTCCGCTATCTTTCTCTGCGCGATGCATTGTGGGTCGACGCTGTCGGCTGCGCCGATGCTCGAATGCACTCAGCTCCGGCGGCGGCTGCCAATTTAGCTACTTTGTTGCTAGATCTAGCTACTTTTGGACTCGGCTAGCTACCAAAAAGCTTAGTTTAGCTACGAGTAGCTGTTTTAGCTCCTTTCTTCAAAATCTAGCTACTAATCTAGCTATTTTGGTGAAATCTAGCTTAAATGTGGCTATATTTCGGAAAAATCACTCTTCTGGTTTGAAAAAAAAGCAGTTCCCACAGACGCAACACATGATGGAACTCATGGAACTGACCTCAGAAACATAGTGCCATCAAGCAGTTTTTAAGCAAGACGCAAACCAGACAAAGAAATCTTCTGAGAAAGGAGGATGCAATACAAGGCAGATTGCGGACGGGTATGCCCAGCGCCGCTTAGACGGTGTTGGTATGCCTCGCCGCCTCTGCCTCAGTGGGAAAAAGAAAAAATAGCTCACAAAGTAAACAGAGGCGATGTGGCGGCGCAGCTTCTGACTGGTGTCGCCTGTCGCGTAGTGCGGGGGCTCCGATGAGCATCGAATTCGTGCTTGCGGTACACTATTGTGCAGGTGTGTACGCATATGTCGGCACCTGGCATCGACTGTCTGATTCGACTCTCTTTGCGGATCACGCGCGGTCAGCGCCGAGTGGATGAAATAGGCCGAAAGGCACAGTCAATAAACCTTTCATAACTATCCGTTCACAGGCCTCCGTATACGCGCAAAAAGTATAATAAAAGTCCATTCTTTACATGTTTACAGAGTAGTGATGCATTCGCAGCTTGTCTTTTCTTAACGCGCAAGCCTTGACCCTTTGCGTGAGCTACGCCTGCCTAAATTATCGGAATCAAAACCTGAGCGCATTTATCATTCGTTATTCGTTAGCACTTGTTATATGCATAGTTGCCTGCCGGAAACCATGTCTTGATGGCTGTGTTTAATGTTTACGATAATGCAGCTGGCAATAAATGTGTTATATATCCAAAATATAAAATAAAAATTCTTGGAAAAAAATATAGCTACTTCTACCTCCTTGCTGGATTTTCTAGCTACTTTTAGCTACTTTCACGCTGCCATCTAGCTACTTTTGCTCACCGACATTTGGCAACATGGACAGGAGCCATCTCTGCGCCGGGCCGGGGCGCGCTGACCGCCGCCGGTTACGTTGGGCGCTGGAGCTCGCGGAACTATCGACAGTGTGTTTTCGCCAGAGTAACGCAGCATGTGCGAGCGCATGCGCGCGCGTGCGTTGCGTCAGACTATATTCGCGCCTTTAGTCTCGCTCGCGACAGTTATCAACGTCTTGCATGAATTGTGATTACAAAAGGAACCTTCCGCTTCGACATTACGTCGGATGCTAGCAAACCGATCCCAGTATACGCCATCTATGACCATCGCAACCGGCCAGTTTCGAGTGTGAGATCAGCGCGGGAAATATGCAAAACGTGTTGTCGCTCGACGTAACTGAACAGTTTTCAGCAATATGGGCCTTCTCTGCTCGTGAAAATATAGCGCAGATAGCGAATGTAGCATTTTTGAATTGTTTTCAAGTCCAGGAACATCGTCGCGAAGTTTTGTTCACAGTTTGAGCACTTCACGTGGTCCTTACACACGAATGCAACCGGAATACCGATGTCAGTGCACGTTAAAGAACCCCAGGTGGTCGAAACTTCCGGAGTCCTCCACTACGGCGTCTCTCATAGCCTGAGTCGCTTTGGGACGTTAAACAAACCAAAACCAAACAGAAGGCCTTGAAAGCGGGAATTTGGGCGACAAAAGCATGAATGTTCTACCGCTCACACAGAAGACGACAGAACGCGGCGTATACATTCTGGGCGGCGCTGCGCCGTCTGTGCCAGAAATACTTCTGTGCGCGAATCTGGACACGCGAAAAAAGGGACACGCGATGAGTCGCTCGGTGCGAAGCAGCTGTTGCTACTCCCCACAACCGATCGAACCTATAAAGCAGGTCGGTCGATTCCATCACCGCCGTTATCGTTTCATCGACTCGGACACAGTCGGGGCAACGCACGCACGCTGCCCTGTCAAGGACAGATTTCTGCAGTTCTACTCTGCGTCGCCCGGAGTCATGACACGAACGCGGTGGTCCTCCCTCTGATCGATCAGTGCGCCAGGTTCGCGCCATTGGTCCCGACGCCGGTCGGCGCCGTTTCATGCTGACAGTAGCAGCGTTGCCATGTCGGTGCTACTTGCAGGCTGCTCTCGTGGGCGCTCGCGACGGAACAATGGATGTGCGAACACCCCCGGCCGGGCGCTGACGTTCGAACAGTGAGCAGAACTTGTCACCGGCTGAAGGCCGCCTTCCTCCGGACGAGTCCACCGTACAAACCCGCGCTCTACGTTCTTAGCCCCGGTAAAGCTATTATAGTGCACTCATGCGTCAAATTAAGACCTAGTAGCAGTCTCGATGGTACGCTTGAGCGCAACAGAAGACACTTTGAGAGAGCAAACGACAAACACGCACATGCGCTTACACTTACCATATGGCTACAGGTAATGAGGCCATTAGAAGTGTGGTAAATGAAATATTAAGGTGCTCACATCAGCCAAAAAAATTAAGGCGCTTTGGTTGCGTTGCTACGTCATTAATGAGAAAGCCACACCTCAACAACGACGATGACAACAACAAACAGAAGAAATAAACGAAAATCACTGTCAAGGATTAGCGAGGAACAAATGAACAAGCCTTTATGATATAGTGGGGAATTGAATCTTCTACAGAAGCGGACAATAGTTAAGGTGAACAGTACTGGTGGCGATCCGACCTAACATTTCAAGAAGTTGATGCGTAATCATTTTACACACCTAAAAATAGAAGATGCACGGAGGAAAAGAAAGAGTCAGCAGTTCTATTAGCGCCTTTTGATTCCGGGCTCCGTTATTTCGTTCACCGCGTTTACAGTACACATGAAGAGGTTCAACAGTTCATATTGCACTTAAAAGTAGCCAGCGCAGCACCTGTCCTTTGGCCAGAGGGTCGCCACGCAAGCCCGCCAGAAGAAGCGACGCAGTGGCTAGTCCAGTCGAAGCACGGGTTTATCGGCCCCAACTTCCACAATATGGAAATCGGAATATGTGCCTAGGAGAAGGTTCAATCTTGCGCCTGAGAAGAGTTGCGACTGCCGCTGGCGGCACTCCGCACTATCAGCGACGCCACCAAGACGTTCGAGTTTCGCCAGAAGTGCGCCGGCATCATCTCGATGACGTCGTCGCCCATGGTGGATGAAAGCACAGCGCTCAAGTCTGGCGACGTGTCCCCGACAGTGGTTGCGTTGGCCAAGCCGTACCAGATGCCACCGCGGCGCCGGGTCGCTGTGCCGCCTCTGCGACGTCTGCTGGGAGCCACCAGAGGCACGAAGAGCAGCCAGCACATGAACACCACCACGGCCATGGCCGTCAGGAGAGGCAGCAGCAGCCACAGACTGGAGAGACGGCGTGCCCCCGAACGAGCCGCGTACAGGTCCTGCTGCGACACCCAGCACGTCATCTGTGTGGACTGGACCCGACGCTTCTCTTCCGCGACTCTATTGCTACACAGCGCTGATTTGCAATTGTGAAATGTGACTGCAGACCCGTACTCCACGCGTGTACGGTTTCGAAGCATGACCGCGAGCTGTGGTGACAAAGAGCAATGATATATGGCGCTTGGCACGGACCAGAGCACCCGGGCACGCGCGCAGCCACCACGCGCCGATTCATACACGAGTCTGTCAGGCATCGTATCGGATCCGATTCCAAAACTGGCTCTGCCTCCCCAGACAAAATGCATAAAATCAGAAGGGTCGAGGAAAAGGTTTTGTCCCCAAATCTTGATTCACTGTAAATACGGTTTAACGTCCTAATTGCTCTACATGAGCTATGATGAGGGGGCGCCATTTTGGAGGGCTACGAATTAATTTAGACCGCCGTGCACTAGTGTCGCACGGCAGAAGGTCGTCGCATTTGACCTATGTGCTTCATGGCCTGTTTTGGTCTAACAAATGGTCTTTAACATGGTTTTTCTATGCAAACATTTTTGCTCGCCCCCCTAAATCCACCCCCGCATTGTTTCAAAATGGGCACACTCTTCCATAAGCATCTTCCGCAACGCCACAGTAGCGATGGCGCTCTGCTGTCCAACGCAAGTTTGTGGCTTCGATGCCGGTTGCGGTGCGGAGGATGGGAACGCAGAATCATTCAAGCGCTGGAGACCCAAAGGCGTGTCAAAGAATTGCAGGTGTTTGATATTAACTCATCACCTCGGCTTAGGCTTGACAACGTCAAAAATCCAGCACGTAAACAACTCCTGTGCATCATCCTGCAAGCGCTACGCATATCCACCTGACCTGAACCGTTCGAGTGAGCCTCACGGTCGAATGCACAGGCCGGGCAGCGGGAGTAGATGAAGTCAGTATGACAAGCGCGTCGCGAAGGGCGTCGGGACCAGCGAGAGTGGCCAAGCTGCTGACCTGATTCTGGCGGGGATACATTTCGAGGACAGTGTCGTCGTTTTCCGACCTGTCTCCATAATCGGACCACGCCGACCGGGTGAGCGTGTCAGCGTCCATGGCTATTGCTGCTGCTGCGCCCGGCGTTTCTTCGTCTTCTCCCTCTTCTCTCCATTCTCTCCATACCGCGAGGTCAGACACATGACCGTGAGTTAAACGGCCATCGCCCGAAGCCCCGGCAAAGTCAAGCGGCGCTTTCTTCGTTCAACAAAGTTGCGAGATGAGCAAAGATAGAATGCACGTCAGAGAACCGGATGAACTGGCGAGGAAAGACGCGCAACGATCCCCGCCTTCTCAAGTGCCTAGAACTTCTTTTCCGCGCAGAGATTTCTCTTGCAGAAGTGCAATAATCAGGCCGTATCAGTCTATCCCTGCCTGAAGAAGAAGAATAACCGAATTATTGGCAACAAACTACGAACAAGCGAATGGTTAGATTTGTGGGACGAAATTTGGAACGTGGGAGGGAGGGGAAGAGAGAGAGAGTTGGTCGCGGAGGAGGGAAAGAATGCGTGGTGTATTCCGCAATGTAATCCGCAATGTATTCCGCAATGTATTTCTCGGGGTTATTTCGAAGAAAAAAGGAACCTGTGATATCTGTCGTTTTTCACGAAGGAATTTCTCGAATTTGCTTGTATTATTTTGTACAAGGGGCCGCAAGCGCAGCCACCTCTCATCGGCGCCGCGGAGACCCTTAGCTCGCGACAATTACAGACACCGGCGTCGCGAACGTCGAGCGATCGACTCTCACGCTGCTACTGAAAAATCGGATCAACTTCACAAACGATTGGCGCTAAATCTACCAAGGTTAAACTTTCAGTCTAACATACTGAACCTGTTTAAAACGATGTCTAGCTAATTGCTCCCAAATTTGTTTACGTTAATGTGTCAGTGGCGCTTGCGATACACAAGTGCTAACATTATGAACGCAGCAAGGTGGTGTGTTGATTTCACCACAGATCGGCTGACGGTTATCCATCTATGTCTTAGAAGACGAAGGAAACTTGCAACACGTAACCGTTAATATTCAAAGCATGAGTTACAAAGAATTCACTGTTTCCATTTTTTGTATAATCTCCCTTAGAACTAATCCCTGGGACCGCCACTGGTGTGTATAATTGGTGTTGCCATTGGATTTCGCTAGTTACTAGGTATTGGAGAAGTATTCTGTAAAAAAAGAAACAAAGTGCACAGACTGTTCGGATTACATCAGGCCCCTAGACAGGACACAACGTATATTCACGTTTTGGCCAGAATCACGACCCTGGCAGCGTTTCTCCTGCGAGTGCAATACGCTCACAGTACAAACGAACTCCGACGTAGCGCGCAAGCCCTCACTGTTCGAGAGGGTCTTAAAAAAGAAAACGATCTGGGTGCTGTGTCACGTGAGAGCCTCATTCATCAAAACACAAGTTTACGATGGAAAGCACAGTAATTCAGTTCAGTCATAGCCGAACAGCTGTATGCTCTGCGCTACGCGGCTCTTCATGGAAACGGACGGCTAGCGTGTAGGGCGACTAAAAGGAGACGAGCCCACGTGCGAAGTAATGTTGAGAAACAAAAAGAAAAGGGCCACGGTAACACTCTCCACTAGAAGGAAATCAGGGACAGGATGCGCTTTCGCAACAGGAGGTTGTTAACAGCACACCGACGAACAATCCATTGCGTGTGCCTTCGCTTGTGTCATTTTACTGGAGTGTCACTATATGCGGCTTTCATAAGGGCTATAATTTGGCTTGTTGGGACATACATTCAGAAGCGCCCCATACATGCTTCGCTGACCACAAACACGGTCTCCTCCCCGCAATTAACTAGCTGCGGGGATATTAGAAATAAAGCTGCCAGCGATTTTACGCGTTAGTTTTAAGGCGTCCCGAACCTATAATACTCGTCTTTCAACCTTTCCCTACTGTAACTGCGTTCAGTGCTCCACTGCATTCGGAGGTTCCCACTTGAAAGAACTAGAGGTACAGCCTAAGCGTAGAGTCCGGGGGGTCTGCTTCTAAGCCGTGTAGTCGCATTAATTTAGCATTAGTGGAGACCCTTCTAATTGCAGAAGGTGGGACAAAAAAAAAAAAAAATGTTCTTTCCATCAACAGATTAGGAACACTGAATGTGCATTAAAGCAGCACGAAGTGGCTCCAAAGCAGAACCCCTGGGCTCTACACTTTTGACAAAGACTGCACGTGCACTTGACGAAACTGAAGCTGCGTCGTCCCTCACGCTCCGCCAAATAATATAAGCGTTCGCTTCGCATTGAAGGAAAGGGATATATCAGACGCGGACTCGGAAGTCAGCACTTGCAGCCTGCCGCGAATAGCTGGGAGAGAACAGTACAGCGAGCGTGACATCTACAGTTGCACTCACTTTTTTTGCAGGTGGAGGCAGACAGGAGACAACCGGGAAGCTCGCTCGTCGACAGCTAGAGAGCACGCGCAGCGCGACGCTGCGGGTAAGGCATGACGCGCGTAGATAGGCAAAGCAGGCGACACGGAATGAAAATTTAGGCGTCCTCACCGCGGCAGGCGTTCCGCGGGGCAACCCAATAAGCGATCACGCCTCTTTTGCGGCTACCAGCTCGCGCGACCCTGTTTTCCTCGGCCAGCACGTGCGGCTGGGCGCCGCAGAGGAAGACGGCCTTATACTAGTAGCACGTAATTGCAGCGACGCCCTTTCATCAATAACCGATTCCCGGCGTCAGGCGGGCGCCGGGTCGGGCGGGCGCCGGCCTAACCGCACGTTCCGCGCCACAGCCTCGCTCCGGTTTCCCCCGAGAGTGTCCCCCGCTCGAACCCGAACGCCGCAAGTCCAGACTCCGCGGCCGCCGCACAGAGCAAGAGGGCAGCGGGCGTAATGGGCAGCCTTGGCCACCTTACGCGCCACACGCAACGCGCATCGACGCAATCAGGGGAGTCGCACATTGTCTGCGCTGCCTACTTGTTATGCTGCGCCGACTGCACCGACGGAATGCCACCGACTACAGCAGGGTGCAGACGCACCCGTGTTCTTCTCACGTTGCGCCAAAAACGGAGTGTGCACCGTGCTGTGGACGTACTACGTCTGCGGAAAACGAAGGCGCACTGTCTGGCGCCCTTTATCGCCTCAAAGAAGAAGCGTATCACGCCAAGGGAAGCGGTCGCGACGGCCTATACGTACTGTTAGACTGGAAGACACTGGTGAAGGGAAATGAGAGGGAGATAAGATAATGGAAATATCATATTGCAGTAGTCCAAGGTAAATAACAAATAACGATACAGTTACCGCAAGCGACAGCGAATTCAGATAACAAAGGAAAACTCGGTGGCGCCGTCAATTTATGAAATCGCAAGTATAAAACGCCGAGACGATGCCCGCCAAGCTCGCGGAGATAGCCTGATGCTCCGTCAAACGCTTCCTTCGTCCTCCCTTACAAGAGGCGACGAAAACGACTGTCTTCTCCATAAAACTACTCTGGTGCTTTGTGGGTACACGGAGTGCCAAACTTAAGCGCTCTCGGAGCAGGCGTCAGCAGAACCTCCCCTGGCCGTCAGGTCAGTAGAAAAACATTACTGGTACCGTGAGCACCGACAACGTATTCGAGAAAACCAGAGTCATTCAATACAGGTATAACGTCCAGAAGCAAGCGAGTTGGCAGCGCACGATGGTAGCAAAAACAACGCTTTGAAAAAAGACCTGAGCCTAACGGGGCCAACTTAAGCATGACAGTGAGCTATTAAGCAGCTTCCTTTCGCGTCCACCACAGTCAGAGTAATAATAACGCTGCCATACACGGTGTATTCCTGGGCGAAAGCCAGGCGAAGGCTGCACGTATCACGGGGCGAATTGCGCAGCCTGTGACGGCGTGGGGCCTTGTTGCCGCGACGCTGGTTGTTCCGGTGCGGTTCAGTCTAGCGTGCCATGCGGACACCCGTGGCGAGCTCTCATGCAAGTTTAAAAGGCGCCCACGGAGGCTCCTCAGGGCCGGGCGCGCTGCTCTCATTAGCGCCGCCCAAGCTGCGCGGATAAGGCTGCGCGCGCGTCGGTACCGATGTCGAGCACGCCGGGTGAACCTTGTTTAACGAACGGAAGCCATCGATATCGCGACGCCATCTACACTGTCGTCGTCTCGTCCACTTACGCCATTAGCGAGTGGTCAGATAATGTTTGCGTCCTCGATCGAAGTGCCGATGCGTCAGGCGCGAATGACTTCGATTCCCTTTACCACACACGACGCCGCAGCGCGACGTATTGCGCCCGATAACAAGTTACAACATGCCCGCTAGCGTATGTAGTTAGCCTCGGCGGGTGAAGCGATTAGCCCGCACCCATCAGTGACGTATTATACGAGTCGCCGACCAGCGTGTCCGCAAACTCGGGAGGCGTCACTCGGTCCCTCGGACCTTACCCGCGATACATTAGTGGTGCGGGAGAGATCCCACTTAGGATCTCAATCTACTCTGTCCCTCGGACCGTGTGCTCCTCATGCACCGGTTCGTCCGCGGATGCTCTCGGCGGGTCTGCATCGCAAGAGCGAAGAGACTAGGCCACGCAGAAGGATACGCCGCGATGACTGCCCCCACATGACGGGCATATTTCCCTGATGCCAATCGCGGGTCATCGCGACGTCTCCCATGTGGCTGGTGGCGCAGCGGAACATAGAAGCGAGTCAGACGCAACTATCTCCTCAAAGGAGAGCGTCCTTGTCTTACGATGACGTCCACTGCGGTCGCTCGAGGGAGTCTGTACATCATCCCATCGACACACGGCACTTGCCAGCTCCCGCCACGCCCAAGTAGCACCCGGTGGTGGCGTACGTGACCGCTTTCCCGTCGGAATGGGCACAGAGGGCACAACACAGAGAAAGGGATGGCTCCGAACGGTCAGGCCGGTGTGCAAGCGGCTTCAGCGCCCTCACACTAGGTGCGACAAGGAAGCGCGCTTCCTCCTATTTGGAACCGCCAGCACAGGTCGAGAGACACTCTGGCTGCACCAATTTTAAAGCATGCGAATAGTCGTTCTCCGCCGACCTATCGCATCGTTCGATAGCACATCATTCGAGGGTAATGCTGCTAGAGAGAGAGATAAAGGGTGAAATAGGAGACATGGTCAAAATTTCGCTAACATACTGCCAATGTGGGCTCCATCTGCTTTGAAGGTTCACGCCATCATCCCTACAGCATTTGATGGTACCACCGAAAAGATAAAGCGGCACCTCTTATGCAAAGCCGTGGCACTGTCCCAGCCACAGAGCGCTCCTTGCAACGACCCACGCGACACGGGCTTCAAAGTCTGCTGATCGCCGGTCGCAGATGCTGCAGAGTGCGAAACGAGGGCACAGCGCAGCAAAAAAGATGGAGGGGGAGAAAAGAGAAGAAATAGGTGGGGCTCATGTTTATATTCTTCAGTGGCGTTGGGTGCGACCGAACGATGTGCCTTACCGCGGCATTTGCGATAGCTCTAGCAGCAGTGTGTCGGTATTAAACTTTTAAACTCTATGAACATGATCAAGAGAAAGCGCCATTCATCTAAGGAAGCACTTTTTCGAGCACGAACGGGCACTTCCAGGAACCTTCACCCAGCTCAGTGCACGACTTGGGCGCGTGTCTTTTGCAAATCGGTTTGCAGTAACGGTCGCAGCGTACTAAATTAATTACTTTGCTGATTTTGATACAACAAATCGCCAAAGCACAAGGCGTTTCTGGAAGCTCTGCTGTGCAGATTTCCCAAAGCAGCCACACTTCGCCCACAGCTATACTGGCTATTCTATCTTAGCGCGCAAAAAAAGTTCCCTTTCCGAGGAGGTGCTTTCGTTAAGGCTATCGGCCACATGACTTTTCCGAAGCTATACCAATTTGAGCGAGCGCCACAGAACTGCAGGCACTGTAGCTGCTGTTTAGCAGCCTTCCGAATATAACTTTAGGCTAGCGTAACGCTACCTACCACCGCAAGAAACTAAGCAAAAAGCACCGTCGGAAACTGCTTTTGCTGAGAAGGACTAATCGTTATTGTCTCTAGCAGCAGAAGAGGATGGGGATGCAGCGATCGCGAAAAGGAGCGAGCTGGCACGAAGACGAAGAGTCAGTCTGTACACTGTGTAGCAACGATGACAAACTCATCTGCGTTGTTTCCATTACATTTCGCATGCCGTGTGTCACACAACAACCTTCGTGGACTCCGGCCAACGTCCAGGATAGAGTACTACCCAGGGCCATATATAGTGAATTCAAAACTTTTTTTTTTTTTTTTTCTAATACCAGCTACAAACAAGCGTATAGACAAGCGGCAACAACAGTTCGAGTGCCGCTGTTTCCACGGATACCCGAGCGATATCAGCGCCACGCATTTAGAATATTCCGCGAGATCCTCTACATTTCAAGGCACATTTTGAATACCGCTAAGGATGTCTGCGGGAAGGCGCCAATTTCGTAAAGCCGATCGGCCAAGGAGACGAGGCGGCGTCCATTCGCCACGACGAGACAGCTGCCCGTAGTGGGTGCGCGCCTACCGCCGCGGGGCGGAACGCAGATGGGCCAGGACGGACACGAGGAGGCGCGCTGCTTTTGTTTCGGAGGGAAGCAACACGCTGTTGCCCTTCCTCCGGTCACCAACCAGGTGCCAGCGGACATCTGGTGCGCGGACCGGTTGCGCCCGTGCGAAATTCACTCTTTCGAAAGTTTCCTGCCATACAGAGAAGAGCATCCCCCCCCCCCCCTCCCCCCTCTCTTTTTTTTTGTCATGAGCTGCTGCTGATGAACACTCTTTTGGGCAATGAAAGAAATTCATAAAGCAGCCACGCGAAGCCCGTCCGGCTTGTCTACAGAGAGTCACCTAACGGCAGCGGCCTCATGTTATCAAGGACAACGCCGGCTCTCTCCACCAACGCAAGTAGCGGCCGCACATATACGAGCACCACGAGCGTCGAGCCCAACCAGCTGCTGTCAGGTTCCACTTTTCTTTTCTAAAGAGGGCGCGTGGCGGGAATCTGTACAGTTGTGCATCAGCTGTGATAAACGTTCAAGGAGCCCAAATCTTCCTTAAAAAGCGCGCATTATACCGGTGCAGTTGTGGTGGATAGCTCTAAAGTATCCTCTGTCACAAGAATATACGTCGCAGCAGTCGTCAGAGCGACCGCTTTCGTCCAAGAAAAAGACTGCAACGCGATAGCAGATTACCGCTTGAGAATTAATTAGCCGCTTACTCTGACTGCGGCTACTGCCGTGTACACGGATTCCTACGGAATTTGGAATGCATAAGGCATACGCCGCATCCATCAAATACATTACGAAAGCAAAAACGCGGAGCTCCTTGTCAGGGCAGGCAAGTGGATTGAGATTCACATCAGATGAAGGCGCCGCAAAATTAACCGTGTTTATCGAAACACGACAGGAAAATCGCCAGCATATGCATAAGTTTTAACCGAAAAACACCGATAATCATTCGTTGGTTAAACCAAAAAACACCGATTTTAAAGCATGCTGTGGCTAGACGACCGTCATATACATATTTTTCTTTTTTTCGAAAGGGTTTTATACGTCTTTGGTTTTGAAAGCGCACAAGTTCTGAGGTGTCACTCGGAACAGAAGCCCACGTCGGCGAAGAAATCGCCCCATACCTTTGTTTTCTCCTTCAAAGAGCGCAGTGGACCTGCCTTCCGCCAGCGCGGGCGGCGTCTGGTGCGCGCGTACAAAACCCAGAAAAGGAAGCCATCCGAGCAAAAATACCAGCGCGGGCGGCGTCTGGTGCGCGCGTACAAAACCCAGAAAAGGAAGCCATCCGAGCAAAAATACGTGAAATAAATGATGCAGCACAATCGCACTTTCTGAATGCAATTTCAGTGATTTCACAAAAGGTAGCGATAACTGTGCAGTATACCTTTAAGTGTCCCCCATAATTTTGCGTGCACTAACGTTAACGTGCGCTGGATGGAGTGCACGTATTGGGTTACCTCGATGGGCATGCTACCCTCCGCCGCTCCGTGGAGAGGGCGCGCGCATTGAGTTTCCATTTATTGCGAAAGCAATACTACTTTTACTTTTCAGCCCTTCGCGTAGCGAGGCGGTAGCTACCATTGACCTTTAGCGTGACCTTTGGCGCGCCGCCAAGCACAGCTGCGCACAAACAGGGGCCCCAACTCGCCAGGCGTTAGCCATAGAGTTTCTTACTCTTACCTAGAGGGAAAGCTGTGCTGCTGTCTATGGGCGTTTACATGGAGTTACCAGACGGCCAGTTCAGCCACCATGGGCGCTCAAAGCATCATGGGCCGGTGAGCTACCGAGTGCAGAACTACAACTTTTGGCCAGAACTAATGCAAAGGTAAACGTTGTTCTACCGTAAATAATGCCCTAAGATTGAATATTGTGACTATAAATTGTAAAGAGAGAGAGAAACAGCATGTCAGTGTGATATTTATCCAATATAAGCGATGACCCTTTCTCCTATTGGCTTAGTTTTGAGCAGCACAAATACCAATATTTCGCACTTAATATGCAAACTTTGAAATAAAAAAACGTTATAAAAATATTTATGGTTGCGCAATCACTTCAGGAAGTTTTTAGTGGCATTTCGGGAAACAGAAACCACATGGAAACCATTTATTGGCGACGTCTGCTTTTGAGCCTTCGCTACTATGGCTTTCGCGGTCTATGTACGCACCTTCAAATGATGATGATGACAAAAAAGAAACATCGCAGTAACGCCACTCCACGTACCCGAGAAAAACCGACTGTCCCGCAACAAGTAGCACACCGGCCCATGATTCTTAGCGCGCCCATGGTGGCTGAAGTGCAGCGCCCTCAGCTTTCCCTCTAGTTAGTGTAAGGAACTCTATGGCGTTAGCTACCAACCGCGGCTTAACTTCCGCTCCCTCCGTGAGGGAGCGCTACAGCCGGCGTGACGTCATCCCATCTGCCGCAAAAACAGGGGCCCCAACTTGTGCCGTCGGCGCGCGAGGCGGTAGCTACTGACCGCGGCCTAACTCCCGCTCATTCCGTGAGGGAGCGCTACAGCCGGAGTGACGTCATCCCATCTGCCGCAAAAACAGGGGCCCCAACTCGCGCCGTCGGCTCGCGAGGCGGTAGCCACCAACCGCGGAGCTGCAGTTGTGCCACATGCTCCTAAAGCTAAGAATTATGGGGCTGCAGTCGCAGCTACCCCCGGGGGTGCAACGTTGGATACTATAGGAGGTGGCCTAGCGGCAGGTGGAACCAACGCCGTCTCCAGGGATGCTTTCATTTCTGCTGGCGTAAAGAATGCCTTTGCAGCCGGTGTCGGAGCGGCAGTTGTACATTCTGCCTTAACCTCACCCACAATCAAGTATATCGTTGCAGCCACGGCACTCCTTGCCTCGCTACTAGTTACACATAGAATAACCAGGTAGCACACCGCAATAAACAATAGTTGAACCATATGCCGTGGCCAGAGTGAATCACTGCATAACCGTAAGCATAACCACAAGCACCACAACCAGCTACACCACCAGCTGAACCTAGGCGTAGCCATAGCTATTGCTTTCGCAATTACTAGGCTTAACCAAGCTAAGCCACTGCCAATTTTTTTTTGTCGGTTTTGTAAAAGCTCGGTAAGATGTTAAAAGGGTCACAGGGACTAGCTTATACCCGAAACTAATACCTGACTGCTCTGGCATGGAGACGCCAAAAATCCCTTGCGCGGCACCTACAACGCCATTAGGTAAGCGCGTTTGCAGGAAAAGGTACCATTAGAGCCGACATTCGTAAACACGAAAATTTTACAAAGCAGCTACACAACAAAGGCAGTCTCGTCGTAGGATAGCGTACAGTTGTTATCATATTGGGACCTCAGTGCCAGGAGGACTAGTTGTTATCAGTCAGCATTAGTACCTGCCATAGGAGTTCACTTCCTCCACACCGCATCATCGCGAGCTCAAAACAAGCGTGACAAGCTCTAGACACGAGTGCGCGAAGCCAGTCTCAAGACTTGAGTCTTTTTAGCGTCCCACGCGCCAATGGTAAAAAAGAGCTGTTGAAGTTTACACTGACAAGGCCGGACTTGAGCGGCGGCGCGCGCGCGCCGCCGCCGCTCGAGTCCGGCCATGGTACTGCCAACACGGACTTCCTAGGACAATACACTCAACATGGTCAACGAGCCGACTGCTACAGCCAAATGTGCATGGCGCATATACCTGTCAGGTGAAACAAAAACTGAAGTGAAAAAAAAAAATCAAGAACTGAAAAGGCAGCCTCCTTTGTAAACTTTGGGAGTTCTCACCGATAGTGGGAACTCCCGAAAGCGGAAAGAGGTGCCGTAGTGGGGGGCTACGGAGTGTTTTAGACCACCTGAGGATCTTTAACGTGCGCTGACAACACACAGCACACGGATGCCTCTCCGTTAACGCAGCCACCGGCGGTCGGGTTCGAACCCGGGTACTCCGGAAAACTAGTCGGGCATCTTAACCACTGCGTCACCACGGCGGGGACAAATGACGCCGGTTTCACAAATGTAAGTAAACGTCGAAATACGTACACTTGTTTGTCTTTAAAACAAACACAACAAACACGACAGCCTACGGCCTATACCGAAAAAAGGAAAAAGACAAAACAATGCTCGCAGTTGCCACCTTTCAAAAATTTGGTAAAGAAGCGTATGAGTCTTACAATGATTATCCAAAACTACAGAAAAAAGAAATACCCGAAACTATCATCACACCCTCCTCCTGAAACACAGGCCACGGCAGTTCACTTCGACTACCGCGTGCATGACATTCTGGTCGGCAAACAAAAGTGAACAAGGAAGTTTCGGTTACGACGTGCAACAAGGGCCACGCAAATGCGTTTGACCTGGGAAAAGACGCCCGTACTTTCATCCCCGTCAAAGACGTCATGCTGAGGGTAGTCTGCTAAGATATGACAACTGCGAACGCAAGCGGGCGTCACGTACATATCTCTATATTCCAGTAGGTTCGCGCTCTCTCCGTCGTTGCAACAAGTTAGGACGGGTGATCTGGGCGCAGCTTGACGAGGCGCGCTGTGCAGCCCCGCTGGGAAGGAGGGAACGCGGTGCAAGTACTACACGCGGGGCGACAAGGACGAAGACAGACGAACACGATCGCCCCGGGGGACAGGTGCGGGCCACGAGACAGACGGAGTGGCCAGACGAGGTCGGGTCGCCCCTGCCGCCGACGAGAAAAGGGACCCTAGCGGCCATCTTCGTCTGAGGACAAGAAACAAAATCAATAATACACCCGGCAACAGAGCAACGCAAAAAAGGAACCACTGGGCCAGACGAAACGCCCCGAAATGCACAAGAAGGCAAAGCGTCGAAAACAGGGGAGCATGGTGGGACCATTTCCGAGAAGCCCGGAAGCCGCCGCGCAGAGAGGAGGCCGGTGGAAGCGCCGACAGCGGCCACGAGCGGTGCCGAATTAGTGTGCCGCCTGGCCAGGTCAGGCTATCAGTTGTTTCGGTCTGCGTTCGGCCCTCGCCGGCCTTCCATGCGCGCGCTTTCGGGGGAGGGGGGCGGCGCGGAGACCCGCCGTCGCCACCTTGGGTAACTCGCTCGCACGCCAAGACTGCCGCTGGCTGCGGTGCAGGCTGGTCCCCGTAGAAGGGCAGATGGCCGCGAGCAGCACCTGGTGAGAGCCCTGCAGTGGCTATGCACGGCAGCCTGAGCTACGCAAAGAAGCCTGATGGAATGGACGGTTGTCCCAGGTTTCCTGCCACGAAGACAACCGAATGACGCGAGGACCCTGACAGCGGGACACCCGCAGGTTACATATGCGTGAAAGCAACGCAGGATACTCGCACCTGACAATGCGATGGCTTATGTTATTGGGTGTAGATATGTTCCTCCTGGCGGGATGCGAAAGATCAAAGCCGGCACCGTTCTCACGAGCCCCGCCGATTTTTCGCAATTAGCAGATACCTGTCGGCACCATATTCGCGCGTCTCGCCTCCTCTGTACGCGGTCTTCTTTCTGGCGTCGCCCTAAAGCTGCTTACATCGTCCGATTCGGGGCCTTCCCGCAGGTCGACGGTTCGGCTGGCCACTGGCACACCGGGAGGAGAAGCGTCCTCAATTAGGGGCCAAGTGGCCCGCCTCTGACCTGTCTCGTCGCGACCTTGCGGCGCGATCGAGCCGAGGAAAGACACCGGGACCGGAGGCCCAGCGGCAGCAGCTCCTTTCTCGCGAAAAAGAGCAAGAAGGATCCACAGCCCGAAGTGGGTCGTGGCGCCCCCTCGGCGCGCCCAGCGTGGCTCCAGTCTTTATTCTCGCCCGCCTTCTTCCATCAGCCACGGCCTGACCAGTCCTTTGTGTAGATTACCCGCGGTGTCCTTCCTCGTGGTCTCGATGTTCGACGCACAAAACAAGAACGCACACGAGCCGCGCCGAAACAGGAGCACGCAAAAAAGAAACAATGAACAATCTCGGCGCGTGGTCTACTTTTCGAAAACAGGCCTGACCTCCCAGTTGTTGCCGCTCGCCGAACCTGGCCCGATCGCATGCATGCAACAACGCGCCGCCGCTGTTGTGTAATTGGACCGAGCGCTGTCCCGCTGATATGCGCAGGCACACGTGTGCCGCTCCTCACCTCGTGGCCCACCGCCCACGCCATTCGGATCGCTCGCGCGAATGTCTCGGCTCCCGAAACCGTGGTTCGCGACGCGGGGAGCCTCGCTAGACATCAGGGCTTGTCTGTGTCTCAGCTGCGACAATCCAACGGCTGATCTGATTCCGCAATAGAACGAGACGGTGCTGAATTTCCCCGGGACTACACAAAGGGAAGTAAGGCTAATGAATGCACAAGTTGCACAAGCTTCGCAAACGGCTTGATGGGGTGACATCCAAGAAGCGCGTTTTCTTGGGGTGAGAGGCACGGGTTGGGCAGAAAGTAATACAGTTTTCGCTATCTCTTTTCGTTTCGGTGGATAGGCAAGGAGTACCGATGTTTCGCCTCTTTAACGATTGATAGGCTTCTCACAGACGAACAAGCGACTGAGATTAGGGAATGGCGTTGTCGCGATGTCGCCGTTTGCAACATCGGGACAATAGCACCCAAGGCTTTCACCGTCAATGTTTACCGACAGAAAAACGACGCTCTCGACAAAGCGAAAAATAAAGGCACAGCAAGTAAAACTGTGTGCTTAACGTGACAAAAAACAACAATATCAGAAGCCAAGGAAAAAAAAAAAAGCAGCAACGGTACAGTACAAAAGAAAATGACAGGCGAAATATGCAATAAGAAAAGACCGCACAAAAGATACGAGGGAGGAAAGGGGGTCGCCGGTTAAGTAACTGTACTTAAACTCAGTGGTCAATGATTGACTTGAGCGCGACCGCGAACAAAGCCACGTGCGAATCAGAGGAACTAATCTCCTCTAAGTGTGCTGTTAACGACGGCTAGAAAAAGCATACTTCTCCGAGTCACCACATTCCGTCGATACATCTCCCAGCGGACATCAGGAGGAGAGGCGCGCCGCGATGAAGCCAGATAAGAATAAAGCGGTAACCGCAGGAAGCGACAATCCCTGGCGATGCGTGCGCGACAACGCCTGTCGTTTCCACTGGTGCACACCGCACGGAGTGACGGCACACGGCGATAGATATGCGCGCTTTCAGCGTTGCTTTGTTACCGCCGCCTCGTCGTTCGGTCAGAGGGAGTACAATTACGCTATATTCCGTTTCTAACATTAAACAGCATGAAGTACGATAAAACACTGATGAATTTTTTTTTTCTTTTTGACGTAAAAAGCTCTCAGCGCAGCGGTGCGCCACCGCACTGCGATGCAGACTTGCATTGCTAGCAGTAACTTTCTCTTGCTCCTTTCGAAAATTAACATCTAGCCACACTAGCCTTTGTTTTTACTTCACCTACTTTACTACTTCTATTGAATTGTCTCGATGCGCCCATGTACATGCACTGGTTAGACGAAGTGTGCATTTGCAGGTTCTACGTTCAAACCGGAGTAGTAAAATAAACTTCGCTCGCAAAAAAAAAAATAATAAAAAATAAAAAAAAAGCCGGAACGGAAGTTCAGTACCCAAAAACCTTCTGCGATTGGCTGCCTCGCGAGCTGCTTCCGGGCGACACGGGAAATTTTCTAAAAACTCAGAACATGAGCGACGAGCGGCAATGCTTCAGCGGTCCTCAGCCCACCGCGCGATACGCTCGCGCGACTTGTCGCCTCGTGCGGTATAGTGGAGAACTCGTGTGAGCGCATCCACTAGCCTTGTAGTTGGCTAAGCGTTTCAGCGACAGTGACCGACGAAAGAATGGGCGGGCGTTCTGGTGAAGGCGCAGTGACACATTCTCGGCCTTTCTTGAACACGTAAAGATTAAATTATTCTCGGGTATAGTACGCGCGGGCCAGTTCTCGCGAGCTGTCGCTCCCGCCACGCGCGGCGTCAAAGTGGCATTCGGTTTCAACACCGCGTCGGTTCCGGAGTGCACGAAACTATACACCCGACGAGCTATTCATTCCCCTTCGCGGTACGCCCGTGGGAAACGTCAATGAATACCAGAGCGTGACATAGTATAGCAAGCTAAATCGACAGCTAATTAGCACGAGCGGCTTCAATCAGGTGGCGTCTTTACGCAAGAACCGCACGGGAAAGTACGGCAAAAGGATGTCGTTTAAAAATAAAGTGGGTTATCATATTACCCCGTTGAAGGGAAAAGGAGAAATCAGCTCGTCGCTTTTCACCACGGTCAGAAAGAATAAAAGAAGAAATCGATGGCGGCTCAATTAATCACGTGCGGAGCCGGAACTTTGTGCGGGCGATTAAAAAGTGCGCTATATTTTTTTTTCAGTCTCTCGCAAGGCCGCCTCGAGGTCTGCCAATTAGAAGAGAGCGTCGCACTGATCGCGGCCCGGGAACACAATGAGGTGCTGCCGTGCTTTTGTCCGTGCTACTGTCTCGAGGTCCTGCCAGGCGCCGCCGCGCGCATATTGAGCAGCTATATACACCCACCGCAGCCGCCGAGAGCGGAGCTGCAGCGCTCATGGATTTCGCCGGCGCTCCCGCTATGCGCGTTCCATCGACTGGACCCGGCTTTGACGTGCGAGCGCGTGGGAGGCGCGCGCCCGTTAATTACTGACAGTACGTTGTGGTGGGGGGGCTCCGGCGAGCCGAGGCGATCAACTGCCGCATTTGCGCAGCACACCTCGAGTTTCTTCATACAAACCTTTAGAGTGCGCAGACGCTACTACTGCTCGCAGTGCGCTTGTGTGTTGAAATGTCGGGAATCTTTGCTCTCTCGCTCCCTGTTCGATTTTAACGTGCCAGTGGGATGGCCTTTAAAGTAAAGAGGGCGGAATATAAACATTGATGGTTTTCTCCACTCAACTGCAGGTAACTTTACTACCTGCGGGGAAGAAAGAAAGGCGTCGGGTGGGTCTTCCCTAATTCACTGAGGAGAAGAACACGTGTACGATTGACAGTGATAAGCGTCAGTTGCGTGTCGACGATAAGGAAGAGGCGATGGGCCTCCGGCGGCGGTATTTTCAGCCGAAGGCATGGGACCACGAAGGAACCCACCATCGGATCAAATCCCTGTCGCGGAGTTCGATAACCCAAGGTGGCCAAAACAAATCCTGCGATGTACCAAAGTTCTCATAGCTCTCGCGTAGGGTTGCGACGCTGAGCTCCCCGAAAGCGTAAGCCTGATCAGGTATGTCCATCACACCTAGAATATACCGAGGCAAATTTTATTTGAGTAAACACCCCACACTTTTGTTTCACAGAACACCTGGCATATCCGCCATTGCAGTGCATTTGCTTTTTTCATGTTTCTTTGACATGCAATAGACGAAGGAGAAACTCATCTCGGAGTGCAAAAGCTGCGCTCAGCGAACCGTCATATGTCGCTGTAAACGATTACAACCCATCATAGTCCAAAGCCGGCAAGGTTAAAAATGGCGAAAAAAACAAAACAAAAAACGGGCTGCCTTCCGCTGATCCGCCCTTTAGGCATTGACACTTAAGACCAATCAAGCAAAAACCGCAAGAGCTGCACGGGAGATCATTTCCAAACTTATCCCTCTTACGCGCATGGGCCAAAGTTATGATGGCAGCAGAGCAACGGAGCATTTTGACTATAGCCTTGCTTAGCTTCTCGTCAGCGCTTCGCGGAACAGGATTTGCATCTGAACGGCTCGTGCGGCGATTAATGGGAAATTAGAAGAAGCATAAAAGAAGGTAAGAATAACACGCGGCACAGAGCAAACGAGCTGTGTGGAAGGTGAAAGGCACTCGACGAAGAATCCCAAAAGCTGAAGGGACCGAACCAAGCGTACGCACGCAGGCCGGAAAGAGAGCGGTCCCAGGGAATCTTGCGAGGCCCCATCACCATGCGGAGCACCAGGCAGCGTTGGGGCCATCAAACCATCACCAGTCGGGAAAACGAGGTTTCCACTCGGCTCCGCCTTCGGTACGGCTCGCGCGCAAAAAGGGATGGGAAAAAGGGAGGTGCACAGAAAAGCCAGAATGAATTAAAGCTTTCCTTCTTCTTGGACCCGCATTTGAAGATTTGTTCCTTTCATCTGATTCACCACCCCTCCCCATTCTTTCCGCTGCTTCTAAGCGTGCCATTGGCTTCTTCCAGATCGTTTGGCCCTGTTTTGGAGACTTTGAATCGAAACGCGCTCCGCAGAATCGAACCAAAAAGCGCATTAATTTGCTAATGAAGGGTTCCGTTTCGCTTTCCCTCCGCCCGCTCTTTCCGGCTGCGCGCCCGCAAATCCGCCGCCTGTCTCTCGCTTTCCACACGCGCCAATCTCCGCCTTTCGCTCGGGCCGGGGTAACCGGAGATCGACGATGGGGAAATAAGGAGTCGCCGGTGGGGCACGAGGAGCGCCGAAAGGTGCTTCCTTCTTTCTTCTCCGGCGTTTTTTATTTCTCCCGGCGCGAATTCCCTTCTGCCAGACTCGGCGATATCCGCGAAGAATGTCTCGAGAGGGCGACGGCGCTTTGGTGCCCCCAACTCCCAGGCTGTTTTAGCCTGCTCTCTCAAACGAGAACTTTTGGAACGCGCCATTTCCAGGGGGTCCACCAGTCCTTCTCTACGTCCATGCATGCAGATGCATTCCTTCATTTCTCGTATATTATTCCCGAAGAACTTGAATCGACCTCTTGTGAGAGAGATGGACTGGCAGTCGTTAGCAAAATGAGCTTATTAAGAGCCGCCAACCTCTGATTACCTTCCATGCTAAGACGAACATCTGAAAAGTAACATTACACACGAATGAAGGCAAATCTGCAACCCTCCTCATAACAAAAATTTTGCTCTGAGGTTAACCGCGCGATCAGTTTGCCACGCAGCACAAGCTACCTGACCGTAACAAAGCTTTCTCGCCGATTGGAATTAGCATGTAGAATCGGAGAGGAGAAACAGCTGTAAAAAAAAGCACTGTTCACGCTTTGCACATAGCCTATATCTGATTACAGAGGCTTTTTTTTTTTTTTTTTTTTTTATGGGTGCGGAAAATTATAGGCATGTGAGAGGGAGAAGTTAGCGCCGGGTTTGCGGCGCTTGACTAGTGCCGCTAATAGAAGCGTGCTAAATCCCTTCTCTTGAAAATTGGCATGTAGACAGGCGTGCAACCCCCCCGCTTCTTCTTCCTCTTGTTCAAAGCATATGGAATTGAGCAAAAGCGCAGGATGCGTATAAACGTGTTGACCCGTTCTTCGAAACTGGCCATTGGCGGGTTTGTTTGGTGCGCTAACACAATTTGGCTGGAGCCAAGTAAGTGACGCTTGAATTTTAACGCTATCTCCAACCGTAGGGCTTTCAGGACCTCCACATAAACAAGTGAACATCTTGCATGCCGCCCAACTGAAGGGGCACCGTGCTCGCTGCGCTTTCCTCCGTGCAGCGTATTTCCAGGTGGGAAGTAAGGATGCACGTCCCGTTTTAGCAATTGGGTCTGCACTGTGACAAAACTGTATAGCATTTTTGTTAATAGGGGGCTAAGTGAAGATACTCCGCAAGTGAACAAAAAATTGCCTATACGCGCGATAAATACGGAAAACAGCATACATCTTCGCGGTTCCCAGATCAAACATCTACCAGTAACCAATATGCCTTATCAACAACAGACACGAAATTCGCCTTTCATTTCCAACAAATGCAGTTGATGCGCGTAAATTTGAACTCGCATAACGCGTTCCTGAAGGTTGATTTAGGTACAATTAAATCAAATATGCTGTATTTCACACACACACACACACACACACACACACACACACACACACACACACACACACACACACACACACACACACACACACACACACACACACACACACACACACACACACACACGCGCGCGCGCGCACGCGCACACACAAACCGATTAATTCGGATTTCAGTTCGCGTGCCCCCTTGGCGCCTTTTAATGAGGCTCTTGCAGATTCTAAACATGTGGCGCAGCTTGAGCTTGAGAAATAAGTGGTGCAAGCTTGAGCAACGAGAGATCGTTCCATTTCTGCCGGATTTCGTACTTCCGGGAAGCGACAAAAGGGCCAGCTAGTGCACTGCTGGGCATTGTAACGAGAGGCGCGGGAACGCAAGCTGCCGGTCAGAGCGTTGGACACCGTGACCTCAGTTCAGGGATAACAAAAGGGGTCGTTTAACGCTCACTTGGCACTGGGGAGCCCACGTGGCGCTAAGGACTTTTCCGCGCCGTAACCCGATAATGAACTCCCTTGAACCGAGCGCCGAAGATTTAGATGATCCTAATCTTCGGGACGCTCACAGGATGACGGCGCCGATCGCTCAGGAACCTCCGTCCGGAACCTCTCCGCCCACCACGCAGTCCTTGCGCAAGTTCCAGGTGGACCGTGTGGTCGGGCGTTGGCGTATCGTTCCCGCTGCCGGCTCCCTGGCCGGATTTCGGAAAAGAAAAAGAAGATGCATGTCGGCGGCAGGCGCCTGGCAACCACAGGCCATCGATTTGCCAGACCTCCGGTGCCTGGCCTCATTAGTAAGAGTAATGCACGCCCTTGTCGCCTCGCAGCGCTTAACCTTTAGCCGGGGCTTGGCCCGCATTACAACCGCGGCGGTGTTCATTGTTTCCAGGCGCCCGCCCTCGGCCCTTTCGCGCCGCTCGGACAATGCCGGCCTCGTCTACGGCGCTGTTCGTCGCCGGGAGAAAACCGCGAGTCGCTCTCGCCTCGCTCGCTTCGCATCCTCTCGCCCGCTGCTGCTGGGGATCGCTGTCACGCACTCGGGGTGGGTGAAAGCGGCCTGTGCGTCGCGGTAACGATACTGGGGACTTCGCAAAGAGCTGTGCTGGCCCCATAACTGCTGTTTATGTAATGTGCACGGCAAACGCCAGCAAAAGCTCGCCGGAGTCGAAGATCGTACCGAATGTCGCACCCACGTTCGCACACACTCTCTCTCTTTCTTTCTCTTAGGTGGCACTAGATACTTTTTTTTTTTTTTTTTTTTGCGCGATAACATGTACCGCTTTAATGTATGCTTGTGTAGTTTCCGAGTGAACCACAACGCTAACAGAATATACGTATTCATCAACAGCTACCACTAACCACTGACACGGTTTACGAGGTGCAGCTCCTCACTCTAGGCTTTCCTGACAGCTTCAGCGCTGAAACAGAAGGCAGTGACGTTCGTCAGGCCGCTAATTCCAGCCAACCTCTAGGTTCTTTGCACCGTGCCGACGTCAGCTCAACGAGAATGACAAAAATCGGCACGCGGAAACGAGTTATTCGGTTTATAAAGTTCTAAATATAAGAACAGCGCGTTTGAGCCGGAGTGAGAAGGAGCGCCTCTCCCTCACCATTTCGCTCGCCCAGCGCTTGACTTGGGCGGAACCTAGCAGAAACGCAGCTTTCTGCTGACGTATCGGAAGCTATCCATCATGGTTGCCTGTCTAACTCAACCTGTAGCCGCGCTTTTTGGCAGCGTCGTTACCATGCTGCGAAGCTGTGCTATGAGGACCAGCTTCTCGGTCTACCCGAAGCTAGCCTAGTCCAACAGACTCTACTCCACACCATCTTTGCGGGGGTTTTGACTAGGTTGACCCGACGGTCAGCAAATCTGCGTTGCCGTTTTGGTGTTCCGCGGGCGTCCATCGCTGCTGCTGCCGCGGATCACTCGTGCGCGACTTGCGCGAAGCGGAGACGGAGGAATGGCGTACAGGAGCTAAGACGAAGCCTACCCTGTAACTGTACAGGGTCAGCAAGGAGGTCATCTGCCAGGAACGACTAATGACAACTCCCTGGGCAGTGGCCTGCTGGCGGAAGCCCCGCTGCGGAGTGCAGCGGACTCGGGTGTGGCGAGCGCGCTTCGCGAGCAATCTCGACACAACTTGTGTCATCTGTGAAGCATCGGCAGAAACCGCACGATTTTGGACTGCCCAGCGATTTAGCCGACCTCCGAGATTGGAACGTTGTCAGCTGCCTTGGGATTTGAGGAGCCTGCGGGTTGTGGAAACCCCAAAGCGGCGTCTCGGATTCTGGTGGCAACGGGGAGCCCTGCGACCTCGGTTGACAACGGCTGTGTGACCTTTGTGCTGGTGACCACGATTGTGACCGTAGAGCCCGGACAGTGAATTGGCGGACTTCTTTTTTTTCTCTCTCTGCTCTTTTCTTTTTTTAATTTTTGGCTTCTGTGCGTCAGAGGGCAGCGGCGACCAGCTACAAAGGGCGAACCCGCCATCACCATCCCCACAGCAACCAGACGCTCCTCATAGCATGCACCGCGCTTGTTAACAACACCGCAGTTACCTGAGTTTAGTCCTTATCTTTACAAGCACTTCAAGAACACACGCGGAATTAAAACATCTTTTATTTGTATTCTGCATATAAAGAACATTCGATTGTAAGATCTAAAGTGCGTGCCCGACCAATCAGCGAAGCAGCGCCCAAGCGAGAAGGAAGCATCATATCCGTTAACGAACTTCGCCGTCATGTGTCGCTCACATCGGTGCCAAAACACTGATTATTGAAGCGGATTAAAATACTAGGCACTGCGATTTCGGCGTTATAGATAGGGCTTTGGGGCATCGGGAAGGTGTAAAGAACCTAGAGGCCAGCTGGAATTAGTGGCCTGGCGAACGTCCCGGCGTACCTTTAATATATTCTCCCGACAGACATGGGCAGTTTCACGAGGTTCAACCTTACCTCAAGGTGCTGCCCTCCTCTGTCCCCCGCACTATGCGAGTGGGTTTTTCATGCACTGCCGCGTACGCACATTCTGCAAACAATGCGCTGCGCACAGGCACGCATCTATCATAATCGCCGCTTGTAAAACAGGCACCGCAATTGCAAGCATCATTCTGGTACCTATTCAGAGTAGCGGCGGTTCTATTGGGTTACTCTTGCAGGGGCAGTAGGGAAAGGGAAGGCGGTCTTACTGCGTTTCTTTTTGCTTTCAGCATTTCAGCACGGTTTCGCTGAAGGAATCCGCTCCTGATTGTGTGTGTGTGTGTGTGTGTGTGTGTGTGTGTGTGTGTGTGTGTGTGTGTGTGTGTGTGTGTGTGTGTATATATATATATATATATATATATATATATATATATATATATATATATATATATATATATATATATATATATGTCCCCCCGTCTCTTAAAAAGACACCTGTGGCTCGGGACTAATGCCATTTTGTTGCAAACTTTGGTTAGCACGCTATTATTTATTTTTCCTTACAAAAAAGAAAAGCCTAAACAAGTCTTTTCCTTACCTAATGGAATTTAAGGCACTTTTTTGTTGTTAATGCTTACGAAGTTTTATCGAGCAGTTGTGCTTACGAATCGTTCAAGACTATAGCGAAACGATTTGGTTTCTAACAAAGGAAACGCAGGGTATACAAAACGGAGAGCAGCCATGTCACTCACTAATGGTATCGGTTAAGTTAGCTGCAGTACCAAAATGTTTTCACGCAGTCGATATGAAAAATGGATGTCGGAAGTGCCCCACTTATCGCACCTAAATCTGAGAACGAACAGAGTGTTTTGAGGCGACCACCGACTGGTCAGTTTTACTAGGCACTCTCGCCTGCCGGGGTGGCGCAGTGGTTACGGCGCTCGACTACTGTGCACAAGGAAGCGGGATTGAATCCCGGCCTCGGCGGCTGCGGCGACAGCACACGGAGTGGCGTCCGTGTGCTGTGCGATGTCAGTGCACGTTAAAGAACCCCGGGTGGTCGAAATTTCCGGAGTCCTCCACTACGGCGTCTCTCATAGCCTGAGTCGCTTTGGGACGTTAAACCCCACCAACCAACCTACTAGGCACTCTCAGCAATGAAACGGAAGCCCGTGCAATTAACAATAGTCACGAGCGCAACCATAAACTCCGCGGAACATTACTTCGTTGCTAGGAGAGAGTTCTTGCGTTTTCATGATCATATGAGATGCTGGCTTACATTAAACGACAAGAGATGCTGAGATATGGTGGCTGGCCTGCTGCTGATCGCAATTGTACCGAAGAAAACGCCGCCTGTTGGTGGACAACCGCACGTGACATGCTCAGAGAGCATGAGTTCGATCCCGCTTGCAAGAAATTACTTTTTCTTTTTAGTACTCTAAATGTATCCGATATGCAAAAGGATTACTGATTCACGTTTACTCTTAGCCACCCAGATAGCAAAATAGTGCGCTTTCCTAGACTTAAACGCTGTTGACTGCTTTCGTTACCACCATTAGTACGGCTTTCAGTTCTGTACTTATGCATGCACTTATGTATCCATTCCTCATTTCCTTGCACCACGCAGAAACCGTCTTAACTGGATGAGGTCCTAAAAACGTGGAGGTGGCGTGCCACAACATCCCAGCACGCATTAGACGCGCGTACAAGTTCTGATAGGGCGTGAAAAGAAAAATGCGGCCGGCAACTTGCTGCGCGAGCGCCATGTTGCTTCTTCCACCTCCGGCGCCGGTATTCTTCCCTCGGACAGCAGGCGTTTTCGCCCCCTGACAATGCTCGGACAGAAGCCACCACAGGGGTTCAGCGCAGAGGAGACGCATTCCAGCCAAGAATCGCGACGCGTCACGCACTCGTCTTTTATGATGTCCGCCGCGGACAGCAACAGGTATATTTCCCCTAAGGGCGCCAAAAAGAAAACATACGAAAAAAAGAAAGCCAACAAAAGAACCCCAATCTTTTGATCCAGCTCGCACGGACCGTCCGCGGGGGAATCAGAGACGCATAGAAGCACGTCATCGCAAGGGTCAACTGACCCAAAAGCGTCGGCATACGGTCGGCTGTCCCTTAGGTTTTATTCGCTGTACTTTCTCGCTTTCCTCTTTTTCGTCGCGTGCCCTGCCCATGACTGCAGCGGGATGTCCTGCGGTCCGTGGGCCGACAAGGAACAGATTCTGCTCTTTTAAAAGGAAAGGCAAAAATAAACACGGGCACCCCGGGAACGGCGCATGAAAGGACGGGAGAAGAGGCGTCCCGAAGGAAGGGTCCCTTCCTCTGCGAATCTTTCCCTCTCGCTTGTTTGCGTGGGGACGAGGAAGGGCGCTTTGGAAGCGACGCACCTCTGTCGCCCGTTGTCTGCGAGGCCGTGCCGTGCGCTCGGCTTTTGTGTCCCCCCCCCCCCCCCTCCCCCCATCTCTACGAAAAGGAAAAAAATCCAGCGGCCTAGCTGTTCTCTTTATTTAACGCACATTCCCAGCGGAGTGCGCTGAAATGTTTGTGTCCCGGCTCCTCGCTCGGCAAGAGCGAAACAACAAGCTGAACGCAAAAACCCAACAAGCGAGTAGAGGGTGAGCGGAAAAGAGCGCGCTGACCCCCCGAGGTTTCCGACTGAGGATCCGTTTTAAGTCGCCGCCGGTTGGCTGGCCGACCAACGGAATGTTTTGAAAGCTACCTACCTGGGCGGCAGTTGTCTTGCCGACCCAAAACGCCAGCCTGGTAAGTGTTTTCTCGCCAGGTACTCGCGCGATTGTCATCGGAGGGGTCGCTCTCCTCACCCCATACTTTTTAATTTAGCCCCACGCACTGCTTTCGCGGGGTACAGCCGCAAGAGCAGAACAATATGACGCCGCCGACTGCTACCTCATCCCGCACTGAACTGCGAGAAAGGAAAAAAATAAAAAGAAGAAAAGCTCCCCAAATGGAAGAGTTGGCGTAGAAAAACGGCCTAACAGCGGAGGAGTGCTACGCTGTTGAGAAAATAACGGCTACAAAAGAGGCAAAATGAAACGATGAACCAACGAAACCCCGACTTCACGTGCGAGGAACATCACGTGACACGAACTATACTGCGATGGCGGCTTTTGTCGTCAGTTCTTGGAAGGTTAAACGAGCCCTGAAACAGGTTTGGTCGAAGGTGCCGTTTCTTTGTCTCCGAGGCACTCGCCTTCCTCTCCGCACCTCTGACGAGCTCCCGTCGGGGGAGCTCGACGGAGGAAGCGGAAAGCTGCTTGTCGCTCCCCTTGCAGCCATGCTTGGCCACTTGGCGTTTCTCTCTCTCTTTTTTTTTTTTTTGCCTTACAATAGGCCCGTGAACGCGCCCTTCTGTACCTTCGTAGGAGGGAACCGGTCACCAGAGCCAATTTACTCTCTCCAAGGATGACGACGAATTTAAAAGAAACGCCGGGATAACAGCGTCCTTAGGGGTCGGCTTGAACACCTCGCGGACACTGTAATGCATTTTGCGGGCCTTCCTGCCGATCCGTTCAATCACCGTGCCGGGCGCTTCACACGCGTTGTCCATGTTACCTACCATCCGCACAATCTCCCACTAAGTGACCGACAGAGGGTAAGAAATAAGGGGCTGTAAGTGATGTGAAGTGTCACGAGGGGGATCCCGTTCTCCTCCTATCTATCCGCGATTAGGCGGCGAGGTTGTGCGCACGTCGTTGATCTCTCCGCGGGAAGTAACCGCGCCTAGGCAGAGGGCCGACGCGAGCTGAAAGTTCCCCAAGAGGGTAATTGTGAAACAGGATCATTCTACTCATCCACTGACAACAAGGATCCATATTTCCCCGGGTATAGCACTGGTGATAGGAAGACAGCATTGGAAACAACGTACGCATTATAACCGCAGAATACAAAAAATGAGACTCTACGATGTTTTTTTTTTTTTTTTTAAACAAAAGGTGCCTTCTAAATGAGAAAATGGCGGGAAGAAGAAGGGTGACCGTCGCCATTACCTGCTGTTCTTCTCACGCAGCAATATGATGAGTGAAACTGGATGCTGACCACTGCCGATGAAAGGTGGAATGTGTCTCGAAGACTCGTCTTTCTTCGCGATTCAATTTAAAGAATAAACGCGTCAAACAAATATAGAAAGTGACATTAACAGGGTGTTTGTCTCCGAAACGGTTTCAATCGTTTATCGTCGAACTCGGGGTACTCTAGCATAACAACCCACCAGGCGTTTATGCAAGGACAGCTCTGATTGACCTGGGTCGAGATCGCGGATATCCCAAAAGTAAGGGCCGCCACAGGCATGTATCGGTACATCGAGAGCATTCACGTCAAAGGGCAAATTAACTAAAAAAAAAACACCTTATAACGAGTAATTTAGCCCTAAGCGTTGTCGCTCACGACCGCAGCCGCCGTCTATGCTCGGATCTCTGCGGACTTCAGGAATTTGGTCGAAAACTTAACTGTGACGACATGGAATTAAACCTTGCAAGGGCGGAGTACTGAAGCCCTGAAATAACAACAGCACTTTAAGTTGTTGAGCTCTAGCTAGGCCTGAATCTGCAGACAATTTTGCAAGCACAAACAAGGAAGAAATAAATAAAGAGAACAGCGTCTATACAAGTGAAAACAGCCACACATTCGTTTTCAATTTGCGATAACTGACGCTCTGCACATGTTCTAGAATTGGTCACATTTGCAGCGCACATGCTCAGCATCCTGAAGCGCGCTGGGCTTGGCAAGGTGAAGGCGAAGAGCGTCTTTAAATTGCCGGTTACAGACGCTTTTCTTTTTTTTTTTTTTTTTTGCCAAATTTCGACCAGGAGGTGAATGTCTCGCGGCAATCCTGCCATGTACACGTATTACGAGCTTTATAACTGGTATAGGATTGTTAGTGAGAGGCCGTTCAGTACACGAACGCTAAGAAACCACCAAGGAAATGGCTGGTTTGAAATTCGGAGGTTCTGGCGTATTTAGCCGTTCTTATCCTGCGCCCTAAGCGCCCATAATCAGAAACTCGAGTTGAGCTGACAGCAGGGCGCAGGCCTCCACTACAATCCAGAGCAGCAGTAGTACCCAACCACACTGGTAGAGAGGCAGCAGCAGTCAGTAGCGGAGATAAGTGATCGGTCGGGGCATTGGTTTCGAATTCCGAAGTATGACGGACGGCCCCGCGCGGACTGCAGTCGGGACCACAGTTTTTCTCAGGCCAATCTTGGTGCGTTGCAGCCGCCACCATCGACGTGGGTGGGAGTGAGCGAGACGAAAACGCGGAGGCACGTTCGCACAGTTACGCCAAGGGCCCAGTAATGTGGGAGACGCTGCGACTCCGGAAGTTGTTTCCGGTGTCTCCTCCTTCACGGGCCTGCCAGGTTTCCGGTGGTCGGCGGCGTTCCGCGAACGTGCCACGAGGTGTCCTCGCGGCGCGCCTTCTTTCCAGCGGGTGTCGGTCGGCGGCACCTCGGGCTCCCGGCGGGCGCCCCCAAATGCTCGTGATACCCGCGCCCCGTTGCGTGCCCTTCCCGAGGCCCACACGCGACGCTGCTTGAACAAAGCCAGCCAGCCGGCCGGAAATGCGAGCCCGCGGCCGAAGGGAAACAAAAGAGGCGCGGTCACGAAAAGCAGTTGACTTGAGAAGTTTAATACTCGCTCCCACTGCTGCACGGATGGCCTTTAATCAGGTGTTGCAAGGACCAGGCTGCCGTGTGATAACCTGAACAAACACACACGCGAATGAGCGAATACAGTGCGAGAGATGCTAAATTTTACGAGTTTGATGGTTGGATTGTCACAGGCACTAATCGGAGACGAAATTCTCTGGAACACGAGTCCGGTGACTTTGGACTAGAAGCGTGATATGGAAGAATAATTGCCACATTTCTCTATAGCACACATGACGGAACTCTTTTCACATCGACGAGTAGGGTGTGTAATCACTGGTCGATAAGAAAACTAAATGATTTGGTTGCCGCTAGCGTGCTACACAGACTTTCGTCCCCAGAAAACCTATGGTTACTCGGCGCTCCGGCTGAGAAGTTAACTGGTTTGACGCGAATGACAGGGAGTTCCGAGGACTGATGTGGGCACGTTGCGCGAGAAATCCTATGGCGGAAGCTCACAATTTCCTTCCTCTTTCTTTTTCAAAGCGAAGAAAGCGCAGAAAATACATCGCATGTATAGAACTCTAATCATTTGACAGATTTTGTCACCACCTCCTCATCGGCCCCATAAAAGCAAAAAAAAAAAAAAAAAAAATAATAATAATAATAATAACATCACGCGAAACCACAAATAACTTTGCACTTCTGCACTACTCCTGATTGCGATCGAAACTCATTACTGACGTCGAGAGTGTGAAGGAAGAAGAACGATAGTGTAAAAACAGCGACCAGTAGGCCTAGACGGGAACGAATCCCAGCCGCATGAGCACTCGCGAAGTTCACGAAAGAGAAACTAACTGCGCAGCTTGCCTGCTGCTCTTGTGATCGCTAGGCGCTGGTACTCAAAGGTCAAGAAGGCACTTCTAACGGTTCAGCGGAAAGGAGTTTAATGGACGCGCATATACACTTTTGGCGATTGTGTCTAAGCGACTAAGGTGCCAATCTACACCAGACCGCCAAGCACGAAAAGCCCACACCAGAGTAACGCTGGAGCGCAATAATGGTCACTCCCGGTGTGATCCGGTGATAGGCAATATGTTTTTCTCTTCGAAGAGCCTGGCTGCTTCTTGAATCGGGCTCGAAGACGACAGGACGCTTCACCCTGGCCGCAGTAGCCTGAGATCAAGCATGTCACTCAGGCGCTTTACACGCCGCAAGCGATTCTACCACGCGGTATTTGATGATTTGGTTGTGACTTATGGGTATTCTCGGGATGGAATGGTCGCGATTGATGTTGGCCATCTTCTGTGGCATCACTATTGTCGACCAGGGGGAAGGAGGATTTCAGGGAGGGGGGCGGAGAGGTGTCAACGAGGCCAGTAAGGGAAAAGCGATCGGCAGCAAAAAGGGCGGCCAGTTTCCCTTTTCCGCCGAAAAACTTTCCCTTAAACACCTCGCTGCCTTTCCTCATGCTACGACACCAAAAGAGTTCTGCTGAAACGTATGCTGTAGAGCTCATCATTTCTGCAAGGGCAGGAAATGATTCCCCTTCGACGCAGCGTCCTTCGCTTGTCTCTTGATTGTCTTTTCGCGCCCTTCAACACGCCAGCGGCTACTAAATGCCACTTGTGCGGCTCATTGTGTTCTTTTTTTTTTTGGCCTTTAAAAAAGAGCTCACTGAAAGCGCGAGACGAAGCGAGAAAAACGTTTGGTTTAGCTTGTGCATACAAGACCAGTAAGTGACCCAGAAGGAAGGCGTTAGTACGACGGTGATCTCGTTCTATTAACCTTGCCCGTTTGCCGTGTTTGCACATACTGGGCATTTCTTTGTTCGCTATCATCAAATGAACAGATAAAAGGGCTGAAGTTAACAAGAGAACAAACCTCGCACTTTTTGCCTTAACAAAGGCGCAGAAATGGAATGACCACACATGAGAAGCTATGCAGCTTTAGTATTCGTACAATCTTTGTTTTGCATGTGCCGTGCGGTACGACTCTTCGTCCGCATTTGTGCGTATAGCATACGCATGAGCTTCACTGCGTCCAACAGATTTCGGTGCATATTGGAGGGGCTCTTTGCATGCATAACGGAATACCTGACTCTACGAACAAGGAAAGGCGACACTGCGCATGAAGGTTTCCAAACACGCATAGCGACTGGAACCTCTAGTCTTTGTTTTCTACGTTTCTCAGCGATAACTCCGAGGAATGCTCACTTAGAAAGCACTGCGAAATAGGTGTTACCTTCCCGACGCAAGGCCGCAAAGGCAGGAGCGCGGAGGGCTGAAAAGTCGACAGCGAAGCGCGGAAAGTAGGCCGATGAGAAGGCGCGACAGAGTCTTGACAACCGAGAAAGCGACCCTGAGGAGTGGGAGCGGCGGCAAAACTTTTTAAAAGGATAGTTTGGACAAATTTCCCGGGCAGGGCGCCGTCATTATTGACGGGGAGCATGGCTCCCTCCCCTTCGTGCGTTGTCGGCGTTTGAAACCTGAACGCACCGCCCGGCGATAAATGCGACGGGCCATGCATCTTTCAAAGGAGTCGCCCGCGAACCCCTCCCCTCCCATGGCCCTCGCCCTCTCAGCCACCGTGGACCGACTACTACCGATAAGCATGAGCAGAGCCACAGGGGAGAGGAGGGGGCGCACGAAGGCGCCCTCCCCGCCGCGGCGACCTTCCAAGGCCGTAGCCGAGAGGCCAGCACCGAAGTTTTCGAGCGCTCCAGGGAACGCCGGTCGACTTGGCCGAAAGCAAACGCATGTCTGAACATAGGCAAAATGAAGGGCCGCAAAGTACCGCGAAGGAACGCCGATTGCTCAGCGGAGATGGAGGACCCGGAACGCATGCTGAGCGAATAATGAAAACAAAAACAAACGCACGTGCTGCCCGAACCGGGCAGCGTACTCAGAACAATGTGTCTGAGAGGAAAGGAAGTATTCACTAGCTACCTACAACAAAATTTTCTATAGTCTTGTACGCACAGACTGTAAGGGTGCTTCCCTGGCTTTCCTCCATGCATTAAATGAAGCTTACTCTTTTAACACCTACAAAGAGCACTGTACAACACGTCCATGAATGTTGTTCTGAAACATCCGTAGACGCCTTGCGTGGGGCCCACATTGTAGTCTTCATGCAGACGCAGGATTAAGGAAGTAATGTCGGTTCTTTTAATTAGCAGTTGGAAAACCAAGCTAAAACAGTCAAAGTAAATAAATAAAGCGCAGCGTCCTTCAAACAGTGCTCTGTGGCAGCCGAGGCAAGCGCTTTTGTTGTTGAGCCTGTCAATCACATAGCACTAAAGCATTCGCCTCCTCGCGTGCTCATGCGTCGAGCCGAGGCTACTACTACCTTCGCACGGTTATTCAACGAACTCACTCTAAGCAACGAGGCTGACCTGAGCGCGTGGTACTGTTGCGGATTAGCGCGGGGGATTCAACGCACACTTACCGGTTGCAGTGAGCTTGGATGACGTGACAGCGGCGATCACACAAGTCAAAGTCCCAAGTTCTGGTAGTATCCCACAACCTGATTAATGTTCTTTGCACAAAAAGTTCTGTTCTAGACGCACACACACACACACATACACGCACAACACAAACTGACCACTAACGGCCAGGAGACGTCAAAAAGAAAAGTTGCAACACTGAAGGTGCGCTTGCTTGCCTTAACTTGACAGGGATAGACCGCGTTGAGTCACAATATACAGACGAAGTAACCCCACAGAATGGTCCTCCTCAGAAGCGTGAACCGTTCCGGCAGTGATCGCGGCACGGTCCGAGAGACTGGTCGCCACCGGAACAGCGAGGCCAGAAAAATTGGCGTCCTCGAAAGCGCCGCTTTCCTGCACAGCAGCAGCCGATCTTACGCCGCGCGCGATCGCACGTGGCACATCGCGACAGCTGCACCGTCACGCACGTTGCGCCGCTGCTACAACAAACGGCTCGGCGGCAGGCGTGCACACGGCCGAGGAGTCGTAGCGAAGAACTTGGTGACGGATCAGTCGCAGCGGCGGCGCGACGAGGAGTCAAGTCGCGGCCAGTAGAGCGCGCCCAGCAGCCGACAGCGGCGGCGTTGACAAGGGGTGTGCAAAGCAGCGACCGCAGATAGGCGCCGTGAAGCGAGCACTAGGACGCGCACCGCTTCTGCCATTGCCGACGCGATGGCCCCGCACCCTCTCCCGATCCGACGGGTGAGAGACCATGAGCGAGGGACAGTGACGTCGGCGCTTGGCGGGCTGAGGGGAAGAAGTCACAAACGGGGAAGAGAGCGCGCCGAAAGGAGGAGTCACAACCAGCCGCGCGCGGGGGAGCCGTAAACCGAGAGAGGAGCCGGTGGAGAAGAGATCGCACCGGCGAGGAAACAAGAGCACAAGAGGAGCAAAAAGAGAGATGTACTTTACCACTCCCCACGTTATCGAGGAGTAAAGGTGGAGGAGGCGCCCAGCGCGGCATGGTTGGTGTGGCGAGGCGTGGACTTCGTTGGGAGGGAGAAAGGTGCGTGCGAGTCTGAGGATGGAATAAGGAAAACAAAAGAGCGAAAAGTGAAGCTCTGGCGGCCAGGAAGGGGGAAACGTGGCGCCATCTGTTGGCGAACAAGGAAAGTTTCGCCGGCAAGATGCGGCAGCGGTGGTGGTTAATTGACTCGGAGGGCGCTACGGTTCGGTTTGTGTTTGATCGCGCTGTCTCGTATGTGTGTGCGTGAGTTTCGGGACGGCCCTGTGGACGAGAAGGGGAGGTTTGCGTGTCCGTGTGTTGCCGGGGGGAGTGGCTTTCTATTGATCGGGCGCTCTCATCTCGCTTTCGTGCCAAAAAGTCGCTGTTGAGTGGCCGCTAAAACACGAGTTCCGTACGCCGTGCGAGGCCCAGCTTTTATTGCGCTCTGATCCCCGTCGCGTACCATGCGGCGTGGGAGCGCGTGCCAGTTGAGGGCGCGGGATACTTTAAACCGTCAACCGCTGCTCACCACGATCTCCTTTGCAAACGATGCGGTTTCGAATGATTTCATCTGCCCGATCTCCGCTACAAGTACTCTGCCATGCAGACAGCATGTGACAGCCGTTAATCTTTCATTCGGACGTGGAAAAGACGGTTACGAAACATTGCGCGTGTTCGTGCTTTTTTGTTTAATTATATGAATACTAAACTATTTGCTGTTTCAATTATACCTGCCAACGCATTTTGGGTTACATCAAAACATAGCAGGAAGCCAAACGTACGGTTGTAAAGTAGTTCGAACTGCTACCCCTCAGCTGCTAAAAGGAATTATAAGGTTTTATGAGAAATACGCGAAAAAAACAAACTTAAATCTGGTCATCCGCGTGCTCCTAAGTGCAAGCGGAACTTTGTTAAATCATTTAACTGGCGTAATAGTTTTGTACGACCTTCCAACGACTCTAGCAGTTCCTCTTGGTGAACTCAGGCGTGTCATCGGGATGAGCGGCGTGCACCATGACACTTCAGTTATCATCAGTATGGAATCTGTGGGAACAGGAAGAACGCGAAGTAACATGCGCGACAGGCGAGGTGATTTTTTTAGCAATACTGTTAAAATCGGTGCACCAGCAAAAAAAAAAAAAAAAAAAGGCTGCAGCGCGAAGTCAGTGCGCGCCTAATGTAAAAGCAGCGCAACCAGAGCTGCCAAGGCGCCATTGATCGTGAGGCGTGCGAGGAATACGCATTCGCAGCGATCGAAGTCATACTTAACCTACCTTAATTAATTAATCGGTCGCTCCCCATTGGCTACTCGTCAGGAACGAGAGAAAGCAAGTGGCAGCGAAAAAACGGGCACGAAGACCCACTTAGCGGTCAGCACACGCAGCCAATGGAAGCGCCACGGGCAAAGTGGGCCATGCGCCGGAAAGGGCTGAGGCGAGAGCAGCGCCCGCTGATAGAGAAATCGATGCAGCGTCCACCGATACAGGAGCGCGCGCGGTGGCTCGCGCTGAACCCCTCTCCCAGCACAGCGGCAACTTTCTCCTGGTGACGAATTTTGATTCCGGCTAAGGAAAGGAGCAAAAACCGAGGGAAATGGCGGCTGCTTTTGTCACGTGGGATTCCAGTCATTTCATCTGGCCGTCCTGCTCGTCGGCAAAATTAGGGTGTAACCGGACTCCTCTGGAGGAGAATGCTGGAAGAACGTTCTCGGTGTCTCTCAGCATTATGTCTTTAAAATACATTCAAGTTGTCTTGCTACTACTGTAAAGCACACATATAAGAGTTTGGAAAAAAAAAAAAGAAGTAATCTACCCTCGAAGAAGACCAAGTACTGGAGGAAGAAAAATGAGAGGAGATTATCCACTCACTCACTTCGAGACAAGATGAGACTGGCATATTGCTTCGGTGACGGCCGGTGCTGCTAAGTGGTCCTTCCTACTACGTTTTATTTCCGGCGAAACAGTTTACAAAAGACAGAATTATGTCGCTCTTCGTCTCACTCAAAACGTTATAATTTGGAAGCCTTTTGCTGACGGTCGAAGATCTCGGTTCTGCGTTGCATTAATAAGCAGTCCATCAAAAGGGCAACTACGACGCTTTTAAGACCCCTTGGATTCTCCGGAACTTTAACCGTACATTGTTCCGAGTTTGCTGAGCATTTGCGCCAAATTTCGTTGCGGTGAAATATTTTACCGCAGCGCCAATTAATTTAAAATTTCTCATTTCGTGACTTCAATCGGGGAGATTTCTACGGGGAACCATAAGTGCGAGACGCCACTGCATCCCCGGCCGTCTATATTTGCTTTGCGTTGGCTGCAGGATAAAGCCCAAGCTTCCTTTTGGTTCTTTCAGACAGATAGCGATACCAGCTTTTACTTGCAGTCTCCAGTTTAGCTAATCAAACGCACACGGTAGGATTTTTGCCCATATCTCAGATACCACAGATTGGTTGGTAGCAACATCACAGGCTGTTCAAAACCTAGTTTCGGTTTAAGTTTCCCAGTTTTTACTATCTCAGAAACCTCCTATTTGATATCTGGAAAAACTTTTTTTTTGTTTTGTTTTGTACCGGAAAGAGGACTCTAAATAATGTAATGTGCTTATATACTGCAAAGGCTAAAAAATCGGAATTGCCCTTTGACTATAATTCTGTTCGTGCAGAAAGACGCCTCCTACCGGCGCTTTGCGTGGACAGAAAGCTAGTCGCTCGTGATGCATGAACTGTTACGCCGAACAATATGTTGAAACAACTCCGCTTTGAGGATGGAAGTTCGAACTGTACGTGCACGGTTACACGCCGAGGTGACACTTCGAATAATCCTAGGCGTGACAGTTGGCGGTGGATGTCGTAATAATGCTTACGCTACTGCCAAAATTACTATAGCTTTTTTTCTTGCCGAAATTTCACTATCAAAGCCGCCAGAATAATGCAGTGCTAGTGCGGTCCGGAATGTAAAAGTTACGATCATGTTTCATGACTTACTTTAGTTGGTTAATTAGTCTGTCTCCATAAGTCTCAGGCACAACGGCACCGCACTGAGTGTTTCCGGCCATAGCGCCCTCTTATGCATAACTACGTAATATATATATATGTGTGTGTGTGTGTGTGTGTGTGTGTGTGTGTGTGTGTGTGTGTGTGTGTGTGTGTGTGTGTGTGTGTGTGTGTGTGTGTGTGTGTGTGTGTGTGTGTGTGTGTGTGTGTGTGTGTGTGTTAGCGAGCTAGGACGCGACCTCATCATCGGCAAAAGGTTGCGCTATACATGCACAACAGCGCAGTGCTCGAAACGCGATATATTGCTGCCAGCAAAATCGCTATTCCGCACACACTTCCCGAATCCGCATTTCCAGCCCAACAGTCCGTGTCCGTGGTTACGACTCAGTACCCTTGGCATTTCCCATTTTCTTTGTCAGTGAGTTTACCAGTGTAGTGGCAGGTTGTGTAGCGAGGCCTATACACAAGCCAACGCATGTTTCGGTGCGCCTTAAGGGACCAGCATGCATGCAATGCCCAGCTAATAATGTCAGTACGCTTTCGATCCGTCCACCATCACCACTATAGGTCCAGGTGATGCCTCGACGCTGGCACTGTTCTTGAAGCACGATATTAGTTAAACATGGGTAACGCGAAGGGTTTGCACAAAACCATTCATGTCATATTTACGACTGCTTTAACTGCGGCATTGAAGGAGTATTATTGCATGAAGGGGGCAGAAAACATTCAGCTGTTGATTCTTTCACTGGACGACCTGAAGGATGATAGATCGAGCTGATGTACGATGCAGCCAGTTTACTGTCGTTATAGATATATCCATCCATCCGCAATAATTATTCTAGTTGCAAGATCAAATGACATCTTGTTGGGCACTGGCTCACATTGGCGTTCCTATGCTTACGGGCAAAAAAGAAGCACAGTGCTGTAGATGGTTCATGAGATGCGTACAGGGGGTCTGCAGGTGTTTAGTGCCGCGAAATGCTGGTCATGGCAAATTCTCACATAAAAAATGAAAATTCTTGGCGGCCGACTATGGCGCACGCAAGAATGTATTCCTGAGTGAAAGAATATTTTTTTTTTTTTTTTACGACTGATTCTCTAGCCTTTGAACAACATCGTCGATGCTTGAGCACTCTTGGCAATGTCGAGAGAAATGCTGAAGAGCTGCACTTCTGAAAGAAAATATTCATGCTGAATGCGTTTCACACTCTGCATCAGCCATGTGAGGCTCCGGCACACCACAGCAGCGGCCTGCATGCGTTGCCAAGCGCGACATTTTCGATGAAGGCGCTGATGCACAGCCAGAATTCCTATCTGCACGAAATATCCTTGCCATGTAGTACAGTGTAATACGTATATGAGTACTGCGGTGACGTAGTATGCCGTACAGCATAACTTGTTCTCTGATTTGCAATTGGTAATTGACTAATGTTAAAACAAAAAGTATCAACAAAGCAGCCGAGAATACCACTGCTTGTGGCTGGTTGGTTTGGTTTGTGGGGTTTAACGTCCCAAAGCAACTCAGGCTATGAGAGACGCCGCAGTGGAGGACTCCAGAAATTTCGACCACCTGGGGTTCTTTAACGTGCACTGACATCGCACAGCACACGGGCGCCTTGCTTTTCGCCTCCATCGAAAAGCTGCTGCCGAGGCCGGGATTCGATCCCGCGTCCTTGGGAACAGTAGTCGAGCGCCGTAACCACTGCGCCACCCCGGCGGGGTACTGCTTGTGGCGTTCTACAACTTATGCGTATTTTGAGATATCTCACTGTTCAGGTGTGAGCAAGCAATTCCTCACCGATACCGGGGATATACCTGTTTGCAACCCTCCCGTCGCACGGGCCGACTTCTCACCTGTTTTTTTGAAATATGCTGATAAGGCGCCAGCAATAAATTGTGGGCTAAGTGTAAGTTCCGCGACCTATAGAGGGCGTCACTGGAAATCCAATATGGCTGCCCGAAGGGTTATCCGGATAGTCGGCGGCAGCGCAGCGCTATTTTGTGTTATCACCATGCAAGCATTTTGTGCGCGTGCAGTCAAGTGCGGTAGAAACCCCCCGATGCAGGGATGGCTGGTCTGGTATGAAAAGCATTCGACTGCTGAGGGCGCGGAGCGGCAGCTGTACGACTTGCACTGGGGCGGCTCTAGTCGCGGCAAGAAAGGCGGCAGAGACACGTGCGCCGAGAAATTGTACGGCTCTTATCCTATTCATGGTACTCATTTCAACATAAAGTGCACGTTCCCACCATTGTAGGTGTATGCCGATAGTGACCCCGCTTTTCATCCGATTTCACCTTTCATCCGATTTCGGCCCATGGTAATTAATTTTGGAGCATCACTAGTATAGGCACTGATTTTGAATTAAGTAAATTGTGAACAAGCACATACGAATTTATTTTTCAGCAGTGATCGCTTGATAATGTGCGCAATCTGGGCTTCAAAAAAAAAAAAGAATAGTGTGCACATATGGTAACTTCTGACTGCAATAATTACACACAAAATACCTGCACGGTTTTTGCTGCAGCGGTTGCTGATAAAAAATCTTGCGCTCAAGGATAGTTCACAGAAATCTGAAGCAGCGCAGGCAAACAGTTACGATTAAGAGAATGCGAAAACAACCAAATGCTTTAGTCATGTCGTTTGAGCGTTGTTTCTTCGTGTCCATTTTTCTCACGCTGCTTTGAATGCTCCTGATGTTTATAACTAACTTGTCAACACAGATATTTGCAATTCCTATCCTTCTTGAGCTTACGATCTTGAGGGAAAATATGTATGCAGGTTTATGTCATCTTTGGTCGCACAGTTCGAGTTCTGCGCGCGAAAGACAGGAAATTGAAACTTGGCAATTGAATTTCCTGTTTAATCTATATTGCGTGCTTCATAGGCATGCGTGTACATTAGAGCAATTTGTGGTTATGTGAAATGGTTGTGGTTATGGTTATGTGTGTGTGTTATGTGTGGTTATGTACTCAAAACGGAACGCTAAAAGCAGTACGCGATGCGACAATCAGCATAGATGTTGGGTGGGAGGCGCCTCCGCAAGCGGGACGTCCTCCGTCGCTACCACCCTTCGGGCGTTTCCAGAGGTAGCCGCGCGGCTGCGACACCATGCAGTACCGCATGGCGTACTTTTAAAGGCATGCTGCCTAGATGCAATAAACCTTTTTTTTTTTTTTTTTTTTTTTTGCAGTGCTGTTATAGTTGCTCGCACACATTCCCGATTTGTGTTAACGAGCGCAATAATTCTTAGTAGCCTTTTCTGGGCAAATAACCACCTGATCACCCTCTTTATTTTCGCACTTAAGATAACGGCCGCTTCTGCACTTTGCGAGCACGTTTTACTAACTGTCAATGCGTTTTCGTGCAAATGCATCGATACCGCATTTGTTGTGACGCTCGGTGTTGTCACGAGTAAAAGGCAGCCTACGCGTAAAGCTGTCACTTAACAGCTTTTCTCGACTGCCATGTTCAGTTCAGTTCAGTCGTTCAGTCGTGTCCGACTCTTCGTGACCCTATGGACCATGTCACGCCACGCTTTCCGGTCTCTCACTATCTTCTTAACGTCACATAACTTCATCTGCAGTGCCTCGAGGATGCCGTCTAACCATCGCGTTCGCTGCCTACCCCTTCTCCGGCGACCCTCAACCTTTCCCAACATCAAATCTTTCTCCAGCGACTCCTCTCTTCTCATCAGATGACCAAAGTAGCTGAGCTTTAACTTTAGAATTTGACCCTCCAATGAGCAGTCAGGGTTTATGGTCGACAATATCGACTGATTTGATCGTCTCGCAGTCCAAGGAACTCTCAAGAGTCTTCGCCAGCACCACAATTCAAACGCGTCAATTCTTCGGCGGTCAGCCTTTTTCACAGTCCAACTCTCGCATCCATACATCACAACTGGAAAGACCATAGCACGAGTTATACGGATCTTGGTTGGCAGACTAATGTCTCTGCTCTTTACTAGGCGGTCAAGGCTAACCATGGCTCTCTTTCCCAGAAGCAGGCGCCTCTTAATTTCATGGCTGCAGTCTCCTTCAGGGGTAATCTTGGAGCCAAAGAAGAGAAAATCTGTCACAGCTTCCACTTCTTGTCCCTTGATGCTCCAGGACTTAATTGACAGGGCAAGACGCCATGATCTTTGTCTTTTTAATGTTCAGTTTAAGCCCGAACTTCTCACTCTCTTCTTGTACGCGCATCAGAAGTCTCTTGAGTTCCACTTCACTTTCTGCCATTAAAGTGGTATCATCCGCGTATCTAAGGTTGTTGATACGTTTTCCAGCAATCTTCACTCCAGCTGAAGACTCGTCCAGACCGGCCTTCCTCATGATGCACTCTGCATATAGGTTAAATAGGCAGGGCGACAGTATGCAGCCTTGCCTCACCCCTTTCTCAATCGGAAACCAATCAGTAAGACCATGCCCAGTTCTGACTGTGGCCTCTTGCCCTTCATACAGGTTCCTGAGGAGACAGATGAGGTGAATTGGAACTCTCATCTCTTGGAGAGCTTGCCACAATCTGCTGTGATCTACGCAGTCAAACGCTTTCGCATAATCAATAAAGCAGAAGTAAATGGGTTTCTGGAACGCTCTTGCTTTTTCCATGATCCAGCGAAGGTTGGCAATTTGGTCTCTAGTTCCTCTGCCCTTGCGAAACCCAGCTTGCACGTCCGGAAGCTCCCGATCCACATACTTATCATTAAGCTCAATCAAGCTGATTTGACCTGATCTGATCATCTGCCTATTTATGCGCGAAGAACTACGTGCGAATCCCTAGCTTCCATATACTTTAATACCAACGCACTGAGCATCGAGCTCGCCGAGATATGCTTTCAGTGTGGCTGGCACAGGTTGGTATGCGAGAAATGCTCCCTTTTCCAAGCCGTGTGAAGGCAACACCTGTTGCTTGCAACCGGTACATTCCTTTCGCATTTATAACAGACGAAATCATTTGCCGCTGAAAGGTTGTATAGCATCCATTGCCAGCTGCTGAGGGGTTGAAAACCAGGAGAAAAAGAGAGTGCGTGTGTCTGCAAAATACAGTAAAGCAGAGAATCCGAAAAACTGTAAGAAAAAAAAAAAAAAAACATGCCAGGCTCGAATGTTACACTGTAGCATTAGGGGGAAAAATGGCGGCCTAATCAATGTCATGCCTTGATTATTCCACTACAGGCATGCATGCGTGTCGGCCATACACAAAGTACAGATTGTGAGGAAACTTTTTAATCACGCGTATGGCACACTGTCGCGCAGGGCAGCGAGTCATGTGGTAACTGAAGACACATAGTTCCCCTGGCTACATATTGTGTGTCTTGCAAAAATGTAATTAATACAAGACGCACTTCAAGTCTCTTCAGGGAGCAACGTAGGTTGCACCCTTTCGAGACTTCTTCGGGTAGCGGACGAGCTGTTATGACTGGGGCTCTAGCCGAGGTTCACGCCGCTGGAACACATGCCTAAGCGGGTCCAGCGAGTGGCAGCCATCGAAGACGCCCAGTCCGCGGAGGCAACATCGCCACCACGTGCTGCAGCGTCATTCTCCTCGCCGAGTCGAAAGGATGGGCAGCGACCTATTCATGTATAATTACCTGCCTGACACTCTGAGGGGTGATCACGAGAAAGTTTTCCCTATTGTTGGTGAGTGTAAAAGCATGCAGCTTTTCGCCGTAATGAAGTACTCGCGACATTCCGAGCATTGAGTGCCGTGGGAGAGCGTGGCCCTTGCCAGGGCTGATACTGCTAACGCTTTTTTTTAATAGGTGTGACTAGTGACCGAACCGACCAGGCTTTCGGTTCGGTCACGAGTGACACCTAGCTCTCTGCTTCTTGCTTCCCCGTTGGGCAGCGTTAGCAGTATCAGCCACGCAAAGCCCAAAACACGACAAATAGCAAGCGCAGAACCAAATTTGAGAAATGCCAGGCTGCTTTCTAGCAAAAATGGTCTCTCCAAAAAAGAAAAAAAATAATAAAAACAAATTGTGCCCCAATAATTTCAAATCGATCCTCTTCGGAAAGAACCATGTTAGAGAAAACGAGAAATCAGATTGAACTTCAGTTCAAACGTGAACATATGCGGGCTAAAAGTTTGCTCTTTGTGGAAGCAATAAAAATGCCCTAGAAAGCCACTTGTGAAAACGTATCATGACTAGGAGCTGGGGGTCACAAAAACAAAGGTGGCAAAAATTATATGCCTCCTGAGTTAACCTCTGGGAGCCAAACAAAAAGACATGCCCTGGAAAGCTTAGACTGAGGCCACAATTGCTCACATTATTATGCCATTTTCCGTATTACACTGTGAATGCATACTCCTGCACACCATGCTCAAACAAATGACATGGCAAAGGCCGTTTTCACAAGCACTTTGCAATACCGCAGTTTAACAATAGGTCAAATAAAAAAAAAAAGAAAAAAAAAAAAAGGGGTGTTCTATTGTCCACCTGTTGGGTGAGGACGACCCCGACACCCCGGTCACTCGCTTTTCACTGCAGCACAAAAGAGCGGTCTCAGGAGCCCTCAAGCTGCCTGACGGACTAATGCTACTCTAGGGCAAGAAATTTACTTTTTTGTGCCCAATTCCATCCAACCTCCTCGGGTTTTATTGCTTCAGCCTTGCCCCTAGAAGCCGAAATGATCTGAGAAAACCTTGAGGACTTCTTGAGCTCGCAAACCTGTCCTGGTTCACATCCAAACTGAATGCTTCCGAAGTTCGGCTTGCATTTGGAAAGCCGAGCTCGAGATAGGGACGAGAGACTGCGAACGCCTTGTCCGCTGATTATCCAGACTTTGATACCGTTTGCATGCTGCGTTCCTCTCCGCTCATTCTGAAGTGCTCTATCACGCGGCCACGATATCCTATTCATAGCAAGCTACTCCTGTAACTTGTCACTGGACAACTACTGCACTGTCTCGAGTGACAGGTGGGCTTTGAATATTTGGATATACGGAAGCCTCGACAGTCCGACTCTGCTGGTGCCGTAGCTGCCCTTGACCTTCGCTGCGGGCGCTTAGCCTTTTTTAAGGCGAAAAATTTTATTTCCTCATCATTGTCGTCAGCAAAAGTGTCACGCTTTTGCGGCGGCTCTGATTGGTCGAGACGGGATGGTCATGGAGGTCTCGACTATCAGAGCACCACCACAGTATGCGCGAATGCGTCCCTTATATGGCCATATGTCAATCAAGGATAAATTACTAATTAATAACTGATTAAATAGTTACCAATTAGGGCAGTCGCGTAATTAATTAATTAATTCGGTTTAATGCCGCGCACTCGGTAAAATCAAACACTCAACAGTAAACGTAGAACAACTGCGAAGATACAACGATCGCGATCTCGTCGCTAATGAACTGATGTAATCTCTCCGAAATGCTTGCACCTGAGGACAGGCGCAAATTTTGGGAGGGTCGTGTCAGCGCAACGCCGACTAAAGGCCGTTTTCACATGATGCGACGCACACGAAAAATTTCGCTCCAGTCGCAGTGTCGTTGCGGCGCCAGTTGCAACAGTCATTTCACATGGTGGCGGCGCCTGCGATTTCTGTCGGTGCGGCGCAAGCGGCACCGGCATATTATACCAATAATAAATGCAGAACTCGCGTGAGAATAAATATTGTATCTAGTTTATGTCATTTTAGTAAAATATAAAGCACATTATACAAAATTTTTATTTTTATGTTTTTACTTTTGTACGCAACTACATACGACAGTTGTGCTCTGGCTGAGCGTCTGCTAGCCAGTGCCTCCTTTAGCGAGCTTTGCGATGTTTCCCGCCCGTAATGGAATATACGAGCAACACACGCTTGCTCCTCGAGCTTCTCTGTCTTCTCGAAAAAAAGAAGCTGCTCCTAGAAAGAAGAAATCACGGAGCCGATGAGGAGAACGGCCAAGCGGACACTTTGCTTCAACCAGCGAATGATTGTAGTCGTCGGCACCTTCTGATATTGGAGCAGTGTTTTCTGCTAAAGAAGAGACACGCCCTAATGAATGCTCCTACTCCGAGGCAGTGGTGGACGAGGCCGATTTGGCTCAACAGAAAGCAGAAATCGGAGTTTTACACGGCGGTGAGTTCATGCTAAACAAATCATTTTCTGGTGTTCGTCGTCTGCTTGTATTCTCATACTGTAGTTAATTTGTTGTCTGCAGATACCGTTGCTTATGTCAGGGGACCCAGCCTACTTCAGGAAATATTACAGGATGACCCCTGAAAAGTTCGAGGAGCTGCACTCGCTTCTGGAAGAGCCTCTCACGAAACTGCATGTCGTACGGGAGCCGATCCCTTCTCGAGAGAGACTTAATTGCGATCACGCTCAGGTACCATTTGCGGTCATATAACGGAATGGTTGCTCCGTATCGTGTCTTTTCTTGAAGGATTTATTTCTTCATTATTGCACAGAAAAGATACATAAATTTCACGTCGATGGCGGTATCTGGATCCTTACAAAGTTGCTATACATCTATCCATGGAGCTTATTGCTGCAACATAGACATGAACATTTCCATAGTCGCGGGAGGTACACTGTTCTCATAGCACGTGGTTTTTTTCAGAGCAGACGCAATAATTGAAAGGGACTTAATGCTGTATGGAATGACGTTCCAAAATTTAATTACGACTGCTATGGTTCGATGTTGTTGTTTTTTTTCGTTGTCTTTTTCAAATTATTCATTTAGGTGACTAGAAAAATCCATTTTGTTCTTATCCTAACCTCTATCTTTCATTTTACCTAGTAAAACAAATGAGTGGCCGCACTACCGTTAAAGTGCAGAAAAAAGTATCACAATTAACTGTGAAATTATGTTTTTTTTTTAGGTACTTGGCATCTGGCATGTTTTTGCAAGATGTTGCTATTGATTTTCGAGTTGGAATTTCAACTGTGGCCAACATAGTACATTCAACATGCCGAATCCTCTGGACAACATTGCAACCTCTGTACCTCAAGGGATTTATTCTATCCACCCATCTCTTTATGCATAAATAAAGCTAGCTTTTTGTTTGCTTTCTCTGTGTGTCAATGAGATATTCTATCAGCTAATGTACGTTACCGTAACAAAGTATTCCTCCACAGAGTACTGAACAAGATGTTTATTTGCCCACAAGTAGGAGAGCAGAAAAGACAAAAGAGAGATAATTGGGGGTCAATTGTGCAGCCGGCCAGACAAGCATGTTATATGCTTATTTAGTATTCTCCTAGCGCGATGTTTGTGTTGCTCTTTCCTCTTATAAACTGGCATATAATGTACCGCTAATATCAGTCCAACAGCACTTTTGCAGCTTGCATACAAACATATATTGTTATTACTACAGGAATGTGTAGTACATTGGAAGGTTTCCATTCTGTGTATATAGGCTGCGACAACTGAAAAATGGAAAGAGGTTGCCCAAGGTTTCGAGGAAAGGTGCAACTTTTCGAACTGCATTGGTGCATGGGACGGGAAGCATGTCCAAATTCAGGCTCCACCACACTCTGGCAGCCTTTACTACAACTATAAGGTATAAAGTTCTCGGTTTCGGTGCATGAAGTAGAGATTTTACTGTATCGTTACATTGTTTTTCAGGGCACATACTCCATTGTATTGATTGCAGTAGTGGACAGCAACTTGAAGTTTGTTATGATAGATGTGGGTACATATGGCCGCCAGAGTGATGGAGGCACTCTAAGTGTGTCACGGTTTGGCCAGTATCTAGAGAAAGGCCTTCTTAGGCTACCTAGCCCTGCACACCTGCCAGGTACCGATACCCCAGCACCCTACGTTTTTGTGGGAGACGAGGCCTTCCAGCTTCGGCCGGATTTCCTTCGTCCTTACTCTGGCAGAGGCCAGAGTGATGAAAAAAGGATTTTTAACTACCAGCTGAGCAGAGCAAGGTGAAAGCATGGTCAGCACCTTTATGTTAAAACATTATTGTCCTCGCATGCATTTAATTCTTATTGCGGTTACTTTTCAGGAGGTGCGTGGAAAATACATTTGGGATCCTCGCATCTAGATAACAAATACAGAATATACATTTGGGATCCTCGCATCTAGATAACATAAATACAGAAAATACATTTGGGATCCTCGCATCTAGATAACATCAAAACATAACGCAGATTATGTTTTGATGGCATGTTGTGTTCTGCATAACTTCTTACGGGACGATGTCATTTACATGTCAGCCACCTGCGACGACGAGCCGAGCCCTGCAAGAGAGGGACAGGGCGTGATACTCCTACAACCAGCAGTCGGACACAGCCGATCAGCTGCTGAAACTAGGGACTTGTTCTGCACATACTTTTCCAGTGCTTCAGGTTCAGCGCCATGGCAGCGAGCTTCTGCAGGTCTGGGGCAATAATGTGCGCAGACTCTCAGGCCCAATCTAAACCATGCCAGGTATAGCTATGTAAATGCAGTTTCAAAACGTCAGCCCATAGCATTTGCAGTTACTTAAACTCCTGTAAATACCAATAGGCTGCCAATAAATTTAGATAAATGGATACCTGCAAAGTACATCAATTTATTGCATTGGCAGTTGAAGATTAGAAAATTCATACATTGTAGGTTAATGAACAAATGTACAAATACAATGTATATGTATATAAAATGCACCTCAGCATAGTCATATCATCAGACTCACAGTATACTGTGAGTCTGATGATACGACTATGCTGAGGTGCATTTTTATATGCATATGCATTGTATTTACATGTTTTTATATACATATACATATACATGCATATGCATATACATATACATATACATATACATATACATATACATATACATATACATATACATATACATATACATATAATGTATATACATTGAAGCAAAACTTTATTCGTTCAGAGTGTGGTCAAACACCTGGGCACCTGTAAAAAACAAGCTGCTCGGGTAAATGCCCCCAGCATAGGTGGAAGTAATATGAATCATCTCCATCTTCAAATGGCTGAGCATTTCTTTAGGCACTTCTGTCATCGTTTTATATAGTAAGAGCCGAAAATATTTGATGTCCTCCATGGGTTTTTCAGCCTCAATAGCAGCTCTGACTGCCTCAATCAGGCGATCAATAGCATCTATTTCCGCACTTCGTTTCCTTTTTTTTCGGAGCAGACTGTGGGCGCATCGCAGTGCTTTTTTGCACGAATGCATCGCCTGGCATGTGATAAACCTCATTCACAGCCGCTTCTTTGGCTGGTGAAGGTATTTCGCTTGAGTCTTCACCTTGCGGTGATGCGTGTATCTGGGAATCGTCCCCCGGCAGTTGGTATTCACAAATCACTTGAGGCTCGGCCAGCATGCTGCTATGGCTCCTGGAAGTAAATCATGTTTTCATGTCAATGTGTGCAGTATCTTAGTTCTGGACATGTTTACGTGACCAAAACACTGACTGAAAAGCTAAACAAATTTGAAAGCAATGCCTCAGCTTGCACATATGATTGACAAAGATACAGTAAGTAAATGAAACACACTAGCTGAGCATGTGATTCGAGGGGAAGCTGGGCTCAAAATCACAACCTGTATTTAAGTATTAGCTTGTATTTTTCTCCATCACAATTTCCAACTATTCCACTTCGCTATTTCACTTGCTTATGAATACTCACTGACGTGGTTGCAAAATATCTCTCATGAACTGCATTCTTTCGAAATATGGCCATCTGAATTTTGCAGACCCGCTGGAGCCGCTTCGTGTGGCGTCTTTCAGCTCTTTCAACTTTCGGCGAAGCGTATCTTTCAGGTTTCGCCATCTTGACTGGATTTCGTCTAGTGTAACTCTAGGAAGAAAGAAATGACACAAAGCTTTATGAAAGTATTTTTTCAAGCCCCACAAATTTTACAATTACGAGAGGTTCAAAATTATTAAAGCCTTACATTTCAAAAATGAAATAAATGTTCAATTTTCTAATTCAGACAACATTTACTTAATTGTGCACACAGCTTTCTGGTGTGGAAGTGGTGACAAGGATGGTTAGTTGGAAGTCGTGATGTTGATGAAAAAACAAAACAAAATTACATAAGAAAGATTGCATAATGTTTTTTTTTTTTTTTTTTGCTCTGCTATAGGCAGTAATGTGTGTTTCCAGTTTAATAACTATGAAGATTGTTTTGCACATCTTTATTAAATTAACTTTTCATTAAATGCACAGATAAGACTGGAAGAGAAGTTATTGTTTATCACCATAAATTCAAGAACTGAAAAGTTTAGTCGGTCATGTCAAGCCACAACAGTTTTTACGCGCGGGAGTACTTCCCTTATCTTCTCCAATCTCTGTATGATGTCACTTTTGTTTGAACTTTTTTTTTTTTTTTGGTGGGCTTTAAAATTTCAAGAAATAATTTCTTTTGGAAGTTTAAGCTGTTGTGTGCCTCTCTTCGTCTCGCATTCCCGCACAAGTTTTATTTTCTATTAACGCCGACAGGTTTGGAGCGTTTCGCCCAGCGCTACCACGTACCACGAATAATTGGCGGCTGCTGATGGGCTCGGCGCAGTTGTGCAGCCCACATGTGCTTAGTCGCTTCGCAGCTTGATAAAGTTAGCAGTTGATATATATCAGTAAATTTAAACTTCTGCCTGGACGTGCAAAAATTACCAACGAAAAGCTGGTGTGTGGCGGTATCCGCGCCTACGGCAATCGTGGACGTTATACCAGAGCCATACGCACGCTCGCTGTCACAGCTTGTATTTAGCGCCAAAAACAAAGCATAACGTCACTAACTTATGAACAAACAGAATAGTGAGACACACTTTGTTAATTTCATTGCGCCAGTGCCCTATCAAGCTACATATGCAAAGCGATTTCGAAAGAACTATACATACCTGATGGATCAAATTTTATCAGGGCGTCTTGCACTTCTTGCCACAGCTGGCTATTGCCTGCTTTACGATAGTCATTCAATTACACATCCCACAGAAGTGGCCGCTTCTCGATTTCGTCGATTAATATCTCGTTGAACAAAGCGCGTGACATTTTGTGCGATCAAATTACGCGGGTTTGCTTGCAAGAAAGTGAAAATTACCTGTGCTGCAGTTTCGACGGCTTCCTCTACGTCGTTTCCTGTGACGTCACATGTTGGAATTCTATTGGCTGGCGGCCGTTTCGTTCGCAACGATCGCTGCGACGGGAGCGGCGTGCGACCAACATGTTGGAAGTCTGTCGCAGCCGCTCTGCGACGGGAGCGGCGTGCCATTCTGTCGCTGTGCGGCTGAAATCGCACACTGCTGCGGCGAGAATCGCATCATGTGAAACGGCCTTAAGGCGCCTATATAGGCATTGTTTACTTCGACGATCCAACGCTGACGCCGCTATCCGACACCGGACGTCGCCGCAGCGCACGAAACTACAGAGCAGCGTCACGTGAGGAGAGAGCGAGCAGTCTCTGACGTGTACAGCTGTGTGTGTGTGTGTGTGTGTGTGTGTGTGTGTGTGTGTGTGTGTGTGTGTGTGTGTGTGTGTGTGTGTGTGTGTGTGTGTGTGTGTGTGTGTGTGTGTGTGTGTGTGTGTGTGTGTGTGTGTGTGTGTGTGTGTGTGTGTGTGTGTGTGTGTGTGTGTGTGTGTGTGTGTGTGTGACTGGCGTACGCGTCGGTACCAGGGATTCGACCGTGGGAGAAACGGATGTGAGGGTGGTGAAATGTGAACGCCGGAGAGAGTCAGTCGAAGCTGGACCGAGCGAGCGCTGGAGTTTTCCGCGTACCGCCAGCGCCGCCTACTGGCCGTCGTGCCACTATATTGGTAGGACGGCTGAGACTGCCACGGCTAGAGGCGCTGAAGAGCGTCTAATTTATCGCGAAACCAAAGGCATGCTGCTGCGTTAAGAAGTGCTCGGTTACGATATAAAAGATTGCTCTGTACTCTATTCCACCGTAGCTGTGCAAAACACAGTGGCGGTAGAACTCAGCTGGATTCAGGAGACTGGATGAATACAGAGGATTGTTGAGCTTCTTGCTTGAGCGCTGCTCGTTGCTCTTCATAACGTGGCTTCGCCTGCCGTAGCCTACATTCTATTTATTCGCCTTTATCATTTGTGCAACCTGAAGATAACTTGTTGTGAAAGGGCGTGAGTGGGGCCGTTGAAGATGGACGGCAAGTCAAAGTCAACAAAGGGCGAACGTGCCATCCCGATATGCATATTGCGATCATTTAGATGTCAAACCGAGATAGTTAACAACCTATCCGAATAGGAAGTATTTTGTCGGAATTGCAAAGAGTCGGGTAATGCCCGGCATGATTTCATACTTCTTTCTGCCTTAAGCTATCGCAACTCACCTAGTGACCTAGTGATCATTCAACAATTTTTCAATGGGTCAGTAAGTGAGCTGTGATTGAAAAAAGCTCCACAATTCGATAATTAATTCGTGCGTTGTTTGCTTCGAATAAAAGATGTATTGCTTCACAGAAAGCGCTTTCTGTTTTTAAGTTGGATGTGGCTGAAGTACAGCTGAAAACATTCGTGCAATATTTGTTTTAGCACACGTACAAATTAATAGGTAGATATTCTTCATATTCAATACATAACTTTCTTCTTGTAAATATCGCGCTGTACGATCTAGCTGTCTCACCATGAATTATTGTGGTAAGGCACGCATGCTGCTAACTGACCATGACTGCTCGAGTCTTTTATTTGAGCACGAAATAGTACAGATATGCTGATCTGTATAGTCGCAGTCGACGCACGAGGCAGGTGGTAGAGGGTGGGAGATGCGTCTTGGTTGTTTCAAGTTCGCAGTGATTTTTTGTTTTGTATTAACCATCGCCGATGCTAACCAGTAACCACATCCTTCGATGCAGTTCATTCTTGGCTCTTAAGATTAAAAGCGCGGGTTTAGACTAAGGAGATTTAAGGTACGGCAACCCTTCCCCACGCTCTCACACTGGAGGGCACCGAAAATTTCGCCCAACATTTATCTACTGGACAATTGCGGCCACTTAACTTTTTTACAGTGCTAGCGGTGTGAGCATTTTAGATGCATGCTTCGCAGCGGATCTCGATGTTAGTCGCTTCGAAGAATAAACAAAAGACAATTAAACCAATCAATTGCTTGTCGTTCGCTGTCGTAAATAGGCAAGTGCCAAAACGCAACTGCAGGCCTTTGCTTCTCTACAGATGAGATCAGCAGCATCGCCCTAAAAACGGTGCATTATATTTCGCGATACACGAGGTACCATTTTAGTCGACAAATTTTCTCATCATGAAGCTGGTTGAATCATTACTGTTCCCCAAACGGGCAGTAGATAAGTACTGCACGCGTTCAATGCGCTTAATGCGCACAGTATTGCGAAATCCTACTGAATGTTAATATAGCAGGGAGGTTGTTTCATTTTGCTGTGATATATTTACCCTCCACTAGCGATGCTTCATCGCAGGAGAATCTTATTTGCTAGAAAGTGTGCCCGTAATTCACCGTGTATTCTGCAAGCCCCCCATAGCAAGAAAAAAAAAAGAGACTGATCTCACCACAACCGTTTGAAACCTACGCGTAGCGACGTTATAGCTTCTATAATGCAGCAGGGGCGCAGCTCATAGCCAAGTTGGCATGCGGCTGAGGAGGTCAGGTTGCGCTTTTAGGCAATCAAAAAGGAAACTCCAAGCCCTTCAAAACATTAAACTTGCGATAAAAGCACTATGCACGGAATAGGAAGCTCAAAATCCGCCGATGGGCGTAGCCACGGTACGAAGTGCGGCGTGCTCCATCCTACTATACGCTTGCCCATTTTGAAACCAAGCGGCGCTGCTTGTCTGATTTTAAGCGCGCCCCCTGGTGAGCGTAAGCTCTCTCGCATAGGGGATTCCAAGTCTGACTTCCTCCAAGCAGTTGAAGACTCCCTTGTACTCAAGTTAGTCACCCCGCCATCCAAAGCAATCACCACTTAGGACAGTGTACGAGATCTCGAGCACATCTCTGTGCACTTCCCTGATCATAAAGCAGCGATCGTCGACGTTGACGCACTCAGGCACAAGACTTGCCCTGGCCATGAGAGGTAAGAGGATCTCTTCCCCGAGGACAACTTCGAAGCAGACCTCGAAAGCAACAAGCCAAGCAGAATGCACTAAATAAATGCACTCGCAGAATGTGAAACAGTAGTCGCTCGCTTTACTAATACGCACCGTTAGAAGAAGACCAGGGTTGCCATGTGCTCAAAGCATGACCCTCAAACTTGCTGCGCGATGTAGCCCAAAAATAGCCAAACGTGGACCCATAAAAATAGCCTAGCTAAACCAGAAAACTTCATGCAATTAGGGTACACAATTTATTTCAAACATTTATTGACAGTCTTTGTTGAAATGAAAAGAAGCAAGCACCTCTTAAGGCGCATTCACATTTGCGAGTCGCAGAGCGGGATTGCTGTAGTACGGACGTACCCAGTCACCTTCGAGGACCAAGCGGCTGGACAATCCCCAAACCACTCACCTTCTATTTCACATATAAAGAGGTGGGATTCAAACAGCCTGTACTCTTCCGACCCGTCTCCCTGATCGAGTTAGCTTGAAGTCGAATGGATACATTCCTGGGTTTACTTAGAAAGGAGAACTTCGGCCTGCTCGTTCCTTCGAATAATGCTAGAGTGGCGTCTTGGAACGAGAGCTTTCTGCTGGAAAACATCAGAGAAGCCTTGTTCAGCAAGTTGTCCATTAAGTTGCTAGACCACTTTAATGTGGTCGGCAACACCGGGAAGCAGAAAATGGAAGGAAACAAGATTTTGTCCAGGAACACCTCAGCCTACCGACTCCGCAATGTACGCAGTTCCGCATTAACCCATCCCATTCACCCACCCTAATTCCCCATCCCGAACAATCAACCAACCACAGGACAAGTGCAAAGGCCCGTCTTCTATTGTCCCGCGACTGTGCAAGTCACAATTATGATGCGACCCTTCGGTGAGGGAGTGTTTTTCCGGCAGCCGAAATATAGTGCCTAGAATATAATGATAGTCCATTCTAGGAAAAAAAAAAAAAAAGTGAGCTGGTTGCTACACCTGTACACATAGCTTTGTACGGCTTAGCAGCCCATCTCTAAACCCTGCTGGAGAAAGGGCGTTTGAAATGGTTAGGGAGTTTGAAGCAAAAATACAGAATAGCCCAAAGATAGCCAAATAGCCAGCCAACAACATTTCGCGCCAACCACAACATCATCATCATCATGAGCCTGACTGTATACCCACTGCAGGGCGAAGGCCTCTTCCATATTTCTCCAATTAACCCGGTTCTGTGCTAGCTGCATCCACTTGACCCCTGCGAACTTCTTAACCTCATCCGCCCACCTAACTTTCTGCCGCCCCCTGCTACGCTTTCCTTCCCTTGGAATCCAGTTTACACTAAGCGACCATCGGTTATCCTCTCTTCGCACTACATGTCCTGCCCATGCCAATTTCTTCTTGATTTCCAAAAGAATGTCAGTAACTTGAGTTATTTCTCTCGCCCACTCTGCACGCTTCCTATATCTTAATGTTACCCCTACCATTTTTCGTTGCATAGCCTTCTGGGTTGTCCTCAACTTAAGTAGAACTCTCTTGGTTAGCCTCCACGTTTCAGCGCCATAGGTGAGTACAGGTAATATTCAACTGTTGTATACTTTCCTCTTGAGCGATACCGGTAAGCTGCTAGTCATAATCTGCGAGTGCTTGCCAAATGCGCTCCATCCCAATCTTATTCTTCTTGTTATTTCCTTTTCATTTTCTCCTTTACTGCCGGTACTACCTGTCCTAAGTAGACATATTCGCCTACTACTTCCAGTACTTAGCTACCTAACGTAAACTGCTGTTCCTTCCCGAGGCTGTTGAACATTACCTTAGTCTTCTGCATATTCATTTTCAAGCTACCTTTCTACTTTTCCTGTCTAGGTCATCAATAATTCTTTGCAGTTCATCCCCCGAGTTACTTACCAAGGCAATGTCATCAG